>NC_135233.1:201332339-201633053 GCF_051348905.1 Ranitomeya variabilis
GAGTGAGGTGAAAATGAGAGGAGTGGGGGAAAATGAGAGGAGTGAGGGGAAAAAGGGGAGTGGGGGAAAATGAGAGGAGTGAGGGGAAATAGTGGAGTGAGGTAAAAATGAGATTAGTGAGGGGAAAATGAGAGGAGTGAGGGAAAATGAGAGGAGTGAGGGGAAAATAGAGGAGTGAGGGGAAAATGACAGGAGTGAAGGGAAAATAGTGGATTGAGGGGAAAATGAGAGGAGTGAGGGAAACAATAGAGGGGAGGGGGAAAATGAGAGGAGTGAGGGGAAAATAGTGGAGTGAGGGGAAAAGAATGAAGTTAGGGGAAAATGGGGGCGTGAGGGGAAAATAGTGGAGTGAGGTGAAAATGAGAGGAGTGAAATGAAAATGAGAGGAGTGATGGGAAAATGAGAGGATTGAGGGGAAACGAGAGGAGTGAGGGGAAAATGAGAGGAGTGAGTGGAAAATAGTGGAGTGAGGGGAAAACAAGAGGATTTAGGGGAAAACGAGAGGAATGAGGGGAAAATGAGAGGGGTGAGGGGAAAATAGAGGAGTGAGGGGAAAATAGGGCAGTGAGATGAAAATGAGAAAAGTGGGGGAAAATGAGAGGAGTGAGGAAAAATGAGAGGAGTGAGGGGAAAATAGTGGACTGGGGGGAAATGAAAGGAGGGAGGTGAAAATGAGAGGAGTGAGGGGAAAATGAGAAGAGCAAGGGGAAAATAGAGGAGTGAGGGAAAAATGGAGGAGTGAGAGTAAAATGAGAAGAGTGAGGTGAAAATGAGAGGAGTGAGGGGAAAATGAGAGGAGTGAGTGGGAAAATAGTGGAGTGAGGGGAAAACAAGAGGATTTAGGGGAAAACAAGAGGAATGAGGGGAAAATGAGAGGGGTGAGAGGAAAATAGAGGAGTGAGGGAAAAATACGGCAGTGAGATGAGAATGAGAAAAGTGGGGGGAAAATGAGAGGAGTGAGGAAAAATGAGAGGAGTGAGGGGAAAATAGTGGACTGGGGGGAAATGAAAGGAGGGAGGTGAAAATGAGAGGAGTGAGCGGAAAATGAGAGGAGTGAGGGGAAAATAGAGGAGTTAGGGGAAAATAGTGGAGTGAGGTGAAAATGAGAGGATTGAGGGGAACATGAGAGGAGTGGGGGAAAATGAGAATAGTGAGGGAAAAAGAGTGGAGTGAGGGGAAAAGAATGAAGTGAAGGGAAAATGGAAGACGTGAGGGGAAAATAGTGTAGTGAGGTGAAAATGAGAGGAGTGAAATGAAAATTAGAGGAGTGATGAGAAAATGAGAGGCGTGAGGGGAAGTGAGAGGAGTGAGGGGAAAATGAGAGGAGTGAGGGGAAAATGAGAGGAGTGAGGGAAAATAGAAGAGTGAGGGGAAAATAATGGAGTGAGGTGAAAATGAGAGGAGTGAGGGGAAAACGAGAGGAGAGAGGGGAAAATAGTGGAGTGAGGGGAAAATAGTGAAGTGGGAAAATAGAAGAGTGAGGGGAAAATAATGGAGTGAGGGGAATATGATAGGAGTGAGGGAAAACGAGAGGAGTGAGGGGAAAATGAGAGGAGTGAAGGGAAAATAGTGGAGTGAGGTAAAAATGAGAGGAGTGAGGGGAAAAAGATAGGAGTGAAAGGAAAGTGAGAGGAGTGAGAGGAATATGAGAGGATTGAGGTGAAAATGAGAGGAGTGAGGGGAAAATGAGAGGAGTGAGGGGAAAATGAGAGGAGTGAGGGGAAAAAGAGGAGTAAGGGGAAAGTGAGAGGAGTAAGGGGAAAATAGTGGAGTGAGGGGAAAGCGAGAGGAATGAGGGGAAAATGAGAGGAGTGAGGGGAATATGAGAGGAGTGAGAGGAAAGTGAGAGGAGTGAGGTGAAAATGAGATGAGTGAGGGGAAAATGAGAGGAGTGAGGGGAACATGAGAGGAGTGAGAGGAAAAAGAGAGGAGTGAGGAGAAAATAGAGGAGTGAGGGAAAATAGTGGAGTGAGGGGAAAATGAGAGGAGTGAGGTGAAAATGAGTGGAGTGAGGGGAAAATGAGAGTAGTGAGGTGAAAATGAGATGAGTGAGGTGAAAATGAGATGAGTGAGGGGAAAATGAGAGGAGTAAGGGGAAAATGAGAGGAGTGAGGGGAAAAAGAGAGGAGTGAGGAGAAAATAGAGGAGTGAGGGTAAAATGGAGTGAGGGGAAAATGAGAGGAGTGAGGTGAAAATAAGAGTAGTGAGGGGAAAAAGAGGAGTGAGGGGAAAGTGAGAGAAGTAGGGAAAATAGTGGAGTGAGGGGAAAATAGTGGACTGGGGGGAAATGAAAGGAGGGAGGTGAAAATGAGAGGAGTGAGCGGAAAATGAGAGGAGTGAGGGGAAAATAGAGGAGTTAGGGGAAAATAGTGGAGTGAGGTGAAAATGAGAGGATTGAGGGGAACATGAGAGGAGTGGGGGAAAATGAGAATAGTGAGGGAAAAAGAGTGGAGTGAGGGGAAAAGAATGAAGTGAAGGGAAAATGGAAGAAGTGAGGGGAAATAGTGTAGTGAGGTGAAAATGAGAGGAGTGAAATGAAAATTAGAGGAGTGATGAGAAAATGAGAGGCGTGAGGGGAAGTGAGAGGAGTGAGGGGAAAATGAGAGGAGTGAGGGGAAAATGAGAGGAGTGAGGGAAAATAGAAGAGTGAGGGGAAAATAATGGAGTGAGGTGAAAATGAGAGGAGTGAGGGGAAAACGAGAGGAGAGAGGGGAAAATAGTGGAGTGAGGGGAAAATAGTGAAGTGGGAAAATAGAAGAGTGAGGGGAAAATAATGGAGTGAGGGGAATATGATAGGAGTGAGGGAAAACGAGAGGAGTGAGGGGGAAAATGAGAGGAGTGAAGGGAAAATAGTGGAGTGAGGTAAAAATGAGAGGAGTGAGGGGAAATAGATAGGAGTGAAAGGAAAGTGAGAGGAGTGAGAGGAATATGAGAGGATTGAGGTGAAAATGAGAGGAGTGAGGGGAAAATGAGAGGAGTGAGGGGAAAATGAGAGGAGTGAGGGGAAAAAGAGGAGTAAGGGGAAAGTGAGAGGAGTAAGGGGAAAATAGTGGAGTGAGGGGAAAGCGAGAGGAATGAGGGGAAAATGAGAGGAGTGAGGGGAATATGAGAGGAGTGAGAGGAAAGTGAGAGGAGTGAGGTGAAAATGAGATGAGTGAGGGGAAAATGAGAGGAGTGAGGGGAACATGAGAGGAGTGAGAGGAAAAAGAGAGGAGTGAGGAGAAAATAGAGGAGTGAGGGAAAAATAGTGGAGTGAGGGGAAAATGAGAGGAGTGAGGTGAAAATGAGTGGAGTCAGGGGAAAATGAGAGTAGTGAGGTGAAAATGAGATGAGTGAGGTGAAAATGAGATGAGTGAGGGGAAAATGAGAGGAGTAAGGGGAAAATGAGAGGAGTGAGGGGAAAAAGAGAGGAGTGAGGAGAAAATAGAGGAATGAGGGTAAAATGGAGTGAGGGGAAAATGAGAGGAGTGAGGTGAAAATAAGAGTAGTGAGGGGAAAAAGAGGAGTGAGGGGAAAGTGAGAGAAGTAGGGAAAATAGTGGATTGAGGGGAAAGCGAGAGGAATGAGGGGAAAATGAGAGGAGTGAGGGGAATATGAGAGGAGTTTGAGGAAAATGAGAGGAGTGATGTGAAAATGAGATGAGTAAGGGGAAAATGAGATGAGTGAGGGGAAAATGAGAGGAGTGAGGGGAACATGAGAGGAGTGAGGGGAAAAAGAGAGGAGTGAGGAGAAAATAGAGGAGTGAGGGAAAAATAGTGGAGTGAGGGGAAAATGAGAGGAGTGAGGTGAAAATGAGAGGAGTGAAATGAAAATGAGAGGAGTGATGGGAAAATGAGAGGAGTGAGGGGAAAGTGAGAGGAGTGAGGGGAAAATGAGAGGAGTGAGGGGAAAATGAGAGGAGTGAGGGGAAAATGAGAGGAGCGAGGGGAAAATGAGAGGAGTTAGGGGAAAATAGTGGAGTGAGGTGAAAATGAGAGGATTGAGTGGAACATGAGAGGAGTGGGGGAAAATGAGAATAGTGAGGGAAAAAGAGTGGAGTGAGGGGAAAAGAATGAAGTGAAGGGAAAATAGAAGAAGTGAGGGGAAAATAGTGTAGTGAGGTGAAAATGAGAGGAGTGAAATGAAAATGAGAGGAGTGATGAGAAACTGAGAGGCGTGAGGGGAAGTGAGAGGAGTGAGGGGAAAATGAGAGGAGTGAGGGGAAAATGAGAGGAGTGAGGGAAAATAGAAGAGTGAGGGGAAAATAATGGAGTGAGGTGAAAATGAGAGGAGTGAGGGGAAAACGAGAGGAGAGAGGGGAAAATAGTGGAGTGAGGGGAAAATAGTGAAGTGGGAAAATGAGATGAGTGAGGGGAAAAATGTGAAAAGTGGGGGGAAAATAGTGGAGTGAGGGGAATATGATAGGAGTGAGGGAAAACTAGAGGAGTGAGGGGAAAATGAGAGGAGTGAAGGGAAAATAGTGGAGTGAGGTAAAAATGAGAGGAGTGAGGGGAAAAAGATAGGAGTGAAAGGAAAGTAAGAGGAGTGAGAGGAATATGAGAGGATTGAGGTGAAAATGAGAGGAGTGAGGGGAAAATGAGAGGAGTGAGGTGAAAATGAGAGGAGTGAGGGGAAAAAGAGGAGTAATGGGAAAGTGAGAGGAGTAAGGGGAAAATAGTGGAGTGAGGGGAAAGCGAGAGGAATGAGGGGAAAATGAGAGGAGTGAGGGGAATATGAGAGGAGTGAGAGGAAAGTGAGAGGAGTGAGGTGAAAATGAGATGAGTGAGGGGGAAATGAGAGGAGTGAGGGGAACATGAGAGGAGTGAGAGGAAAAAGAGAGGAGTGAGGAGAAAATAGAGGAGTGAGGGAAAAATAGTGGAGTGAGGGGAAAATGAGAGGAGTGAGGTGAAAATGAGTGGAGTGAGGGGAAAATGAGAGTAGTGAGGTGAAAATGAGATGAGTGAGGTGAAAATGAGATGAGTGAGGGAAAATGAGAGGAGTAAGGGGAAAATGAGAGGAGTGAGGGGAAAAAGAGAGGAGTGAGGAGAAAATAGAGGAGTGAGGGAAAAATGGAGTGAGGGGAAAATGAGAGGAGTGAGGTGAAAATAAGAGTAGTGAGGGGAAAAAGAGGAGTGAGGGGAAAGTGAGAGGAGTAGGGAAAATAGTGGAGTGAGGGGGAAAGCGAGAGGAATGAGGGGAAAATGAGAGGAGTGAGGGGAATATGAGAGGAGTTTGAGGAAAATGAGAGGAGTGATGTGAAAATGAGATGAGTAAGGGGAAAATGAGATGAGTGAGGGGAAAATGAGAGGAGTGAGGGGAACATGAGAGGAGTGAGGGGAAAAAGAGAGGAGTGAGGAGAAAATAGAGGAGTGAGGGAAAATAGTGGAGTGAGGGGAAAATGAGAGGAGTGAGATGAAAATGAGAGGAGTGAGGGGAAAATGAGAGGAGTGAGGAAAAAATAGTGGAGTAAGGGGAAAATGAGAGGAGTGAGGGGAAACAGTGGATTGAGGTGGAAAACGAGAGGAGTGAGGGGAAAATGAGACGAGTGAGGGAAAATGAGAGGAGTGAGGGAAAATAAGAGGAGTGAGGGGAAAATAGAGGAGTGAGGAGAAAATGAGAGGAGTGAGGGGAAATGAGAGGAGTGAGGGGAAAGAGAGGAATGAGGGGAAAACAAGAGGAGTGAGGGAAAAATGAGAGGAGTGAGGGGAAAATAGTGGAGTGGTGAAAATGAGAGGAGTGAGGGGAACAGGAGAGGAGTGTGGGAATATGAGAGGAGTGAGGGGAAAATGGTGGAGTGAGGTGAAAATGAGAGGAGTGAGGGGAAAGTGAGAGGAGTGAGGGGAAAGTGAGAGGGAGTGAGGGGAAAATGAGAGGAGCGAGGGGAAAATGAGAGGAGTGAGGGGAAAAAGAATGAGGTGAGGGGAAAAT
This sequence comes from Ranitomeya variabilis, assembly GCF_051348905.1. Lineage (NCBI taxonomy): Eukaryota > Metazoa > Chordata > Amphibia > Anura > Dendrobatidae > Ranitomeya > Ranitomeya variabilis. Next base: position 201,338,247 of record NC_135233.1, read on the forward strand.
GGGAAGAGTGAGGGGAAGATGGTGGAGTGAGGTGAAAATGAGAGGAGTGAAATGAAAATGAGAGGAGTGATGGGAAAATGAGAGGAGTGAGGGGAAAGTGAGAGGAGTGAGGGGAAAATGAGAGGAGTGAGGGGAAAATGAGAGGAGTGAGGGGAAAATGAGAGGAGCGAGGGGAAAATGAGAGGAGTGAGGGGAAAATAGTGGAGTGAGGTGAAAATGAGAGGAGTGAGGGAAAAATGAGAGGAGTGAGGGGAAAATGAGGGGAGCGAGGGGAAAATAGAGGAGTGAGGGGAAAATAGTGGAGTGAGGTGAAAATGAGAGGAGTGAGGTGAAAACGAGAGGAATGAAGGGAAAATAGAGTGAGGGGAAATAGTGGAGTTAGATGAAAATGAGAGGAGTGAGGGGAAATAGTGGAGTGAGCAGAAAATTGTGGAGTGAGTAGAAAATGAGAGGAGTTAGGCGAAAATGAGAGGAGAGAGGGGAAAACAGTGCAGTGAGGGGAAAATGAGAGGAGAGAGGGGAAAATGAAAGGAATGAGGGGAAAGTGAGAGGAGTAAGAGGAAAATAGTGGAGTGAGGGGGAAATGAGAGGAGGGAGTTGAAAATGAGAGGAGTGAGGGGAAAAAGAGAGGAGTGAGGGGAAAGTGAGAGGAGTAAGGGGGAAAAAATGGAGTGAGGGGGAAGTGGGAGAAGGGAGGTGAAAATGAGAGGAGTGAGGGGAAAATGAGAGAAGTGAGGGGAAAAAGAGAGGAGTGAGGGGAAATTGAGAGGAGTAAGGGGAAAATAGTGGAGTGAGAGGAAAGCAAGAGGAATGAGGGGAAAATGAGAGGGGTGAGGGGAAAATGAGAGGAGTGAGAGGAAAATGAGAGGAGTGAGGTGAAAATGAGATGAGTGAGTGGAAAATGAGAGGAGTGAGGGAAAAATGAGAGGAGTGAGGGGAAAAAGAGAGGAGTGAGGAGAAAATAGAGGAGTGAGGTAAAAATAGTAGGGTGAGATGAAAATGAGAAGAGTGGGGTGAAAATGAGAGGAGTGAGGTGAAAATGAGAGGAGTGGGGGAAAATGAGAGGAGTGAGGGGAAAAAGAGGAGTGGGGGAAAATGAGAGGAGTGAGGGGAAATAGTGGAGTGAGGTAAAAATGAGATTAGTGAGGGGAAAATGAGAGGAGTGAGGGAAAATGAGAGGAGTGAGGGGAAAATAGAGGAGTGAGGGGAAAATGACAGGAGTGAAGGGAAAATAGTGGATTGAGGGGAAAAAGAGAGGAGTGAGGGGAAAATAGTGGAGTGAGGGGAAAAGAATGAAGTTAGGGGAAAATGGGGGCGTGAGGGGAAAATAGTGGAGTGAGGTGAAAATGAGAGGAGTGAAATGAAAATGAGAGGAGTGATGGGAAAATGAGAAGAGTGAGGTGAAAATGAGAGGAGTGAGGGGAAAATGAGAGGAGTGAGTGGAAAATAGTGGAGTGAGGGGAAAACAAGAGGATTTAGGGGAAAACAAGAGGAATGAGGGGAAAATGAGAGGGGTGAGAGGAAAATAGAGGAGTGAGGGAAAAATAGGGCAGTGAGATGAGAATGAGAAAAGTGGGGGGAAAATGAGAGGAGTGGGGAAAAATGAGAGGAGTGAGGGGAAAATAGTGGACTGGGGGGGAAATGAAAGGAGGGAGGTGAAAATGAGAGGATTGAGGGGAAAATGAGAGGAGCAAGGGGAAAATAGAGGAGTGAGGGAACAATAGAGGAGTGAGAGGAAAATGAGAAAAGTGAGGTGAAAATGAGAGGAGTGAGGGGAAAAGGAGAGGAGTGAGGGGAAAATAGAGGAGTGAGGGGAAAATAGAGGAGTGAGAAGAAATAGTGGAGTGAGGTGAAAATGAGAGGAATGAGATGAAAATGAGAGGAGCGAAGGGAAAATAGTGGAGTGAGGGGAAAATAGAGGAGTGAGGGGAAAATGAGAGGAGTGAGGGGAAAATAGAGGAGTGAGGAGAAATAGTGGAGTGAGGTGAAAATTAGAGGAGTGAGGTGAAAATGAGAGGAGTAAGGGGAAAATGAGAGGAGTGAGGGGAAAATGAGAAGAGTGAGGAGAAAATAGAGAAGTGAGGGGAAAACAGTGGAGTGAGGGGAAAATGAGAGGAGTGAGGGGAAAATGAGAGGAGTGAGCTGAAATTGAGAGGAGTGGGGGAATATGAGAGGAGTGAGGGGAAAATCAGAGGATTGGGGGAAAATGAGAAGTATGAGGGGAAATGATGGAGTGATGTGAAAATGGGAGGAGTGAGGGGAAAATGAGAGGAGTGAGGTGAAAATGAGAGGAGAGAGGGGAAAATGAGAGGAGTGAGGGGAAAACAGTGGAGTGAGGGGAAAATGAGAGGGGTGGGGGGAAAATAGTGGAGTGTGCCGAAAATAGTGGAGTGAGGAGAAAATGAGAGGAGTGAGGGGAAAATGAGAGGAGTGAGGGTAAAAATAGAGGAGTGAGGGGAAAGTGAGAGGAGTAAGGGGAAAATAGTGGAGTCAGGGGGAAATGAGACGAGGGTGGTGAAAATGAGAGGAGTGAAAGGAAAGTGTGAGGAGTGAGGGGGAAATGAGAGGAGTGAGGTGAAAATGAGAGGAGTGAGGGGAAAAAGAGAGGAGAGGTGAAAATGAGAGGAGTAAGGTGAAAATGAGAGGAGTGGGGGAAAATGAGATGAGTGAGGGAAAAATGAGAGGAGTGAGGGGAAAATGAGAAGAGTGAGGGGAAAAGAGAGGAGTGAGGAGAAAATAGAGGAGTGAGGTGAAAATGAGAGGAGTGAGGGGAAAATAAAGATTGAGGGGAAAATTAGAGGAGTGAGGTGAAAATGAGAAGAGTGAGGGAAAATAGAGGAGTGAGGGGAAAATGAGAGGAGTGAGGTGAAAGTGAGAGGAGTGAAGTGAAAATGAGAGGAGTGAAGGGAAAATGAGAGGAGTGAGTTGAAAATGAGAGGAGTGAGGGGAAAATACTGGAGTGAGGGGAAAATAGTGGAGTGAGGTGAAAATGAGAGGAGTAACGTGAAAATGAGAGGAGTGGGGGAAAATGAGAGGAGTGGGGGAAAATGAGAGGAGTGATGGGAAAATGAAAGGAGTGGGGGAAAATGAGAGGAGTGAGGGGAAATATTGGAGTGAGGTGAAAATGAGAGGAGTGAGGGGAACTTGAGAGGAGTGGGGGGAAATGAGAGGAGTGAGGGAAAAATAGTGGAGTGATGGGAAAAGAATGAAGTGAGGGGAAAATGGGAGGAGTGAGGGAAAATAGTGGAGTGAGATGAAAATGAGAGGAGTGAGTGGAAAATGAGAGGAGTGAGGGGAAAATTAGAGGAGTGAGGGGAGAGGAGTGAGGGGAAAATTAGAGGAGTGAGGGGAAAATAGTGGAGTGAGGTGAAAATGAGAGGAGTGAGGGGGAAATGAGAGGAGTGAAGGGAAAATAGTGGAGTGAGGTAAAAATGAGAGGAGTGAGGGGAAAATAGTTTAGTGAGGTAAAAATGAGAGGAGTGAGGGGAAAATAAGAGGAGTGAGGGGAAAATGAGAGGAGTGAAAGGAAAGTGAGAGGAGTGAGGGGAAAATAAAGAATTGAGGGGAAAATTAGAGGAGTGAGGTGAAAATGAGAAGAGTGAGGGAAAATAGAGGAGTGAGGGGAAAATGAGAGGAGTGAGGTGAAAGTGAGAGGAGTGAAGTGAAAATGAGAGGAGTGAAGGGAAAATGAGAGGAGTGAGTTGAAAATAAGAGGAGTGAGGGGAAAATACTGTAGTGAGGGGAAAATAGTGGAGTGAGGTGAAAATGAGAGGAGTAAGGTGAAAATGAGAGGAGTGGGGGAAAATGAGAGGAGTGGGGGAAAATGAGAGGAGTGATGGGAAAATGAAAGGAGTGGGGGAAAATGAGAGGAGTGAGGGGAAATATTGGAGTGAGGTGAAAATGAGAGGAGTGAGGGGAACTTGAGAGGAGTGGGGGGAAATGAGAGGAGTGAGGGAAAAATAGTGGAGTGATGGGAAAAGAATGAAGTGAGGGGAAAATGGGAGGAGTGAGGGAAAATAGTGGAGTGAGGTGAAAATGAGAGGAGTGAGTGGAAAATGAGAGGAGTGAGGGGAAAATTAGAGGAGTGAGGGGAGAGGAGTGAGGGGAAAATTAGAGGAGTGAGGGGAAAATAGTGGAGTGAGGTGAAAATGAGAGGAGTGAGGAGGAAATGAGAGGAGTGAAGGGAAAATAGTGGAGTGAGGTAAAAATGAGAGGAGTGAGGGGAAAATAGTTTAGTGAGGTAAAAATGAGAGGAGTGAGGGGAAATTAAGAGGAGTGAGGGGAAAATGAGAGGAGTGAAAGGAAAGTGAGAGGAGTGAGGGGAAAATGAGAGGAGTGAGCGGAAAATGAGAGGAGTGAGGGGAAAATAGAGGAGTTAGGGGAAAATAGTGGAGTGAGGTGAAAATGAGAGGATTGAGGGGAACATGAGAGGAGTGGGAGAAAATGAGAATAGTGAGGGAAAAAGAGTGGAGTGAGGGGAAAAGAATGAAGTGAAGGGAAAATGGAAGAAGTGAGGGGAAAATAGTGTAGTGAGGTGAAAATGAGAGGAGTGAAATGAAAATGAGAGGAGTGATGGGAAAATGAGAGGAGTGAGGGGAAGTGAGAGGAGTGAGGGGAAAACGAGAGGAGTGAGGGGAAAATGAGAGGGGTGAGGGGAAAATAGAGGAGTGAGGGGAAAATAGTGGAGTGAGGAGAAAATGAGAGGAGTGAGGGGAGAATGAGAGGAGTGAGGGGAAAATAGTGGAGTGAGGCAAAATGAGAGGAGTGAGGGGAAAATAAGAGGAGTGAGGGGAAAATAAGAGGAGTGAGGGGAAAATGAGAGGAGTGAAAGGAAAGTGTGAGGAGTGAGGGGGAAATGAGAGGAGTGAGGGGAAAATGAGAGGAGTGAGGGGAAAAAGAGAGGAGGGGTGAAAATGAGAGGAGTAAGGTGAAAATGAGAGGAGTGGGGGAAAATGAGATGAGTGAGGGAAAAATGAGAGGAGTGAGGGGAAAATGAGGAGAGTGAGGGGAAAAGAGAGGAGTGAGGAGAAAATAGAGGAGTGAGGGGAAATAGTTGAGTGAGGTGAAAATGAGAGGAGTGAGGGGAAAATAAAGGATTGAGGGGAAAATTAGAGGAGTGAGGTGAAAATGAGAAGAGTGAGGGAAAATTGTTATGACCCCAATGGCAGAGGGTCTCTGCAATAAATACCAAGTCTGCAAACACAAAAAACCAGCTCATAGGGCAGTGGTAACTGGGCTGACCGTATATCTAATCCTAGCACCACAAATAGCAGCAGCCGGGGAACGTGCCTACGTTGGTTCTAGACGTCTCGCGCCAGCCGGAGAACTAACTAACCCTAGAAGGGAAAAGATAGACCTTTCTTGCCTCCAGAGAAAAGACCCCAAAAGTTGGATACAAGCCCCCAACAAATAATAACGGTGAGGTAAGAAGAAAAAACAAACGTAAGAATGAACTAGGTATTTAGCAAAGAGAGGCCCACTGACTAATAGCAGAATATAGTAAGATGACTTATACGGTCAGCAAAAACCCTATCAAAAATATCCACGCTGGATATTCAAGAACCCCCGAACCGTCTAACGGCCCGGGGGGAGAATACCAGCCCCCTAGAGCTTCCAGCAAAATCAGGAATCACATTTAGTACAAGCTGGACAAAAAATAAGAGCAATACAAATAACCAAAAAACAAGGAAGCAGGACTTAGCTTAATTTTGCATGAACCAGGACCAGCAGACAGGAGCAAACAGAAAGGACTGATTACAACGATGCCAGGCACCAGACTAAGAATTCAGGAAGTTCATATAGCAACACCCCTGGACTAACGACCCAGGTGGGTGCCAAACTAGGGAAAGACAATCTCAGAGTCATACCACTAGTGACCACAAGAGGGAGCCAAAAAATTCTAATTCACAACAGTACCCCCACTTTAAGGAGGGGTCACCGAACCCTCACCAAGACCACCAGGGCGATCAGGATGAGCAGCGTGAAAGGCACGAACTAAATCGGCCGCATGCACATCAGAGGCAACCACCCAGGAATTATCCTCCTGACCATAGCCCTTCCACTTGACCAGATACTGAAGCCTCCGTCTGGAGAGACGAGAATCCAAGATTTTCTCCACCACGTACTCCAACTCGCCCTCAACCAACACCGGAGCAGGAGGCTCAACAGAGGGAACCACAGGTACAACGTACCGCCGCAACAAAGACCTATGGAACACGTTGTGAATGGCAAACGACACCGGAAGATCCAAGCGAAAGGACATAGGATTAAGGATTTCCAATATCTTGTAAGGACCGATGAAGCAAGGCTTGAATTTAGGAGAGGAGACCTTCATAGGAACAAATCGAGAAGACAGCCATACCAAATCCCCAACACGAAGTCGGGGACCCACACCGCGGCGGCGGTTGGCAAAACGCTGAGCCTTCTCCTGTGACAACTTCAAGTTGTCCACCACATGATTCCAAATCTGCTGCAACCTATCCACCACAGAATCTACCCCAGGACAGTCAGAAGGCTCCACATGTCCCGAGGAAAAACGAGGATGGAAACCAGAGTTGCAGAAAAATGGCGAGACCAAAGTAGCGGAACTAGCCCGATTATTAAGGGCAAACTCAGCCAACGGCAAGAAGGTCACCCAATCATCCTGATCCGCAGAAACAAAACACCTCAAATAAGCCTCCAAAGTTTGATTAGTTCGCTCCGTTTGTCCATTAGTCTGAGGATGAAAGGCAGACGAAAACGACAAATCAATGCCCATCTTAGCACAAAAGGATCGCCAGAACCTGGAAACAAACTGGGATCCTCTGTCAGACACGATATTCTCAGGAATGCCGTGTAAACGAACCACATTCTGAAAGAACAAAGGAACCAGATAGGAAGAGGAAGGCAGCTTAGGCAAAGATACCAAATGGACCATCTTGGAAAAGCGATCACATACCACCCAGATGACAGACATGCCCTGAGACACCGGAAGATCTGAAATGAAATCCATGGAAATGTGTGTCCAAGGCCTCTTCGGGACAGGCAAGGGCAAGAGCAACCCGCTGGCACGAGAACAGCAAGGCTTAGCTCGAGCACAAGTCCCACAGGACTGCACAAATGACCGCACATCCCGCGACAAGGAAGGCCACCAAAAGGACCTAGCCACCAAATCTCTGGTGCCAAAAATTCCCGGATGCCCTGCCAACACCGAGGAATGAACCTCGGAAATGACTCTGCTGGTCCATTTAACAGAAACAAACAGTCTGTCAGGTGGACAAGAGTCAGGTCTACCAGCCTGAAATCTCTGCAACACACGTCGCAAATCCGGAGAAATGGCTGACAAGATTACTCCCTCTTTAAGAATACCAACTGGTTCTGCGACTCCAGGAGAGTCAGGCACAAAGCTCCTTGAAAGAGCATCAGCCTTCACATTCTTTGAACCTGGTAAATACGAGACCACAAAGTCAAAACGGGAGAAAAACAATGACCAACGGGCCTGTCTAGGATTCAGGCGTTTAGCAGACTCGAGATACATCAGATTTTTGTGATCAGTCAAGACCACCACACGATGCTTAGCACCCTCGAGCCAATGACGCCACTCCTCAAATGCCCACTTCATGGCCAGCAACTCCCGATTGCCAACATCATAATTCCGCTCAGCAGGCGAAAACTTCCTAGAGAAAAAAGCACATGGTCTCATTACAGAGCAACCAGGGCCTCTCTGCGACAAAACGGCCCCTGCCCCAATCTCAGAAGCATCCACTTCAACCTGAAAGGGAAGTGAGACATCAGGCTGGCACAAAACAGGCGCTGAAGTAAACCGGCGCTTCAACTCTTGGAAAGCCTCCACGGCTGCAGGAGCCCAGTTAGCAACATCAGAACCTTTCTTGGTCATATCCGTCAAAGGTTTAACAACGCTAGAAAAATTAGCGATAAAACGACGGTAGAAGTTAGCAAAGCCCAAGAACTTCTGAAGACTCTTAACTGACGTGGGTTGAGTCCAATCATGAATAGCTCGGACCTTGACTGGGTCCATCTCCACCGCAGAAGGGGAGAAAATAAAACCCAAAAAGGGAACCTTCTGTACTCCAAAGAGACACTTTGAGCCCTTAACAAACAAAGCATTCTCACGCAAAACCTGAAACACCATCCTGACCTGCTCTACATGCGAGTCCCAATCATCAGAAAAAAACAGAATATCATCCAGATAAACAATCATAAATTTATCCAGATACTTCCGGAAAATATCATGCATAAAGGACTGAAACACTGACGGAGCATTAGAGAGCCCAAAAGGCATCACCAAGTACTCAAAATGACCTTCGGGCGTATTAAATGCAGTTTTCCATTCATCTCCTTGCTTAATGCGCACAAGGTTGTACGCACCACGAAGATCTATCTTGGTGAACCACTTGGCACTTTAATCCAGGCAAACAAGTCCGACAACAGAGGCAAAGGATACTGAAATTTAACAGTGATTTTATTCAGAAGCCGATAGTCAATACAAGGTCTCAAAGATCCGTCCTTCTTGGCCACAAAAAAGAATCCCGCACCAAGAGGGGAAGAGGATGGACGGATATGCCCCTTCTCCAGAGATTCCTTGATATACGAACGCATTGCGGTATGCTCAGGTACAGACAGATTAATTAATCTTCCCTTAGGAAAGTTACTACCCGGAATCAAATCTATAGCGCAGTCACAATCCCTATGAGGAGGAAGAGCACTGGACCTGGACTCACTGAATACATCCTGATAATCAGACAAATACTCAGGAACTTCCGAAGGAGTAGAGGAAGCAATAGACACCGGTGGGGAATCACCATGAATTCCCTGACAGCCCCAACTTGACACAGACATTGCCTTCCAATCCAAGACTGGATTATGGGTCTGTAACCATGGCAGACCCAAAACGACCAAATCATGCATTTTATGCAGAACAAGAAAACGAATCACCTCCCGATGTTCAGGAGTCATGCACATGGTTACCTGTGTCCAAAACTGCGGTTTATTTTCTGCCAATGGTGTAGCATCAATACCTCTAAGAGGGATAGGATTTACCAATGGCTCAAGAACAAAACCACAGCGCTTGGCAAACGACAGATCCATAAGACTCAGGGCAGCACCTGAATCCACAAACGCCATAACAGGGTAGGAAGACAATGAGCAAATTAAAGTCACAGACAAAATAAATTTAGGTTGCAAATTACCAGTGGCGACAGGGCTAACAACCCTTGTAAGGCATTTAGAGCATGCTGATATAACATGTGTAGAATCACCACAGTAAAAACACAACCCATTCTGCCGTCTATGATTTTTCCGTTCATTTCTAGTCTGAATTCTATCACATTGCATTAAATCAGGTGTTTGTTCAGACAACACCACCAGAGGATTAGCAGTTTTGCGCTCCCGCAAACGCCGGTCAATTTGAATAGCCAGCGCCATGGAATCATTCAGACTTGTAGGAATGGAGAAACCCACCATCACATTCTTAATGGCTTCAGAAAGGCCATTTCTGAAATTTGCGGCCAGAGCACACTCATTCCACTGAGTAAGCACGGACCATTTCCGAAATTTTTGGCAATACACTTCAGCTTCATCCTGGCCCTGAGAAATAGCCAGCAAGGCTTTTTCTGCCTGAATTTCAAGATTGGGTTCCTCGTAAAGCAATCCGAGCGCCAGAAAAAACGCATCAATATTCGCCAATGCTGGATCTCCTGGCGCTAGCGAGAAAGCCCAATCCTGAGGGTCGCCCCGCAAGAAAGAGATAACAATTTTAACTTGCTGAGCTGAGTCTCCAGACGAACGGGGTCTCAGAGAAAGAAACAATTTACAATTATTCCTGAAATTCCTAAACTTAAATCGATCTCCAGAGAACAGTTCAGGAATAGGTATTTTAGGTTCAGACATAGGACTACTGGTAACAAAATCTTGTATGCCCTGCACACGAGCAGCAAGCTGATCCACACTTGTAATCAGAGTCTGGACATTCATGTCTGCAGCAAGCTTAAGCCACTCAGAGGTAAAGGGGAGGAAGAAAGAGAGGAAAAAAAAAAAAAAAAAACCTCAGAATTTCCTTTCTTATTATCCCACTTCTGCAATGCATTAAACATTCAACTTGGGCCTGGCATACTGTTATGACCCCAATGGCAGAGGGTCTCTGCAATAAATACCAAGTCTGCAAACACAAAAAAACAGCTCATAGGGCAGTGGTAACTGGGCTGACCGTATATCTAATCCTAGCACCACAAATAGCAGCAGCCGGGGAACGTGCCTACGTTGGTTCTAGACGTCTCGCGCCAGCCGGAGAACTAACTAACCCTAGAAGGGAAAAGATAGACCTTTCTTGCCTCCAGAGAAAAGACCCCAAAAGTTGGATACAAGCCCCCAACAAATAATAACGGTGAGGTAAGAAGAAAAAACAAACGTAAGAATGAACTAGGTATTTAGCAAAGAGAGGCCCACTGACTAATAGCAGAATATAGTAAGATGACTTATACGGTCAGCAAAAACCCTATCAAAAATATCCACGCTGGATATTCAAGAACCCCCGAACCGTCTAACGGCCCGGGGGGAGAATACCAGCCCCCTAGAGCTTCCAGCAAAATCAGGAATCACATTTAGTACAAGCTGGACAAAAAATAAGAGCAATACAAATAACCAAAAAACAAGGAAGCAGGACTTAGCTTAATTTTGCATGAACCAGGACCAGCAGACAGGAGCAAACAGAAAGGACTGATTACAACGATGCCAGGCACCAGACTAAGAATTCAGGAAGTTCATATAGCAACACCCCTGGACTAACGACCCAGGTGGGTGCCAAACTAGGGAAAGACAATCTCAGAGTCATACCACTAGTGACCACAAGAGGGAGCCAAAAAATTCTAATTCACAACAGTACCCCCACTTTAAGGAGGGGTCACCGAACCCTCACCAAGACCACCAGGGCGATCAGGATGAGCAGCGTGAAAGGCACGAACTAAATCGGCCGCATGCACATCAGAGGCAACCACCCAGGAATTATCCTCCTGACCATAGCCCTTCCACTTGACCAGATACTGAAGCCTCCGTCTGGAGAGACGAGAATCCAAGATTTTCTCCACCACGTACTCCAACTCGCCCTCAACCAACACCGGAGCAGGAGGCTCAACAGAGGGAACCACAGGTACAACGTACCGCCGCAACAAAGACCTATGGAACACGTTGTGAATGGCAAACGACACCGGAAGATCCAAGCGAAAGGACATAGGATTAAGGATTTCCAATATCTTGTAAGGACCGATGAAGCAAGGCTTGAATTTAGGAGAGGAGACCTTCATAGGAACAAATCGAGAAGACAGCCATACCAAATCCCCAACACGAAGTCGGGGACCCACACCGCGGCGGCGGTTGGCAAAACGCTGAGCCTTCTCCTGTGACAACTTCAAGTTGTCCACCACATGATTCCAAATCTGCTGCAACCTATCCACCACAGAATCTACCCCAGGACAGTCAGAAGGCTCCACATGTCCCGAGGAAAAACGAGGATGGAAACCAGAGTTGCAGAAAAATGGCGAGACCAAAGTAGCGGAACTAGCCCGATTATTAAGGGCAAACTCAGCCAACGGCAAGAAGGTCACCCAATCATCCTGATCCGCAGAAACAAAACACCTCAAATAAGCCTCCAAAGTTTGATTAGTTCGCTCCGTTTGTCCATTAGTCTGAGGATGAAAGGCAGACGAAAACGACAAATCAATGCCCATCTTAGCACAAAAGGATCGCCAGAACCTGGAAACAAACTGGGATCCTCTGTCAGACACGATATTCTCAGGAATGCCGTGTAAACGAACCACATTCTGAAAGAACAAAGGAACCAGATAGGAAGAGGAAGGCAGCTTAGGCAAAGATACCAAATGGACCATCTTGGAAAAGCGATCACATACCACCCAGATGACAGACATGCCCTGAGACACCGGAAGATCTGAAATGAAATCCATGGAAATGTGTGTCCAAGGCCTCTTCGGGACAGGCAAGGGCAAGAGCAACCCGCTGGCACGAGAACAGCAAGGCTTAGCTCGAGCACAAGTCCCACAGGACTGCACAAATGACCGCACATCCCGCGACAAGGAAGGCCACCAAAAGGACCTAGCCACCAAATCTCTGGTGCCAAAAATTCCCGGATGCCCTGCCAACACCGAGGAATGAACCTCGGAAATGACTCTGCTGGTCCATTTAACAGAAACAAACAGTCTGTCAGGTGGACAAGAGTCAGGTCTACCAGCCTGAAATCTCTGCAACACACGTCGCAAATCCGGAGAAATGGCTGACAAGATTACTCCCTCTTTAAGAATACCAACTGGTTCTGCGACTCCAGGAGAGTCAGGCACAAAGCTCCTTGAAAGAGCATCAGCCTTCACATTCTTTGAACCTGGTAAATACGAGACCACAAAGTCAAAACGGGAGAAAAACAATGACCAACGGGCCTGTCTAGGATTCAGGCGTTTAGCAGACTCGAGATACATCAGATTTTTGTGATCAGTCAAGACCACCACACGATGCTTAGCACCCTCGAGCCAATGACGCCACTCCTCAAATGCCCACTTCATGGCCAGCAACTCCCGATTGCCAACATCATAATTCCGCTCAGCAGGCGAAAACTTCCTAGAGAAAAAAGCACATGGTCTCATTACAGAGCAACCAGGGCCTCTCTGCGACAAAACGGCCCCTGCCCCAATCTCAGAAGCATCCACTTCAACCTGAAAGGGAAGTGAGACATCAGGCTGGCACAAAACAGGCGCTGAAGTAAACCGGCGCTTCAACTCTTGGAAAGCCTCCACGGCTGCAGGAGCCCAGTTAGCAACATCAGAACCTTTCTTGGTCATATCCGTCAAAGGTTTAACAACGCTAGAAAAATTAGCGATAAAACGACGGTAGAAGTTAGCAAAGCCCAAGAACTTCTGAAGACTCTTAACTGACGTGGGTTGAGTCCAATCATGAATAGCTCGGACCTTGACTGGGTCCATCTCCACCGCAGAAGGGGAGAAAATAAAACCCAAAAAGGGAACCTTCTGTACTCCAAAGAGACACTTTGAGCCCTTAACAAACAAAGCATTCTCACGCAAAACCTGAAACACCATCCTGACCTGCTCTACATGCGAGTCCCAATCATCAGAAAAAAACAGAATATCATCCAGATAAACAATCATAAATTTATCCAGATACTTCCGGAAAATATCATGCATAAAGGACTGAAACACTGACGGAGCATTAGAGAGCCCAAAAGGCATCACCAAGTACTCAAAATGACCTTCGGGCGTATTAAATGCAGTTTTCCATTCATCTCCTTGCTTAATGCGCACAAGGTTGTACGCACCACGAAGATCTATCTTGGTGAACCACTTGGCACTTTAATCCAGGCAAACAAGTCCGACAACAGAGGCAAAGGATACTGAAATTTAACAGTGATTTTATTCAGAAGCCGATAGTCAATACAAGGTCTCAAAGATCCGTCCTTCTTGGCCACAAAAAAGAATCCCGCACCAAGAGGGGAAGAGGATGGACGGATATGCCCCTTCTCCAGAGATTCCTTGATATACGAACGCATTGCGGTATGCTCAGGTACAGACAGATTAATTAATCTTCCCTTAGGAAAGTTACTACCCGGAATCAAATCTATAGCGCAGTCACAATCCCTATGAGGAGGAAGAGCACTGGACCTGGACTCACTGAATACATCCTGATAATCAGACAAATACTCAGGAACTTCCGAAGGAGTAGAGGAAGCAATAGACACCGGTGGGGAATCACCATGAATTCCCTGACAGCCCCAACTTGACACAGACATTGCCTTCCAATCCAAGACTGGATTATGGGTCTGTAACCATGGCAGACCCAAAACGACCAAATCATGCATTTTATGCAGAACAAGAAAACGAATCACCTCCCGATGTTCAGGAGTCATGCATATGGTTACCTGTGTCCAAAACTGCGGTTTATTTTCTGCCAATGGTGTAGCATCAATACCTCTAAGAGGGATAGGATTTACCAATGGCTCAAGAACAAAACCACAGCGCTTGGCAAACGACAGATCCATAAGACTCAGGGCAGCACCTGAATCCACAAACGCCATAACAGGGTAGGAAGACAATGAGCAAATTAAAGTCACAGACAAAATAAATTTAGGTTGCAAATTACCAGTGGCGACAGGGCTAACAACCCTTGTAAGGCATTTAGAGCATGCTGATATAACATGTGTAGAATCACCACAGTAAAAACACAACCCATTCTGCCGTCTATGATTTTTCCGTTCATTTCTAGTCTGAATTCTATCACATTGCATTAAATCAGGTGTTTGTTCAGACAACACCACCAGAGGATTAGCAGTTTTGCGCTCCCGCAAACGCCGGTCAATTTGAATAGCCAGCGCCATGGAATCATTCAGACTTGTAGGAATGGAGAAACCCACCATCACATTCTTAATGGCTTCAGAAAGGCCATTTCTGAAATTTGCGGCCAGAGCACACTCATTCCACTGAGTAAGCACGGACCATTTCCGAAATTTTTGGCAATACACTTCAGCTTCATCCTGGCCCTGAGAAATAGCCAGCAAGGCTTTTTCTGCCTGAATTTCAAGATTGGGTTCCTCGTAAAGCAATCCGAGCGCCAGAAAAAACGCATCAATATTCGCCAATGCTGGATCTCCTGGCGCTAGCGAGAAAGCCCAATCCTGAGGGTCGCCCCGCAAGAAAGAGATAACAATTTTAACTTGCTGAGCTGAGTCTCCAGACGAACGGGGTCTCAGAGAAAGAAACAATTTACAATTATTCCTGAAATTCCTAAACTTAAATCGATCTCCAGAGAACAGTTCAGGAATAGGTATTTTAGGTTCAGACATAGGACTACTGGTAACAAAATCTTGTATGCCCTGCACACGAGCAGCAAGCTGATCCACACTTGTAATCAGAGTCTGGACATTCATGTCTGCAGCAAGCTTAAGCCACTCAGAGGTAAAGGGGAGGAAGAAAGAGAGGAAAAAAAAAAAAAAAAAACCTCAGAATTTCCTTTCTTATTATCCCACTTCTGCAATGCATTAAACATTCAACTTGGGCCTGGCATACTGTTATGACCCCAATGGCAGAGGGTCTCTGCAATAAATACCAAGTCTGCAAACACAAAAAAACAGCTCATAGGGCAGTGGTAACTGGGCTGACCGTATATCTAATCCTAGCACCACAAATAGCAGCAGCCGGGGAACGTGCCTACGTTGGTTCTAGACGTCTCGCGCCAGCCGGAGAACTAACTAACCCTAGAAGGGAAAAGATAGACCTTTCTTGCCTCCAGAGAAAAGACCCCAAAAGTTGGATACAAGCCCCCAACAAATAATAACGGTGAGGTAAGAAGAAAAAACAAACGTAAGAATGAACTAGGTATTTAGCAAAGAGAGGCCCACTGACTAATAGCAGAATATAGTAAGATGACTTATACGGTCAGCAAAAACCCTATCAAAAATATCCACGCTGGATATTCAAGAACCCCCGAACCGTCTAACGGCCCGGGGGGAGAATACCAGCCCCCTAGAGCTTCCAGCAAAATCAGGAATCACATTTAGTACAAGCTGGACAAAAAATAAGAGCAATACAAATAACCAAAAAACAAGGAAGCAGGACTTAGCTTAATTTTGCATGAACCAGGACCAGCAGACAGGAGCAAACAGAAAGGACTGATTACAACGATGCCAGGCACCAGACTAAGAATTCAGGAAGTTCATATAGCAACACCCCTGGACTAACGACCCAGGTGGGTGCCAAACTAGGGAAAGACAATCTCAGAGTCATACCACTAGTGACCACAAGAGGGAGCCAAAAAAGTCTAATTCACAACAGAAAATAGAGGAGTGAGGGGAAAATGAGAGGAGTGAGGTGAAAGTGAGAGGAGTGAAGTGAAAATGAGAGGAGTGAAGGGAAAATGAGAGGAGTGAGTTGAAAATGAGAGGAGTGAGGGGAAAATACTGGAGTGAGGGGAAAATAGTGGAGTGAGGTGAAAATGAGAGGAGTAAGGTGAAAATGAGAGGAGTGGGGGAAAATGAGAGGAGTGATGGGAAAATGAGAGCAGTGGGGGAAAATGAGAGGAGTGAGGGGAAATATTGGAGTGAGGTGAAAATGAGAGGAGTGAGGGGAACTTGAGAGGAGTGGGGGGAAATGAGGAGTGAGGGAAAAATAGTGGAGTGATGGGAAAAGAATGAAGTGAGGGGAAAATGGGAGGAGTGAGGGAAAATAGTGGAGTGAGGTGAAAATGAGAGGAGTGAGTGGAAAATGAGAGGAGTGAGGGGAAAATTAGAGGAGTGAGGGGAGAGGAGTGAGGGGAAAATTAGAGGAGTGAGGGGAAAATAGTGGAGTGAGGTGAAAATGAGAGGAGTGAGGGGGAAATGAGAGGAGTGAAGGGAAAATAGTGGAGTGAGGTAAAAATGAGAGGAGTGAGGGGAAAATAGTTTAGTGAGGTAAAAATGAGAGGAGTGAGGGGAAAATAAGAGGAGTGAGGGGAAAATGAGAGGAGTGAAAGGAAAGTGAGAGGAGTGAGGGGAAAATGAGAGGAGTGAGTGAAAAATGAGAGGAGTGAGGGGAAAATAGAGGAGTGAGGGGAAATAGTGGAGTGAGGTGAAAATGAGAGGAGTGAGGGGAATATAAATTAGTGAGGGGAAAATGAGAGGAGTGAGGTGAAAATGAGAGGAGAGAGGGGAAAATGAGAGGAGTGAGGGGAAAATAGAGGAGTGAGGGGAAAATGAGAGGAGTGAGGTGAAAATGAGAGGAGTGAGGGGAAAATGAGAGGAGTGAGGTGAAAATGAGAGGAGTGAGGGGATAATAGTTGAGTGAGGGAAAATAGTGGAGTGAGGGGAAAATGAGAGGAGTGAGGGGAATATGGTGGAGTTAGGTGAAAATGAGAGGAGTGAGGGGAACATGAGAGGAATGGGGGAAAATGCCAGGAGTGAGGAGAAAATAGTGGAGTGAGTAGAAAATAGTGAAGTGAGGGGAAAATGAGAGGAGTGAGGGGAAAATAGTGGAGTAAGGGCAAAATAGTGGAGTGAGGGGAAAATGAGAGGAGTGAGGGGAAAATGAGAGGATGGGGAAAATGAGAGGAGTGAGGGGAAAATGAGAGGAGCAAAGGGAAATGAGAGAAGCGAGGTGAAAATGAGAGGAGTGAGGGGAAAATAGAGGAGTGAGGGAAAATAGTGGAGTGAGGGAAAAATATTGGGGTGAGGAGAAAATAGTGGAGTGAGGGGAAAATAGTTGAGTGAGGGGAAAATGAGAAGTGAGGTGAAAATGAGAGGTGTGATGTGAAAATGACGAGATGTGAGTGGAATATGAGAGGAGTAAGGGGAAAATAATGGAGTGATCGGAAAATGACAGGTGTGAGGGGTCGGCCATGCGGTACCCGACTTTGGCGCCAAAGTCGCGTTTCGTATGACGCGTTTAGCGCCATTTTTTCAGCCAATGAATGAGCGTGGGCAGAGTGATGACATAGGTCTTAGGGGAGTGAACGCCTATCGTCATGTTATCGCTTGTGCGCAGTAGGGATTTGGAATGTGCAGTATGAAATTTTCTGTGCTGGGACGGAGGGAGAGAGAGAGAGAGAGAGAGAGAGAGAGAGAGAGAGAGAGAGAGAGAGAGAAAATATATATATATATATATATATATGTTTCCTTCAAATATATGTTTCCTTCATTGGGTTTCGTGTTTCGGCCGAAACCCGATTTTTCACGGTGGTCGGCCGATTTCACTCGACTCGACTTTTAAGACAGTCGGGTTTCACAAAACCCGACTCGACCCTAAAAAACTAAAGGTCGCTCAACCCTAGTCTGTAGTGCTGAATATATGATATGATGTGAAATGTTTTTAAGTGCAATATAATCATTATAATTTGTTATAACTAACCACAGTTAGTTACTATGCCTGGGCAACGCCAAGCTCTTCAGCTGGTTTATTATATTCATGGCCGGACAGTACGATACAGGAACGTTTTACCACTCACCTTTTGTGTCTCCTTTATTTGCCCATTGATTTTATTTTGCAAGTAGAGTCTTCACTCCTGTTTAAACATTGTGACGTTGACATATAAACCTTACAAGTGTGTTCCTACATGGGTCATTGAGGGCACATTGATAGTATGGGCCATAAATGTTGGATAATTTTGGGTCGCACGTTGGTGACCCCCATTTTGCCCTATTCTTAGAAATTAATAGTGGGAGCCAGGCATGCGTGGCCACATCTTCATTCCTGTTGTGTATGACAGGTCCAGTTCTCGAGACAGATGTCCAGACGTGACAACCCCTTTAAAGGGGATCTCCTACTTGCCATAAATATGTATTTTTTTACCTGTTGAAATGTCCAACTTCTCCAGAATCTGATGTTCTTCTTTTGTTCCTGCGCTTCTCTATTCCTGAAATATGATCCCCTTCTTCCATATCTTGTGGGCAATGGAGTATGATCCTCTAGAAGACGCCCACAGAGAAGAATTGAGGTTCACGCCCCTTTGGCAAACAAGGATAGATTTCTATACAGGAAAGAAGGGACCATATCTCAGGAATGGAGAGGAGCAGGGACAAAAGAAAAACATTGCCGAATTCAGGAGAACAGCAGCATTTACACCAGGTAAAAAATTACATATTTATTGCAAGTGACAGGTCCTCTTTAGGAGGTTTTCTCAAATAGCACAGATACAATCCGGATATGTCAAACGTTTATATCATAAAATGTAATTTTTTTAGTAGTTCTGGCCCTGAAAACACATCTTGTTAGCATGCGGTCTATTATAAAGGGATAAACCATCACAAAGTACTATGTGAAGAATTATGGATTATACCATGATGCCAATATTTCAATATTTCACTGATAGAAGTTTCTGGACATTTCACATGTTGGTAGATCGCACAAAATTGCAGGAATGCAACACAATTTTTTTTTGCTTGCAGAAACATGCAAAGTAAAGCTATTGTGCAATCAAAACAAACACATTTTTAGGAAACTTTTATACTTACTTATTATGACCACTTCCATGCAATATCTTCTCAACACATTTTTTTTTTTGCCTTAATTTTTCTAAGCATTGTAAAAGGCAAACAATTTTACTGTGTTTTTTTACATAACTTTGCAAAAATTGCACTGGGAATGCATCATGTGAACACAGTAAAAAAGTGATTTCTTTCAATTTTAGGACTAAAATGCTGTTTAAAATGCTCACCTCCCATGTTGGTGCTGTTCCAGCGGTGTCTGCATTTGCATTTCTGGGGCTCATGTGAAGTTTTTATGTCACGCGAGCCCTGTGCCCAATCAGCACTGGTGTCACTGTTCCCTCTTTCGAGCAAATCGATCAGTCAGAGAGCAGCTGCACCCCCGGCTTCCTGTTGAGTACTTATACATTTGAATATGGGGACAGTTACGCCACCGCTGATTGGGTTCAGGGTTCACGTGTCATAACAACCTCACAAGAGTCCCGGGAACTCCTGTGCCGATACCCCTGGAATGGTGGCGGCATTCAGATAGAAAAGGGATTGTTTTAGTAGTGGACAACCCCTTTAAGGAGTAAGTTATGACTGGTCACATCATGGAATAAAATATCATTTTTATTCTTTCATTTCTAATCTCCATTACAGAACTAACAGCTTGTACAGTTTTGACTCTAATTATCACTAAGTACAATGGAGCAATAGCAGAGATTCTTCTCTAGAGGTGGTTATTTTCCCCCCTTTTTCCTCAGCAGGAAATCAAATGAACACGAGAGAATTTCAGACCCGGCTTTTTCTATGTGAGACATGAAATGACACACAGTCCTCTCCTCACTGACCTCACCATCGGCATTTACAGCAGAACTGTGTGTCATTATCAACATCTCTTGCAGCTTTCCTCTCACAGCATTGTCTGCTCTGCTCTATTACACTCCTTCATAAGGACTACCATGAACTAGAGCTGGAAAAATAGTTTGTAATGACACACAACTTCTGTGTGATTTCTCCACTAGTGATGAGTGAGTATGCTCATTAATCGAGTTTCTCTGAGCACGCTCGGGTGGTCTCCGAGTACTTCGGCATGCTCGGAGATTTAGTTTATGTAGACAGCTTGAATACATGTGGAGATTGCCTGTTTGTGCCCTGTTTTCTCATGATCTACCACATTTTAACATAAGACTAAGGCCCAACATGATAGTTTGCAGTTGTACCAATACACGTAAAGGGAACCTTACTTTGTACAGGTAACAAAGATACGCATTAACATAATGTCAGTGCTGTGCCCATATGCACCATAACATAAACAAACTTTACATGCATTAGAAGTCAAATAAAAATGAGCTCAATTAAATAATTTATCCCTCTGTATGTTATCTATTGCTCCTTCCTTATTACCTTGTTACCATAACGCAGCCCACATTTTTTTTAGAGACATAAAGTGAAGTCTAAAATTGTTGCACCTTTGGTCTAGCAATGATAGATTAGTAGCATACAATTCAGATTGCTGTCTCGGTTTATCCAAATGACAAGACTTGAGCCCGGTCTCTGCCTTCTGCTTGTAATAGGTTTCTCCCTATCAGCTCTTACAAGCAAGGAAGTAGGAGAAACAGGCAGAAGTTGCATCACAAGGGATACTCTGGACATTCTGTTCATACAGAAAGCATAGAAAGGATAGATATTGATAAAGTATACTCTTTATTGCTGCCTATATATAAAGAAGAATTTATACCTTCTGCTGCATGAAGTAACAGAGGTAAAAAGGGCAGAGTTTTGTTGTGAGAAGTCTGAGACCGGCTAGTAGTTTTTGCAGGAGAGGGACATCATTTGTAGTTCACAGGAAATCAGAAGATGACCTTTGCCTAAATAGGAGAGCATGTGCAGAATTGGTACTCAGTATGAAGATCATATAATTTGGTGTTCATAATGAATGGGGGTTAAATGCGTGGATGCATCTGAGCTGGAATGAAACAAATACCACAGCTCAAACATTGCTGACAGTTTAGAGTGAAGTAAAAGGTACTGGAGACCACTTTTACAGGGGTTTTCCACACCTTGCATTTTAAATATTTCCGGCATTCAAAATCAATTTAGTAATTGGAATTCTACCACTATGTTTTGCTCGTGTTCCAGGAAAAGACAATTCATGGTTTGGGTTGCACTAGCTGAAATGAAGATCCTTGATCCAATAATATAAAAATATATTCTTTATTCCACCACGCATGTCTGTACTGGACTGGCATTTTTCTTAAGTGTAAAAACAAATTGTTTTTTTACCTTTGAGAAAGATGCCAATCTGTCATGGAAATATGTTGTAGGATAAAAATGCTTCTGATCAAGCATTTTTATTTTGGTTAGTGGAACCCAAATCATGAATTGTCTTCTCCTTCAATTTAGAAGACGTGAAACAGTGAAAGTCCAACAAAGTATAGCTGTAAAATTCTCAGGCGGTACCCTGTCACCTTGATCAGGTTTAGATGACCTGGGTTGATGACATCATTAGCGTGCCATAACAACCTAATACAAGTAAGAAAAAACTTACTGAACGGCAGCACTCAGCACTGGAATGAGCACAGGTGAATAACAGTACCAAACTTTCATGAGACTAGAGATGAGCAGATCTTTTGAAATTCAAATTCGAAAGCATTGCATAATTTCTCCGACAGTTTGATCTGCTACAAAAATATGTGCAACTCTCAATACTGGTAAAGCTACAATTGTTCAGAGAATACTTGTGGGTGAGGGGAGAGGAGAGGAAAGAGAGAGGACCCAATTGACCATAAGAGATTACTTTCTACAGGAGAGAGAGGACCCCAATGACCATAAGAGTTTACACTCTACAGGAGAGAGAAGACCCCACTGACCATAAGAACTTACACTATACAAGAGAGAGAGAACCCCACTGACCATAAGAGCTTACACTCTACAGGAGAGAGAGAGAACCCCACTGACCATAAGAGCTTATACTCTACAGGAGAGAGATGACCCTGCTGACCATAAGAGTTTACACTCTTCAGGAGAGAGAGGACCCCACTGACCATAAGAGATTACACTCTACAGGAGAGAGAGGACCCCACTGACAATAAGAGCTTACACTCTACAGGAGATAAAGAGGACCCCACTGACCATAAGAGCTTACAGTCTACAGGAGAGAGAGAACCCCACTGACCATAAGAGCTTACACTGTACAGGAGAGAGAGGACCCCACTGACCATAAAAGCTTACACTCCACAGGAGAGAGAACCCCACTGACCATTAAATCTTACACTCTCCAGGAGAGAGAGAACCCCACTGACCATAAGAGCTTACACTCTACAGGAGAGAGAGGACCCCACTCACCATAAGAGCTTACACTCTACAGGAGAGAGAGAACCTCACTGACCATAAGAGCTTACACTCTACAGGAGAGAGGACCCCCGCTGACCATAAGAGCTTACACTCTACAGGAGAGAGAGGACCCCACTGATCATAAGAGCTTACACTCTACAGGAGAGAGAGAGGACCCCACTGACCATAAGAGCTTACACTCTACAGGAGAGAGAGGACCCCACTTACCATAAGAGCTTACACTCTACAGGAGAGAGAGAGGACCCCACTGACCATAAGAGATTACACTCCCCACTGACCATAAGAGCTTACACTCTACAGGAGAGAGAGAGAGGACCCCACTGACTATAAGAGCTTACACTCTACAGGAGAGAGAGAGGACCCTACAAACCATAAGAGCTTACACTCTACAGGAGAGGGAGAACCCTGCTGACCATAAGAGCTTACACTCTACAGGAGAGAGAGACGACCCCACAAACCGTAAGAGCTTACACTCTACAGGAGAGGGAGAACCCCGCTGACCATAAGAGCTTACACTCTACAGGAGAGAGAGAACCCCATTGAGTATAAGAGCTTACACCCTACAGGAGAGAGAGGACCCCACTGATCATAAGAGCTTACACTCTACTGGAGAGAGAGGACCCCACTGACCATAAGAGCTTACAATCTACAGGATACCGAGGACCCCACTGACCATAAGAGCTTACACTCTACTGGAGAGAGATGACCCTGGCTGAACATAAGAGTTTACACTCTACAGGAGAGAGAGGACCCCGCTGACCATAAGAGCTTACACTCTACAGGAGAGAGAGAACCCCGCTGACCATAAGAGCTTATACTCTACAGGAGAGAGAGAGGACCCCACTGACCATAAGAGCTTACATTCTGCAGGAGAGAGAGAACCCCACTGACCATAAGAGCTTACATTCTACAGGAGAGAAATAGGACCCCGCTGATCATAAGAGCTTACACTCTACAGGAGAGAGAGGACACCACTGACCATAAGAGCTTACACTCTACAGGAGAGAGAGGACCCCACTGACCATAAGAGCTTACACTCTACAGGAGAGAGAGAGGACCCCACTGACCATAAGAGCTTATACTCTATAGGGGAGAGAGAGGACCCCATTGACAATAAGAGCTTTCACTCTACAGGAGAGACAGATAGATACAGTAGATGCATACATACGATAGATACATAATGGATAGATAATAGATAGATAATAGATAGATAATAAATAGATAGATAATAGATAATAGAATATATATAAATTACAGATAGATAATAGATAGATAGATAATAGATAGATAGATAATAAATAGATAATAGATAATATATAGATTATAGATAGATGATAGATAGATAATAGATGTTGACCATAAGAACTTACTACAGGAGCGAGAGATTAACACATTACACTAGAGATGGAAAATTACTCTGCTGTACAAATGGTGCTCCAATGAGAACCGCTGATCTGTGATGGCTCCGGTGCTGATCTGTGATGGCTCCGGTACTGACCATCGTACAATGTATGATACCTAAGCAGTAAAATGTCATAGCTGCAGGGCATTATGGGGTAGCCTGCACTTCTATGCAAAAAGACATAAGCTCGTACTTTTCATGATTCAGCAGTGTAGTAAATGTTGCTGGCAAATGTAATTTTTTTTGCAAACCGCAGATCAAATCTCAAAGTGTTCAAATTTGCGTGAAACAGCAAAGTTTGGGAAATTCCACTCAAATTTGATCCTGCGTGAGTCGATCTGCAGATCTCTATATAAGACATGGGATTCTCCCCTTACAGATTTGTAGCGGCATTTGTGCCAATTGAATCCATGAGAAACAAAATCTCAATATTCTAATACGCTTTTTTTAAATATTGGAGGCACATGGGGGTCAAGTACATTTGGTGATGAGTACCTTAGACTACACTAGATGGAGGCCCGATACTATCGCATTGGGAGGGCGATAATGTCACGATGGGGGCAGACTTTGCAGCATTGAAATTGTCTTTGTATGACCGCTTACCGAACATACCACAGCTCCTGGGGAGGGGAGGAATCAAAAGACAATACTGACATTACAGCAGGAGATTGCAGAAGATACATTTTGTGAGGTAAAATATTGTTTAAAAACAGTCAGTTGAATATTTTACCTGACAAAAGAAATAGTCTGTGATCCCCAGCTGTAATGTCAGTATTGTCTTTTGCTTCCTCCCCTGCCTAGGAGATGTGGTATGTTTCGTACACGGTCAGACACAGACAATTTTTATAATGAACTTTTGTTCTTGGGAAAACCCTTTTAATGTGACCGGCTTCCTCTGCCTGCAAACACGTTTCGCATCTTCAGCTGGGATCATCCAAATGATTCACTGCACCTGTGCGGAATTCACGCAGGCGCAGTAAATCAGACTGCTGCCATCTTTTTGCAGACAGATAGCGGCGGTCACATTAAAACTGTACACAGATGGCAGCAAACAGTGAATCATTCGGCTGATCCCAGTGGCGGCGTATTCACGACAGTGTTCCGCTGCTGGTACCGCGCAAGAGGCTGTGTACGGCATATACAGTGTGTGTGTGTGTGTGTAGCAGCAAGTGTTGGAGGGCACCACTGCTAGGGATTTCCCATTACATGCTAAAGAATAATGGACAACGAAACTGGAAAAAAGTAGCATGCATTCAACAGGGATCACCAAACCAAGATAACAAAAAAGTATATAAATTTTAATGGGTAATAGTACAAACACTGCATAAAATTTGAAAAACATTTAAAATTGCATGACGCAAACAAAACTGTACATAGACCCACAATGGAGGTCATGCCCTTGCCACACCTCAAATAAAAAGCAACAAATTCTATATCTATAAATCCTAAAATACCAATAATCACTCAAATAGGCATACAGAGATGATATAAGATCCTCCTATCAGCATAGTACAACTAAGCATATATGAAAGGCCCTGCCCTATGGGCTAAAAAACACAGTTAAATGCTCCAAATATAACGTGAGCCTAATGCTCATGGAATCCACATTAGGAGCTATCTAAAGACAAGTAGATGAAAGCATAATCCTACTATCTATATATATAAGAGGCATCGTGATTACTCACTAATCCCGCCCCCTGCACAGTAACTCCGCCTCCAACACATCACCACACATAATTCTGCCCCCCACTCCATTACCATACACAATCCCGCCCCCCCACCACATTACCACACACAATCCCGCCCCCCCACCACATTACCACACACAATCCCGCCTCCCCACATTACCACACACAAACCCGCCCCCCACCACATTACCACACACAATCCCGCCCCCCACCACATTACTATAAACAATCCCGCCCCCCCACTACATTACCACACATAATCCCGCCCCCACCACATTACCACACATAATCCCGCCCCCCACCACATTACCACACATAATCCCGCCCCCCCACCACATTACCTCACATAATCCTGCCCCCAGCACATTACCACACATAATCCAGACCCCCACCACATAACCTCACATAATCCCGCCCCCCCACCACATTACCACACATAATCCTGCCCCCCACCACATTACCACACGTAATCCAGCCCCCCCACCACATTACCACATATAATCCCACCCCCCACCACATTACCACATAATCCTGCCCCCCACCACATTACCACACATAATCCTGCCCCCACCACATTACCACACATAATCCCGCCCCCCCACCACATTACCACACACAATCTCGCCCCCCACCACATTACCACACACAATCCCACCACCCACCACATTACCACACATAATCCTGCCCCCCACATTACCACATGAGGCTCCGTCCCCACACATTACCACACGAGGCTCTGTCCACACACTACCACACAAGACTCCGTCCCCCCACATTACCACACGAGGCTCCGTACCCACACATTACCACACGAGGCTCCGTCCTCACACATTACCACATGAGGCTCTGTCCCCACACATTACCACACGAGGCTCCGTACCCACACATTACCACACGAGGCTCCGTCCTCACACATTACCACATGAGGCTCTGTCCCCACACATTACCACACGAGGCTCCGTCCTCACACATTACCACATGAGGCTCCGTCCCCACACATTACCACACGAGGCTCTGTCCCCACACATTACCATATGAGGCTCTGTCCCTACACATTGCCACACGAGGCTCCGTCCTCACACATTACCACATGATGCTCCATACCCACACATTACCACACGAGGCTGCGTCCCCACACATTACCACATGAGGCTCCATCCTCACACATTACCACACGAGGCTCTGTCCCCACACATTACCATACGAGGCTCTGTCCCTCCACATTACCACATGAGGCTGCGTCCCCACACATTACCACATGAGGCTCTGTCCCCACACATTACAACATGAGGCTCTGTCCCCACACATTACCACATGAGGCTCCATCCTCACACATTACCACACGAGGCTCCGTCCTCACACATTACCACATGATGCTCCATACCCACACATTACCACACGAGGCTGCGTCCCCACACATTACCACACGAGGCTCCATCCTCACACATTACCACACGAGGCTCTGTCCCCACACATTACCATACGAGGCTCTGTCCCTCCACATTACCACATGAGGCTGCGTCCCCACACGTTACCACACAAGGCTCTGTCCCCACACATTACCACACGAGGCTCTGTCCCCACACATTACCACATGAGGCTCTGTCCCCACACATTACCACACGAGGCTCTATCCCCACACATTACCACACGAATCCAGTTTGCTTTTGATTTTACACTGTTAATAAAATGTATCAGTATTATTCTGATTTTTAATTATTATTGTTATTAACTTCATTTTAATTTACCACCTGCGTAAACGCTATTGAATGTTGTCATTATTTACTTTAGTTTAATCACTAGCAGCGTTAATTAGATAGCAATGAGCATGCCGAGCATTAGCTGGCTGGAAACAGCTAGTTGAAGCATATAAGATGAACAGCTTGTCCTTAAAAAATGATGTCAGCCATTAGCCACTATGGTAGAATATTCACCTCAAATGAGGAGGCAAAGGAAACCTATACAACCTGAGCCTGTGGATGGAGCTTCCCAAGAAGGATGCCTGTATGAAGCATCGATGTAACAAGAGATAGGAGGTATGGAGGGGGCAAGGGCACTAAGATGCCCAACGCGTATCGCCAGGAACCCTGGCTTCTTCAGGGGCGGTAATCATAGTGTGTGTATGCTAGTCTTAAATTCCTGAATAATCAACACTGGCCAGGTAACAGCTGGAGTCCGAAAGCGTAAGGTAATGAACATAGTGGCACCGGTATTGCATGAAAGCCAGAAGTGGTCAGAATGCCAGCAGCTGCACAGAGCTGTAAAAGAAGCCAGAGCTCCCGGTGTTTAAAGATGGCTGAACAGAAATACAATGCGCATACGCCGATTGGCCTGTGTGCAGTGACTAGAGGAAAACTGTAAAGGCCGAAGAGTTTACTCGGCCAAAAAAAAGTCATATTGCGCAGGTGCCATCCGGCACATGCACAGTGACTATCAGAGTGTGTCTAAATTCCAAAGATTCATTGAAGGCGCTCTGACTGCCATAAACCGAGCTAATTGCGCAGGCACCAGGATGACGCTGGCCGTACCGAGCAAGAGGATGGTACCACCAGCAATTTCCATATTGAGACACCTATCACTTTGGTGTCCCAATATTGTGGTCAGTGAAGTTCCTCTACTTGGAATTCTGGGAACCAGACACATCAGGATGTGAAGACATTACAAGGTAAGTATGGAGCACCCCCAGACACAGGGCCGCGGGGTACTCGGTGCCGGGCCTCTCTGTCTCGGTCCTGGGGTTGTCACGGTGGCTAGACCCGGTCCGTGACCCTGCTAAGGGGCGTCCAATGAAAGGTGTGATGAGGGTGCGTGGTGCAAGTCACGATGAATAACGAGGACACAGGGTTGCAGTCTCTTTACCTCTTTACTGAAGGCTTCAGGATCCGCAATCCAGAGTACTGCTAATGGGCCTGGCTGAGACCGGCCGGTCCGAAGGCACATCCAGAGTTCCCTTTGCAGGTGGAAATCAGTGCCTACCTTCTAGCGCCTGTGTGTTGTAGTCCTTCCCTGCTGAGCACCACGGGATAGTCCTCACAACTGTTGTGTCTGTTTCTGATGTTCTTTCTCACAACTCGTATCTATTCTGATGTTCTTTCTCCGTCCCCCAGATGATATGGATAGGACGCACCCATATGACGGGTAGGCCTGGAGTTCTTCCGGGACCCTAGCGTCGCCCCACTCCCACAATTGCCCCCTATGTCTGCTTAGGTGATTTAGGTGAGACAGCCAACCTATAATCAACTGTCCTGCCGCTGTTTGAAGTAATGCTTGGAGCCCAATACTTCCTTTCGCGTTCCGGCCACCGGCTAAGCGCCTCAGTAGGATGTTGCCACGATCTTAAGGCACGACTCCTACTGGCTTTATTTCCTTTTTGCTGTGATCTAGTTTCTCACTTCTCCACAATAAACCTCGCTTCGTTTCCTTTCTTAGGATGCCACCACAACGTGTGCAGGCGCGGCTCTGTGACGTTCTGTTCTTTTCGCTAGGCCACTGTCAGGATCCCACCCCTGACAGAGACCCCCCTGAATCTTCCCCTGCAACACCCTCTGCCACAGGATGTTGCCTGGATCCAACCCAGTCAGCTTCTAGCTAACTTCCTATCCAGCCCCCAGTTTTACCAGATTGTGAGGAGTGGCCTAATACATAGAACCCTTTGCTCCCCCTGGTGGCCAGAGTGTGAAGTGTAATGTGTGACTGTGATACCTGGTCAGGTGAACTCCTTTAGTGCCATCAGACGTACCATCACTCCCCTTAGTGGCGGAGCGTCAGTACTGCAACGACCAGGTCTCTGGGGCGCTGCAAGTATATATTAAAGTGAACCTGTCATCCCAAAAATCGTATATGAGCTAAGGCCACCGGCATCAGGGGTTTATGTGCAGCATTCTGTAATGCTGTAGATAAGCCCCCGATGTAACCTGAAAGGTAAGGAAAACAGCTTATATTATACTCACCCAGGGGCGGTCCCGTGCAACACATTCTGAATCCAGGCCAAAAGGGGGAGCTCTGATCCCGGATTCAGGGGAGCTACCCCCAGATATATGTATTCTGGTCTGGAGGAGGAGGAGGAGTTAGCCAGTTCAGTATGAGGCAGAACGAATGAGAGAGCCATGAGAGTGCTGCAGCTCCTGAAAGAAAGAGATATAACATAAAGATGAACAATTTGTAGAGAGCATG
This sequence comes from Ranitomeya variabilis, assembly GCF_051348905.1. NCBI lineage: Eukaryota > Metazoa > Chordata > Amphibia > Anura > Dendrobatidae > Ranitomeya > Ranitomeya variabilis. Next base: position 201,367,810 of record NC_135233.1, read on the forward strand.
TTGGAGAAGTGAAGCACAGGAGAGTGAGAACTGGGGAGGACAGTTGAGACTGGGCTACCTCCCTACAGAGCGCAGACACCGGTAGCCAGAACCTGAGGTTGTGAGGGACTCCAAAACTTACAGCAGAAACCGGCAGGACAGCTGGACTACACGTCACCTGTCCGCCATAACACCTGGAGACACAGTGGCACATAGAGCCCGGGTCATGATAGAGACCCTGTAAAAAGGCTCGAGCCACCTGTCATACGGGTTAGTATCCCACCTTTAAGGAGTACTGAGAAAACAGTCAGGACCTTGACAGAAGCCACAGGCAACAAGGGACTATACCACAGCGCTAGTAGGAAGGCATCTAACTCCACCTGGAAAAGGGGACTCTGAATTTGCTTCCAAGCCAGCCGGATCCTGCCTGAACCTGTGATCTGGTGCCCCGGGCTGTGGCTGACTGAAGCCTTCAGTAAACCAGGTACAAAGACTGCAAACCTGTGTCCTTTGTTTTTTACTACACCATCCACCATATTCATCTACACACAGGGAGCCCTGGGGACCCAACTTCACCTGTGGGAAGCCATACCATCTTAGCTGTCATAACATCACCCCAGTGGACCCCTTTAAGCAGCGTCGGTCATCCCTGACCGAGAACCACAGGTGGCGTCACAAACACAAACTTTATTCAAAACCCCTTTAAGGACATTCCCTTTAACATGGGAGCCCAGGGCCACGGACTGAGTCACTGCCACCGTGACATCCCCTTTTTAGTACCGGACCTGGTACCGAGTACCCCACGGCCCTGGCGGGTGTTCCACAGATGTTTTATACAGCCATTTGCTTAAGCCCCTATACAATGTTTATAACTAGTTTATATAACATTTTACATCACGTCACCCACATTTACACATTATCCTGAGCCGGGGTTCTCAGTCTGGTCGGGGCAGACTTGGATAAGCATTATATTCATCTGTGGTTTCCTCCTTCACTTTCTGTCCTTGATACTAGGATACTGGATCCCAAAGATTCATCCAAAACAAAGAACAAATATGCATGTACATTTTAATAAACAATTACTGAAATTGCGTAGCATAGTGTATGTCATGTTATGTCACTGCAGCACTGCCAAAATTACATATAGCCATGGATGCTTTGGAATAGATTACATCAAATTGCATCATCACAAATGGTAAATTATACCAATTAGGTCATGAATCAGGGTAAACAAACAGACTGAGCATATTATAATGAAATCATACATACATTAATCATCATACACTGAATCCTCGAAGCCAGAACTCAGTCAAGAACTGTATCTCTTTGTTGACATATGTTTTACTCATTTCCAGGTTGCACTAAATTATGAATTTTACTATACACACATGACATAGAAAGCAAAGAACAATTTTCTAGATGTACATTAAATATAGTACAAACATAATAAACTGAAGTCTATAATGCGAGAACCCAGGAAATATGTGGCTGGCGGTGATGGCACAGTCTTCCTTTTATGAAGGTGATTTCACTAGAAAGATTTTTACAGTCTAAGGCCGGCGTCACACTGGCGAGTTTTACAGACGTATGAGCGCAGAAAATACACCCGTAAAATACGCATAACACACGGCCCAATGATTCTCTATGTCCCAGCTCCTATCAGCCGTATTTTACTGATCCGTATTATACGGTCTTCTACGGCCGTACAAAATCGCAGCATGCTGCGTTTGTCACTGTAATGAGCAAAAAAATTGCCAATGAAAGTCTATGGGGGCGAGAAAAATACGGATTACACACGGACCAGCAGTGTGACTTGCGACAAATACGCAGCAGTGTTCTATAGAAAAGCCGGTAATTCAATTGCCGGCTTTTCATTTCTCCTTCACAAACCCGACAGGATATGAGACATGGTTTACATACAGTAAACCATCTCATATCCCTTTTTTTTGCATATTCCACACTACTCATGTTAGTAGTGTGTATGTGCAAAATTTGGGCGCTGTAGCTTGTAAAATAAAGGGTTAAATCGCGGAAAAAATTGGCATGGGCTCCCGTGCAATTTTCTCCGCCAGAATGTTAAAGCCAGTGACTGAGGGCAGATATTAATAGCCTAGAGAGGGTCCATGGTTATTGCCCCCCCTGGCTAAAAACATCTGCCCCCAGCCACCCCAGAAAAGGCACATCTGGAAGATGCGCCTATTCTGGCACTTGGCCACTCTCTTCCCACTCCCGTGTAGCGGTGGGATATGGGGTAATGAAGGGTTAATGTCACCTTGCTATTGTAACCACGAAATGGTTAATAAAACACACACACATTTTTAAAAAGTATTTTAATGAAATAAAGACACAGGTTGTTGTAATATTTTATTATACTGGTAATCCAGCTGAAGACCCTCGTTCTGTAACAAAGGAAAAATAAAAAAACAACAATATCTCATACCTTCCGACGCTCAGGTCAGTCCCACGAAGTAAATCCATCTGAAGGGGTTAAATCATTTTACAGCCAGGAGCTGTGCTAAAGCAGTGCTCGTGGCTGTAAACCCCCGGGGACTGAATGGAAAGCGGGGTGACCTGGAGTTACCTTGAGTTGCAGTGAGGCGCCCTCTGCTGCATGTCCTCATATGAACTCGAGCGTGGGAACTTTTACCAGGCTCCAGTTCATGAGGACATCCAGCAGATGTGCCATTTCTGGGGTGGCTGGGGGCAGATGTTTATAGCCAGGGGGGGCCAATAACCATGGACCCTCTCTAGGCTATTAATATCTGCCCTCAGTCACTGGCTTTACCACTCTGGCGGATAAAATTGCGCGGGAGCCCACGCCAATTTTTTACGCCATTTAACCCTTTATTTTACAAGCTAGAGGGCCCACATTTTGCACATACACACTACTAACATTAGTAGTGTGGAATATGCAAAAAAAAAGGGATATGAGATGGTTTACTGTATGTAAACCATGTCTCATATCATGTCGGGTTTGGGAAGGAGAAAGAAAAAGCCGGCAATTGAATTACCGGCTTTTCACATATCTCGCGCTGAATTAAATATAAATACAGAATATATATATGTGTCTCAATGACATATATATATATATATATATATATATATATATATATATACTGTATATATGTTTTAACGAACATTTGAGCACATAAATCCATTAGATGTCGGTTTTGCAAGCCTGTGAGAAAATATCGCAGTACGGATGCCATACGGATTACATAGGGAGGATGCCATGCGCAAAATACGCTGACACACCCTGCCTACGGATGACATACGGATCACTATTTTGGGGACTTTTCTGTGTATTACGGCCTTAAAAAACGGACCGTATTTACATACGCTGAGTGAGACGCCAGCCTAAGAGTTTGTTCACACGTTAAGTATTTACTGCAGACTTTTCCACATTAGGGTCTCTTGTAAGGAAGAACGCGTGTTTTTTGTGGCATTTTTGCAAGTGTTTTTATATGATTTTTATGTTTTTTTCCCGTTTGAAAGAATGGGTGAAACAAGCAGTAAAAACACTGAAAGAATTGACATGCTACAAATTTGAAACTGCTCCAAGTCTAACTATAATTCACTTTACCGGGACAGTAAAATGTTGTATTTTTCATGGCAAAAATATGCATGTGAACATACCCATAAAATGACTTTCAGAATTGGTTTTCCAGTGGCCAACACTATTTATTAGGTCAGAGTCACACTAGCGAGGAATACGGATTTGTGCTTTGCGAGAAAAAAATCGCATCGCTCGGACCAGTATTAATCTATGGGGCAGCTCCCATCACCATTTTTTTTCTCAGCCGTATTATACATGTGAGTGAAATCGCAGCATGCTGCGATTTTACGTGTATATCGGCCAAGACTCGCCAATGCAAGTCAATGGGAGAAAAAAATTGCAATCGATTTATACGCACCGGTGTCCTTTGAAAAGCCGGAATTTATATGCGGCTACTGTAAATATCACACTGAGACGTTAGAATCGAATAGATAGAATACAGAGCGTGGGAGAATGTACAGGCATTTTCCCACAGTAGAAAAAATAGAAGGATTTTCCAGCTTCTTTAAAAAAATACGTTCCAAACTTTATTAATCCAAAATGGAAATGGATAAAAAAATTCCTTACAGTGCGGGTCAGGCCGGCAGGGAGGGCAGAATCAGTGACATCACCATTAATCACTGATGCTGCGGTGTCAGTATGTTTCATTCACCAGTGCTTTACAGCCGGTGGTGGTCGCATTAGCACCACTCCCGGTTGTAAACTGTATATTCCCTAGATATGGATTACTGGGTGGGACACAACGCTGGACAGGTATGGTATATTGTTGCTTTATTATTTTATGTTTATTACAGGAGATCGAGAGCGTCACGTGGATTAGCTGTATAATAAAGATTGCAAACTGTGTTTAGTGTTTTATTTCATTAAAAGACTATTCTGGCTGTGTCTTTATTTAACCTGTAACAAATATAGGATTAGTAATGGAAAGGAGTCTTATTGACACCTTTCCATTACTAAGCCAGCTTGATGTCACCTTACAATACAAAGGTGACATCAACCCGACAACTGTTACCCCATATGCCACCTCTACAGGGCAAGTAGGAAGAAAGTGCCTAAGTGCCAGAATTGGTGCATCTTAGAGATGGACCATTTCTGGGGCAGCTGAGAGCTGGTGTTTGCAGTTGCTGGGGCCAATATCCATGGCATCTTCCTAGGCTATGAATATCAGCCCGCAATACCGATTACACATGGATGACCATACAAGGAACACTCGTGCGATTCTCGGCGTCAAAATCCGATTCTTTAGATGTTAAGTGTGACTCTGGCCTTATGGTCAAAATTATCAAATATCATGTAAACAGCAGTGTGCGACAGAATGATTGCTTTAAATTGACCTGTCCATCATACAGTTCCAGAGATATGAGCATTTTTATTTAGCTAATTTTGTCTTCTTTATCAAGAGGGCATGGGCTGAGGTTCTCTCTGTATATACTAAACTGACAGTGGTTCAAGCTGTAGCTTTTTAATGTCCGACTCTAAAATAATTAAGTAGTTTCTTTAAGAGCGCTACTTACCCCTACTTACGGTACTAGCTAGCTGAGGCTTGGACACTTCTCTAGTGTAGCATAACTTTTTTTCGTCTGCATGTCTTTATCATGTGCACATGTCTGATCTCTACTGGCAGAAAAAAAATAAGGTGACACCTGGATAAGGCAGCATGTATCATTGGCTGTATGATTTTAGTCACATATGTTTAACTCTGAAATGCCGCAGAGAAAAATACAGCTTTATAGCCACTGGGGATCAAGGCGGCTCCCTGATGACTTCTTTCCACCCGCTGCCCTGAAGTCATGAATAGCTCATCAGCATGTATCAGTTTCCCTTTAATGCCCTCTACATGAATATCAGAAGGCTTGGCTGTGTGTGTAGCACTGACCTCACACCACCCTGGCCAGTGCCAGCATCAGGACATTCTTTTTGGGCAAATTTAGCATGCTCCCAATGATGAAGGCAGCAGTTGTAGTGTCTCCTATGTCATATATATACAGCAGCCTGTGTTTCCTGTATGATGTACACACTGTATGTACACCAGTCCCTGTGTCTCCAATGTGATGTATATAAACTAGTCCCAGTGTCTCCTATGTGATGAATATACAGCAGTTTAAGAGGCTCCTATGTGATGTATATAGACTAGTCCCAATGTCTCCTATGTGATGAATATACAGCAGTGTAAGAGGCTCCTATGTGATATATATAGACTAGTCCCAATGTCTCCTATGTGATGAATATACAGCAGTGTAAGAGGCTCCCATGCAATGTATATAGACTAGCCCGCCAGCCCTAACAACCAGTTTCAGTGTATCCTATATGATGTATACAGTAGTCTCAGTGTATCTTATGTGATGCATATACAGCAGAGTCTCAGTGTCTCCTATTTGTTGTGCATACAGCAGTATTTGTGTCTCCTATGCAATACATACAGCAAACCTATCACTGCATAAGCTTTACAAATGTAACGTCAGTAATGAATTTTCCTCTTTGAGGAAACATATACTGAAATATACAGGGTGGGACATTTATATGGATACACCTTGGTAGGCCATGTATATGGATGCACTTAAATAAAATGGGAATGGTTGGTGATATCAACTTCCTGTTTGTGGCACATTAGTATATGGGAGGGGAAACATTTTTCAACATGGTTAGTGACAATGGCGGCCATTTTGAAGTTGCCATTTTGGATCCAACTTTATAAATGGCCCACCAAGATGTATCCATATAAATGGCCCACCCTGTACATCTGTGTACAGAACAACTTAATGCTACGAGTTATTTACAAAACGTATCACAAAGAATTGACTGTCCCCTAGACCGATACAAACCTGGAAAAGCAGTTGTGAGTAGCAACATCATCAATACAACCTAACATCATAGACATACCAAAGTAAAGCAGTTCCAACCATCACGTCAGTGGTGAATTAATTAACTGTTTGACTAAATATAGCAGGATTATTTTTATGTTGATCATTTTGTATAGCACCTGACTAATGGTATGCTGAAAATATATAATTATCCTAATATCCTTCGCAAAAAGAAGGTTCTCTCCACCCCTGATACAGTATAAAGGGAAAGTTGACATTTCTTATGAGCCCACTAAAAAGCTTTTAGCTAAAAGGGTGGCAATTTTAGACAGTTCAGAACATAACAATGGGTTTGAAGTGACATTAGTCATTAATCTTGATTGACCAAAAAAATGAGCCGGAGCATAATTGGCATATGTGCAATGTGTAAGAGACATTCTGCAGGATAGTTTGTGGATTAAGTCTGCGCTGCCACAATAATACAGATTCAAATGTAATAAAAAGCTCTGGTGGTTTATTCAACGCGTTTCAAGGTCTATCTGACCTCTTCATCAGGAAGATACCACAAAGAAATCTGAGACGGTCGCGTGGGCGGCCCGTGGATCTGAGGCAGCCGATAGGCACATGCTTTTTGTCTTACACCATCAGGTGAGCAGCTCCCTGTTAAAAAAAACTGCACTTAGTCTGAGGATACGAACCCTATATGTGCTTTTTGTCTCCCAAATCTACTAGCAATGTGTAGGAGCACATTCACACTGTGGCCAAATTGCAGTCAAAATCAAAGAAAAAAACAAAACAAAATTACCATATACCCTGTAGTAACTAAATAAGTAAATATTAATAGAACATGTAAATAGTATAGTATACCTAGTTAAGACTATTTTGATTAAAAAAGCATAAAAGCCATCCCACCGCGACAAGGGATTTCCAATCGGGTTGGCCCTAACTTGTCTCTAGTAGAGTTGAGCGACTTTCATTTTTTTAAGATCGAGTCGGGTTTTGTGAAACCCGATTTTGTCCAGAGTCGAGTCGAGTGCAGTCGGCCGATTATCGCTAAAAGTCGGGGATCGACCGAAACACGAAACCCAATGCAAGTCAATGGGGAAGCATAGTCGGCAGTGAGTGGAGGCCAGGAAAACACCTACAGTGCCCATTTTAATGCCAAAAACATCCATTCTTGTTTCTGAAGCTTGTCAATCTTAATTAACTTTATAATAATAGTTGGGCATAGGGAATTGGGGGTCATTTGGCAAAAGTTGTGGGGGGAGTAGGGCCGGCTCAAGTTTTTCGTGGGCCCAGGAAATGCGGACTACGTCACGGCGGTGTTGCAGGGAAAGGTAAGTATTTCAACGTTGCAAGTGCTGTGATCCTGAGCAAGCAGGGGGGGCCCACTCGTTCGCATTGGCACTGGCACAGGGCCCCTCAAAGTACAGCGATGTGTGTTTGCATGGCGGGGGCGCCTCCCACCAGCAGCGACACTTTTGCGTACTCTGAGGGGCCCTGTGCCAGTGACGTCGCCAACGAGTATGCCCCCCCACCTGATGAAGGAACCTGCACTTTCATCTGCACCTTCCTCTCTGTCCCTGTGTAAGGTGGTATAACATGCGGGAAGGGGAACCTTACTTTCAGCAGGGTCAGATTCTGGCTGTGTAGAGTATAAGGGGAATGTAGTGGTCTAGGTCAATGTACCAGCAGACTCATCTAGCAGTGGCTGGGCAATGGGCAGGATGAGGAGGAAACAGATATAGGGCCAAAGAATAAAGTAGGCTAAATGCAGTTCAAAATTGGTAACAGGACTAAACAGGCGGCATTGCTTTGTTCAGTGGAGTAGCAAACCCAAGAGCAGCAGACACTGTTTCAAGGGCATAACCACACTAGTAGGCCAAATGCAGTTTAATATCTGATAGTATAGGGCGAAAGCCAGAATGTGGAAGCTCAGCTTTGTTCAGTTGAGGACAACACCAGGCAGGGGCAGACAGACACCTTTAGTAGGCCGGAACAGCCAATTGCATTTTTAAAAATGGTAATTTGGAACTGAAGGTTGAAGCTCAGCTTTATTCAGTTGAGGACAACACCAGGCAGGGGCAGACAGACACCTTTAGTAGGCCGGAACAGCCAATTGCATTTTTAAAAATGGTAATTTGGAACTGAAGGTTGAAGCTCAGCTTTATTCAGTTGAGGACAACACCAGGCAGGGGCAGACATTCACCTTTAGTAGGCCGGAACAGCCAATTGCATTTTTAAAAATGGTAATTTGGAACAGAAGGTAGAAGCTCAGCTTTATTCAGTTGAGGACAACACCAGGCAGGGGCAGACATTCACCTTTAGTAGGCCGGAACAGCCAATTGCATTTTTAAAAATGGTAATTTGGAACAGAAGGTTGAAGCTCAGCTTTATTCAGTTGAGGACAACACCAGGCAGGGGCAGTCAGACACCTTTAGTAGGCCGGAACAGCCAATTTTTAAAAAAAACAGCAGTTAGTAAGAGGCAGAAGGTAGAAGCTCAGCTTTATTCAGTTGAGGACAACACCAGGCAGGGGCAGACAGACACCTTTAGTAGGCCGGAACAGCCAATTGCATTTTTAAAAATGGTAATTTGGAACTGAAGGTTGAAGCTCAGCTTTATTCAGTTGAGGACAACACCAGGCAGGGGCAGACATTCACCTTTTGTAGGCCGGAACAGCCAATTGCATTTTTAAAAATGGTAATTTGGAACAGAAGGTAGAAGCTCAGCTTTATTCAGTTGAGGACAACACCAGGCAGGGGCAGACAGACACCTTTAGTAGGCCGGAACAGCCAATTGCATTTTTAAAAATGGTAATTTGGAACTGAAGGTTGAAGCTCAGCTTTATTCAGTTGAGGACAACACCAGGCAGGGGCAGACATTCACCTTTAGTAGGCCGGAACAGCCAATTGCATTTTTAAAAATGGTAATTTGGAACAGAAGGTAGAAGCTCAGCTTTATTCAGTTGAGGACAACACCAGGCAGGGGCAGACATTCACCTTTAGTAGGCCGGAACAGCCAATTGCATTTTTAAAAATGGTAATTTGGAACAGAAGGTTGAAGCTCAGCTTTATTCAGTTGAGGACAACACCAGGCAGGGGCAGTCAGACACCTTTAGTAGGCCGGAACAGCCAATTTTAAAAAAAAACAGCAGTTAGTAAGAGGCAGAAGGTAGAAGCTCAGCTTTATTCAGTTGAGGACAACACCAGGCAGGGGCAGACAGACACCTTTAGTAGGCCGGAACAGCCAATTGCATTTTTAAAAATGGTAATTTGGAACTGAAGGTTGAAGCTCAGCTTTATTCAGTTGAGGACAACACCAGGCAGGGGCAGACAGACACCTTTAGTAGGCCGGAACAGCCAATTGCATTTTTAAAAATGGTAATTTGGAACAGAAGGTTGAAGCTCAGCTTTATTCAGTTGAGGACAACACCAGGCAGGGGCAGACAGACACCTTTAGTAGGCCGGAACAGCCAATTTTTTAAAAAAACAGCAGTTAGTAAGAGGCAGAAGGTAGAAGCTCAGCTTTATTCAGTTGAGGACAACACCAGGCAGGGGCAGACAGACACCTTTAGTAGGCCGGAACAGCCAATTGCATTTTTAAAAATGGTAATTTGGAACTGAAGGTTGAAGCTCAGCTTTATTCAGTTGAGGACAACACCAGGCAGGGGCAGACAGACACCTTTAGTAGGCCGGAACAGCCAATGGCATTTTTAAAAATGGTAATTTGGAACAGAAGGTAGAAGCTCAGCTTTATTCAGTTGAGGACAACACCAGGCAGGGGCAGACATTCACCTTTAGTAGGCCGGAACAGCCAATTGCATTTTTAAAAATGGTAATTTTGAACAGAAGGTTGAAGCTCAGCTTTATTCAGTTGAGGACAACACCAGGCAGGGGCAGACAGACACCTTTAGTAGGCCGGAACAGCCAATTTTATAAAAAAAAAACAGTTAATAAGAGGCAGAAGGTAGAAGCTCAGCTTTATTCAGTTGCAGCTTCTTGGCAATAATATAAAGAAGACGCGACAGGACAACACTCGGTGGATGCCATATCTGTGTTTTCAATGGAAAAAATCCTTTCAGTTAACTACTTGCAGGAGCAAGTTTTTGTAGCTGGTGGACAATTTTTTTAAAAAAAAGCAGTTAATAAGAGGCAGAAGGTAGAAGCTCAGCTTTATTCAGTTGCAGCTTCTTGGCAATAATATAAAGAAGACGCGACAGGACAACACTCGGTGGATGCCATATCTGTGTTTTCAATGGAAAAAAACCTTTCAGTTAACTACTTGCAGGAGATAGTTTTTGTAGCTGGTGGCCAATTTTTGTACTGTACCAGTTTTTTGTTGTATGTGTTTTTGTTTTTAATGTTAAAATGTCTGCATTTGATATCTCTCCAGTATTTTCTTTTTTATAAGCAAAATACTGCAGTTTTACATCGGTTACATGGATACACAGGCAGCTTGGTGGTGAGTGGAGGAGTATTTAAAGTAGGGACCGCAGACAGGCTATCAAAGGCCTAAAATAACAAACAATAGGCTCATGGCAGCTTTACAGCGGTTACATGGATACACAGGCAGCTTGGTGGTGAGTGGAGGAGTATTTAAAGTAGGGACCGCAGACAGGCTATCAAAGGCCTAAAATAACAAACAATAGGCTTATGGCAGTTTTACAGCGGTTACATGGATACACGGGCAGGCAGCTTGGTGGTCAGTGGAGGAGTATTTAAAGTAGGGACCGCAGACAGGCTATCAAAGGCCTAAAATAACAAACAATAGGCTCATGGCAGTTTTACAGCGGTTACATGGATACACGGGCAGGCAGCTTGGTGGTCAGTGGAGGAGTATTTAAAGTAGGGACCGCAGACAGGCTATCAAAGGCCTAAAATAACAAACAATAGGCTCATGGCAGTTTTACAGCGGTTACATGGATACACGGGCAGGCAGCTTGGTGGTCAGTGGAGGAGTATTTAAAGTAGGGACCGCAGACAGGCTATCAAAGGCCTAAAATAACAAACAATAGGCTCATGGCAGTTTTACAGCGGTTACATGGATACACGGGCAGGCAGCTTGGTGGTCAGTGGAGGAGTATTTAAAGTAGGGACCGCAGACAGGCTATCAAAGGCCTAAAATAACAAACAATAGGCTCATGGCAGTTTTACAGCGGTTACATGGATACACGGGCAGGCAGCTTGGTGGTCAGTGGAGGAGTATTTAAAGTAGGGACCGCAGACAGGCTATCAAAGGCCTAAAATAACAAACAATAGGCTCATGGCAGCTTTACAGCGGTTACATGGATACACAGGCAGCTTGGTGGTGAGTGGAGGAGTATTTAAAGTAGGGACCGCAGACAGGCTATCAAAGGCCTAAAATAACAAACAATAGGCTCATGGCAGCTTTACAGCGGTTACATGGATACACGGGCAGGCAGCTGGTGATGAGTGGAGGAGTATTTAAAGTAGGGACCGCAGACAGGCTATCAAAGGCCTAAAATAACAAACAATAGGCTTATGGCAGTTTTACAGCGGTTACATGGATACACGGGCAGGCAGCTTGGTGGTCAGTGGAGGAGTATTTAAAGTAGGGACCGCAGACAGGCTATCAAAGGCCTAAAATAACAAACAATAGGCTCATGGCAGTTTTACAGCGGTTACATGGATACACGGGCAGGCAGCTTGGTGGTCAGTGGAGGAGTATTTAAAGTAGGGACCGCAGACAGGCTATCAAAGGCCTAAAATAACAAACAATAGGCTCATGGCAGTTTTACAGCGGTTACATGGATACACGGGCAGGCAGCTTGGTGGTCAGTGGAGGAGTATTTAAAGTAGGGACCGCAGACAGGCTATCAAAGGCCTAAAATAACAAACAATAGGCTCATGGCAGTTTTACAGCGGTTACATGGATACACGGGCAGGCAGCTTGGTGGTCAGTGGAGGAGTATTTAAAGTAGGGACCGCAGACAGGCTATCAAAGGCCTAAAATAACAAACAATAGGCTCATGGCAGCTTTACAGCGGTTACATGGATACACAGGCAGCTTGGTGGTGAGTGGAGGAGTATTTAAAGTAGGGACCGCAGACAGGCTATCAAAGGCCTAAAATAACAAACAATAGGCTCATGGCAGCTTTACAGCGGTTACATGGATACACAGGCAGCTTGGTGGTGAGTGGAGGAGTATTTAAAGTAGGGACCGCAGACAGGCTATCAAAGGCCTAAAATAACAAACAATAGGCTCATGGCAGCTTTACAGCGGTTACATGGATACACAGGCAGCTTGGTGGTGAGTGGAGGAGTATTTAAAGTAGGGACCGCAGACAGGCTATCAAAGGCCTAAAATAACAAACAATAGGCTTATGGCAGTTTTACAGCGGTTACATGGATACACGGGCAGGCAGCTTGGTGGTCAGTGGAGGAGTATTTAAAGTAGGGACCGCAGACAGGCTATCAAAGGCCTAAAATAACAAACAATAGGCTCATGGCAGTTTTACAGCGGTTACATGGATACACGGGCAGGCAGCTTGGTGGTCAGTGGAGGAGTATTTAAAGTAGGGACCGCAGACAGGCTATCAAAGGCCTAAAATAACAAACAATAGGCTCATGGCAGCTTTACAGCGGTTACATGGATACACAGGCAGCTTGGTGGTGAGTGGAGGAGTAGTGCAAGGAGTGTCTGTCCCAGTACTCCCAAAATATAAATAGATGTTAATGTCTCGCAAAACAACCAAAACAAAAAAAAAGGTGGCATACTTAGGTACAGGGGTGGGCTCATCTACTGAGTTTCTGACATAGTAATTTGGCAGTAACTATTTAATGGTGCCAATATAGGACACAGACACAGACTACTTTAAGTTGCATCATAGATGTCTACAAATTTGTATTGTCAGTGCCAGACATTGAATGATGTCAGCGAATAGACTAAAGATTGGTGGAGCTGTGCGACATAATTTTGCACGTGGTAGAGCACATTTTGAGCTGGGGTAGGGGGGAACTCTCTTGAGGCCGGCGGGACCGCCCCAGGGCCCCTCATGTTACAACGGTGTGTCTGACGTTGGGTGCGCACCACCACCGCCAGAGACACTACATTGTACTATGAGGGACCCAGTAGCAATGCCGTCAACCAAAAGCGAGCACACCCACCTCTTCAGACAAACAGCAGTCTCACGGGTGCTTGCGCCAAGTCGCGATACCATGGCCCCGTGTGGGGAGTTTTGCCATTTAGGGAGGTGTAAACATGTCGTATGCTGTACAATCAGCTGCAGCAAATTAGACATTAGAAAAGTAATTCACAGGCAAGAGCTTTTCATAGGAAAGCTAGGTGTCGGCCGGGCAAGGTGGGGCAAAAGATTTCGAAATCCAGTTGTGGTTCATTTTAATGAATGTTAGATCGTCAACATTTTGGGTAGCCAGACGAGTCCTTTTTTCGGTTAATATTGAACCTGCAGCACTGAATACTCTTTCTGATAGGACACTTGCTGCCGGGCAAGCAAGCTCCTGCAATGCATATTCTGCCAATTCTGGCCAGGTGTCTAATTTGGAGGCCCAGTAATCAAATGGGAATGACGGTTGAGGGAGAACATCGATAAGGGATGAAAAATAGTTAGTAACCATACTGGACAAATGTTGTCTCCTGTCACTTTCAATTGATGCAGCAGTACCTGTCCTGTCTGCGGTCATAGCAAAATCACTCCACAACCTGGTCAGAAAACCCCTCTGTCCAACGCCACTTCTGATGTGTGCACCCCTAACACTCCTAGTCTGCTGCCCCCTGGAGCTCGTGTGAGAACGATCACGTGCGCTGTGTGCTGAGAATGCCTGAAGCAAACGGTCAACAAGAGTTGATTGTTTGGTTGCTAATATTAGTTCCAAGTTCTCATGTGGCATAATATTTTGCAATTTGCCTTTATAGCGTGGATCAAGGAGGCAGGCCAACCAGTAATCGTCATCGTTCATCATTTTCGTAATGCGTGTGTCCCTTTTTAGGATACGTAAGGCATAATCCGCCATGTGGGCCAAAGTTCCAGTTGTCAAATCTCCGGTTGTGATTGGTTGAGGGGCAGTTGCAGGCAAATCTACGTCACTTGTGTCCCTCAAAAAACCAGAACCCGGCCGTGACACGCAACCAATTTCCTGTGCCCCCGGGAAAGGTTCGGCATTAAAAATATACTCATCCCCATCATCCTCCTCGTCCTCCACCTCCTCTTCGCCCGCTACCTCGTCCTGTACACTGCCCTGACCAGACAATGGCTGACTGTCATCAAGGCTTTCCTCTTCCTCTGGTGCAGACGCCTGCTCCTTTATGTGCGTCAAACTTTGCATCAGCAGACGCATTAGGGGGATGCTCATGCTTATTACGGCGTTGTCTGCACTAACCAGCCGTGTGCATTCCTCAAAACACTGAAGGACTTGACACATGTCTTGTATCTTAGACCACTGCACACCTGACAACTCCATGTCTGCCATCCTACTGCCTGCCCGTGTATCCTCCCACAAATAAATAACAGCACGCCTCTGTTCGCACAGTCTCTGAAGCATGTGCAGTGTTGAGTTCCACCTTGTTGCAACGTCTATGATTAGGCGATGCTGGGGAAGGTTCAAAGACCGCTGATAGGTCTGCATACGGCTGGCGTGTACAGGCGAACGTCGGATATGTGAGCAAAGTGCACGCACTTTGAGGAGCAGGTCGGAGAACCCAGGATAAGTTTTCAATAAGCACTGCACCACCAGGTTTAAGGTGTGAGCCAGGCAAGGAATGTGTTTCAGTTGGGAAAGGGAGATGGCAGCCATGAAATTCCTTCCGTTATCACTCACTACCTTGCCTGCCTCAAGATCTACTGTGCCCAGCCACGACTGCGTTTCTTGTTGCAAGAACTCGGATAGAACTTCCGCGGTGTGTCTGTTGTCGCCCAAACACTTCATAGCCAATACAGCCTGCTGACGCTTGGCAGTAGCTGGCCCATAATGGGACAACTGGTGTGCAACAGTGTCATCTGCCGATGGAGTGGTTGGCAGACTGCGTTCTGTGGAAGAGCTGTAGCTTCTGCAGGAGGACGAGGAGGAGGAGGAGGAGGGAGTGCGAACGCCTACAGCCAACTGTTTCCTAGACCGTGGGCTAGGCACAACTGTCCCTAAATTGATGTCGCCTGTGGACCCTGCATCCACCACATTCACCCAGTGTGCCGTGATGGACACATAACGTCCCTGGCCATGCCTACTGGTCCATGCATCTGTAGTCAGGTGCACCTTTGTACTCACAGATTGCCTGAGTGCATGGACGATGCGCTGTTTAACATGCTGGTGCAGGGCTGGGATGGCTTTTCTGGAAAAAAAGTGTCGACTGGGTAGCTCGTATCGTGGTTCAGCGTACTCCATCAGGGCTTTGAAAGCTTCGCTTTCAACTAACCGGTAGGGCATCATCTCTAACGAGATTAGTCTAGCTATGTGGGCGTTAAAACCCTGTGTACGCGGATGCGAGGATAAGTACTTCCTTTTTCTAACCAGAGTCTCATGTAGGGTGAGCTGGACTGGAGAGCTGGAGATCGTGGAACTTTCGGGTGTGCCGGTGTACATGGCAGACTGAGAGACGGTTGGAGACGGTATTGTTTCCGCCGGTGCCCTAGATGCAATATTTCCTCCTACAAAACTGGTGGTTCCCTGACCCTGACTGCTTTTGGCTGGCAAAGAAACCTGCACAGATACTGCCGGTGGTGCGGAAAATGGTGGCCTTACAGTGACGGAAGGGATGTTGCGTTGCTGACTAGCTTCATTGGCCGAGGGTGCTACAACCTTAAGGGACGTTTGGTAGTTAGTCCAGGCTTGAAAATGCATGGTGGTTAAGTGTCTATGCATGCAACTAGTATTTAGACTTTTCAGATTCTGACCTCTGCTTAAGCTAGTTGAACATTTTTGACAGATGACTTTGCGCTGATCAGTTGGATGTTGTTTAAAAAAATGCCAGACTGCACTCTTCCTAGACTCGGATCCCTTTTCAGGGATTGCAGACTGAGCTTTAACCGGATGGCCACGCTGTCCTCCAACAGGTTTTGGCTTTGACACGCGTTTTGGGCCAGATACGGGCCCGGCAGATGGAACCTGTTGCGATGTTGATGCCTGCTGCGGCCCCTCCTCCACCTCCGCTTCTGAACTACTGCCGCCTGCACCCTGTTCCCCCAATGGCTGCCAATCGGGGTCAATAACTGGGTCATCTATTACCTCCTCTTCGAGCTCGTGTGCAACTTCGTCTGTGTCACTGTGTCGGTCGGTGGTATAGCGTTCGTGGCGGGGCAACATAGTCTCATCAGGGTCTGATTGTGGATCTGTACCCTGAGAGGGCAATGTGGTGGTCTGAGTCAAAGGAGCAGCATAGTACTCTGGCTGTGGCTGTGCATCAGTGCACTCCATGTCAGAATATACTTGTAATGGGCATGGCCTGTTAAATGTTTCACTTTCTAAGCCAGGGACGGTATGTGTAAAGAGCTCCATGGAGTGACCCGTTGTGTCGCCTGCTGCATCCTTCTCTCTTGTTGTAGTTTTTGCTGAGGAGGACAAGGAAGCGACTTGTCCCTGACCGTGAACATCCACAAGCGACGCGCTGCTTTTACATTTACCAGTTTCGGAAGAGGAGGCAAAAGAGCTAGAGGCTGAGTCTGCAATGTAAGCCAAAACTTGCTGTTGCTGCTCCGCCTTTAAAAGCGGTTTTCCTACTCCCAGAAAAGAGAGCGTTCGAGGCCTTGTGTAGCCTGACGACGAAACTGGCTCCACAGCTCCAGACTTAGGTGGAATATTTTTATCCCCACGACCACCTGATGCTCCACTACCACTACCATCATTACCAGCTGACAATGAACGCCCACGACGACCTCTTGCACCAGACTTCCTCATTGTTTTAAAATCTTAACCAAAGTAACTTTATTTGTTGCTGTCAAACAACTTACACGGTGAGCTATAACTTCAGTATGATTTCAATATCCCTTAACAGGTTGGTGAGACCACAAGGAAAATCAGGCACAATGTTACACACTCTGTTTTCTGTGGCACAAAATCACAGAGATGACACACACGCAGGACTGTCACTCAAGCACTAATGTCAATATTAATCTCCCACCTAATTTATTTTTATTTTTTTTTCAGGGAGACTTTAGAAACCAAATAATATTAAAAAAACCAAAAAAATAAATAGCCTTTCTATGGCCCACTGAATGAGAGAGAGAGGTGGCACACCCAGGAGTCAAGACTGGCACACAAGCTGAAAGGGCAATATTACTCTCCCACTGTTTTTTTAAGTTTTTTTTTTTTATTTTCAGGGAGACTTTAGAAACCCAATAATATTTAAAAAAAAAAATAAATAGGCTTTCTATGGCCCACTGAATGAGAGAGGTGGCACACCCAGGAGTCAAGACTGGCACACAAGCTGAAAGGGCAATATTACTCTCCCACTGTTTTTTTATGTTTTTTTTTTTCAGGGAGACTTTAGAAACCAAATAATATTAAAAAAACCAAAAAAATAAATAGGCTTTCTATGGCCCACTGAATGAGAGAGAGGTGGCACACCCAGGAGTCAAGACTGGCACACAAGCTGAAAGGGCAATATTACTCTCCCACTGTTTTTTTTTTTTTTTTTTTTTTTCAGGGAGACATTAGAAACCAAATAATAAGAAAAAAAAAAAATAAATAAATAGGCTTTCTATAGCCCACTGAATGAGAGATAGCACACACAGCAGTGGCACACAAGCCCTGACTGAGGCCAATATTTTTCTACCACTGATTGATGTAGTGTTTTTGTGTTGAGGTAGATTTTAGAACACAAATCAAGGAAAAAAAAAAATGCTTTCTATGGCCCACTGAATGAGAGAGGTGGCACACCCAGGAGTCAAGACTGGCACACAAGCTGAAAGGGCAATATTACTCTCCCACTGTTTTTTTATGTATTTTTTGTTTTTTAAGGGAGACTTTAGAAACCCAATAATATTTAAAAAAATAAATAAATAGGCTTTCTATGGCCCACTGAATGAGAGAGGTGGCACACCCAGGAGTCAAGACTGGCACACAAGCTTAAAGGGCAATATTACTCTCCCACTGTTTTTTTATGTTTTTTTTTTTTTCAGGGAGACTTTAGAAACCAAATAATATTAAAAAAACCAAAAAAATAAATAGGCTTTCTATGGCCCACTGAATGAGAGAGAGGTGGCACACCCAGGAGTCAAGACTGGCACACAAGCTGAAAGGGCAATATTACTCTCCCACTGTTTTTTTTTTTTTTTTTTTTTTTCAGGGAGACTTTAGAAACCAAATAATAAGAAAAAAAATAAATAAATAAATAGGCTTTCTATAGCCCACTGAATGAGAGATAGCACACACAGCAGTGGCACACAAGCCCTGACTGAGGCCAATATTTTTCTACCACTGATTGATGTAGTGTTTTTGTGTTGAGGTAGATTTTAGAACACAAATCAAGGAAAAAAAAAATGCTTTCTATGGCCCACTGAATGAGAGAGGTGGCACACCCAGGAGTCAAGACTGGCACACAAGCTGAAAGGGCAATATTACTCTCCCACTGTTTTTTTATGTATTTTTTGTTTTTTAAGGGAGACTTTAGAAACCCAATAATATTTAAAAAAATAAATAAATAGGCTTTCTATGGCCCACTGAATGAGAGAGGTGGCACACCCAGGAGTCAAGACTGGCACACAAGCTGAAAGGGCAATATTACTCTCCCACTGTTTTTTTTTTTTTTTTTTTTTTTCAGGGAGACTTTAGAAACCAAATAATAAGAAAAAAAATAAATAAATAAATAGGCTTTCTATAGCCCACTGAATGAGAGATAGCACACACAGCAGTGGCACACAAGCCCTGACTGAGGCCAATATTTAACTACCACTGATTGATGTAGTGTTTTTGTGTTGAGGTAGAATTTAGAACACAAATCACGGAAAAAATAAATAGGCTTTCTATGGCCCACTCAGTGAGAGATGGCACACACAGGGATGGCACTGTAGCAGAAATGCCAATCTTAATCTCCCACAAAAAAAAACAAAAAAAAAAAACAGGGACTGTCCTACAATTACTATCTCCCTACAGTAATCTAAGCCAGGTATGGCAGGCAGCAATAGGAGTGGACTGATGCACAAATTAAATAAAAAGTGTGGACAAACAAAAAAAATAGCTGTGCAGAAAGGAACAAGAGGATATGTGCTTTCAAAAAAGCAGTTGGTTTCCACAGTGGCGTACACACAGCAATACAGCTATCACGGAGCCTTCTAGGGCAGCCCAATGAGCTACAGCGCTGAGTAAAAAAAAAAAAAATAGCTTCCACTGTTCCTGCACACCGAAGGTGGTGTTGGACAGTGGAAATCGCTACAGCACAAGCGGTTTGGTGGTTAGTGGACCCTGCCTAACGCTCTCCCTGCTTCTGACGAAGCGGCAGCAACCTCTCCCTAAGCTCAGATCAGCAGCAGTAAGATGGCGGTCGGCGGGAACGCCCCTTTATAGCCCCTGTGACGCCGCAGACAGCAAGCCAATCACTGCAATGCCCTTCTCTAAGATGGTGGGGACCAGGATCTATGTCATCACGCTGCCCACACTCTGCGTTCACCTTCATTGGCTGAGAAATGGCGCTTTTCGCGTCATTGAAACGCGACTTTGGCGCGAAAGTCGCGTACCGCATGGCCGACAAGCACAGGGGTCGGATCGGGTTTCATGAGACGCCGACTTAGCCAAAAGTCGGCGACTTTTGAAAATGATCGACCCGTTTCGCTCAACCCTAGTCTCTAGTACTAAAACCTTATCTTGTGTCAGCCGAGCTCAATTTAGGTAAGGTCAAAGAAGAACAAGGGCTGTTCAGACACCTGTCCATCAGAAGCTATATAAACAAAATGTCTAGTCATGCCCCTGTTTGTTCAAAGTACAAGAAACTACAGCAAAACCCCAAAAATGAGTAAGAGCATAAGATGTGCAGATCAGTGCAATATGTAAGAGTATGTTCACACTTCTCAGACAAAAACCTCCCCCCCTCAAAAAAAGAAGGCATATACCCTTTTAATAAGTAAATAAGTAATGAGTAATGCTTTTTTATATGGGAATTTATGAAGTGGCACAGTGTGAACGTACTCTTATACATTGCACATATACCAAATTTATTCTCTAGCTCACTTTTTTGGTCTTGCTCTAGTTTCTTGTACTTTGTACAAACAGAGGTGTGGTCCCACTTTTGAGCTAGACATTTCATCTATATAGCTTCCCATGGGCAGGCGGCAGGACAGTCGAGTCTGGGTCCTACTCTATCTTTATCTATATAGAAGTCAGCTGACAAAAGGTAAGGTTTTAATACCAGAGATAGGATTGGGGTGCGCCTTGTCATGGTGGGATGGTTTTTATGCCTTTTTGATCAAAATAGTGTTAACTAAGTCCATTATGTTATTTACATGTACTATTACTACTTACTTATTTACTTACTACAGTGTTGTGAATTCCGTTCTGGAGCTCCCTCCTGTGGTTGCTAATGGTATTTTTGTGAGTTCTGCCCTTGGGCTCCCTCTGGTGGTTTCGAGTGGAACTGCTGCTCCTTTAGGTAGCTGTAGCAGCTGCCTTCACTAATTGCCTTGCCTGGGTTTGTTATTTAAACCTGCTCTGGGCTTTAGTTCATGCCAGCTGTCAATGTTCTTGGTTGGATTTGGTTCTCTCCTTGGATTTCTCATATGGCCTGTCCTTGTCAGCAAAAGATAAGTTTTTGCTAGTTCTTGTTTGTCCATTTTCTTGGACTCTATTGCTCTGCAAATATGTCTCTTTTTGTCCAGATTGTCATTATGTAATATTCAGGCTAGCTGGAAGCTCTGGGAAAGCAGATTTGCCCCTCCACACCGTGAGTCGGTGTGGAGTTCATTTTTGTAAACTCTGCATGGAATTTGTAGTTTTTAATACTGACCGCACAGTATCCTTTTCTCTCTGTCTATCAAGTTTAGTATTGGCCTCCTTTGCTGAAATCTGATTTCATTTCTGTGTACGTAATTTCCCTCTCCACTCACAGTCAATATTTGTGGGGGGCTGTCTTTCCTTTTGGGGTTTTCTCTGAGGCAAGATAGCTTTCTATTTCCTTCTTTAGGGGTAGTTAGTTCTTAGGCTGTGAAGAAGTGTCTAGGGAGAGTCAGGAACATCCCACGGCTATTACTAGTGTTGTTATTAGGATTAGACACTGCGGTCAGTAGAGATACCACCTTCTCTGAGCTCGTTCCATGTTGCGTTTTAGCCACCAGGTCATATCAGTGTGGCCTCTTAACCACCAGGTCATAACAGTACAGCTGGCCCACAATGTGATAAATGCATCTCAAAAGAGGGAAAAGAAAGTTCTGAGTCATTTTTTTTCCTTTGTAGCTTGTTTTGTCTTTTTTTTCCCCTTAATCTCTGGGTGGTTCAGGATTTTGGTGCTGATATGGAGGTTCAGGGTCTGTCCTTGCGCGTGGATCAACTCGCTGCAAGGGTACAGAGTATCCAAGATTATGTTGTCCAGACTCCGGTATTAGAGCCTAGAATTCCTATTCCTGATTTATTTTCTGGGGATAGATCTAAATTTTTGAACTTTAAAAATAATTGCAGATTGTTTTTTGCTCTGAGACCCCGTTCCTCTGGTGACCCCATTCAGCAGGTGAAGATTGTTATTTCTTTGCTGCGTGGCGACCCGCAGGACTGGGCATTCTCCCTTGAGCCAGGAAATCCTGCATTGCTCAATATTGACGCATTTTTTCAAGCGCTCGGATTGCTGTATGACGAGCCTAATTCTGTGGATAAGGCAGAAAAAACTTTGCTGGCTCTGCGTCAGGGTCAGGAAGCAGCAGAAGTATACTGCCAGAAATTTAGAAAGTGGTCTGTGCTCACAAAATGGAATGAGTATGCCCTGGCAGCGATTTTCAGAAAGGGTCTTTCTGAAGCCCTTAAAGATGTTATGGTGGGGTTTCCTACGCCTGCTGGTCTGAATGAGTCAATGTCTTTGGCCATTCAGATTGATCGGCGCTTGCGCGAGCACAAGGTGGTGCACCATATGGCAGTGTCCTCTGAGCTGAGTCCTGAGCCTATGCAATGTGATAGGATTTTGACTAGAGCAGAAAGGCAGAAATTCAGACATCAGAATGGCCTGTGTTTTTACTGTGGTGATTCTGCTCATGCTATTTCTGATTCCCCTAAGTGTTATGATCCTTAGTGGTTGAGGATCACAAATTACTCCAGCTAAGTAACAAACATAGGACAAGCTCTAGGGAGGTGGCAAACTGGACTGACCGCAAATCTGAACCTATCCAAACACACTAGAAGTAGCCAGTGAACGTGCCTAAAAATCCTAGACGTCTCGAGCCAGCCTGAGGAACTAACTACCCCTAGAGAGAAAGAAAGACCTCTCTTGCCTCCAGAGAAATAATCCCCAAAGATATAGAAGCCCCCAACAAATAATAACGGTGAGGTAGGAGGAAGGCACATACACAGGGGTGAAAGCAGATTCAGCAAATGAGGCCCACTAATACTAGATAGCAGAAAATAGAAAAGGGAAACTGTCATGATTCTCAATGGCGAGAGAACATAGCCCAGCATATATGAGAACTAGCTCTTGGAAGATGGAAACTATACTGACCATGAACTAAAACCTGCCGCACAACTAGAAGTAGCCGGGTAGCATGCCTACGTTTTTTTTATCCCTAGATGCCCAGCGCCAGCCGGAGAACTAACTAATCCTGGCAGAGGAAAATACAGTCCTGGCTCACCTCTAGAGAAATTTCCCCAAAAGGCAGACAGAGGCCCCCACATATATTGGCGGTGATTTAAGACGAAATGACAAACGTAGTATGAAAATAGGTTTAGCAAAATCGAGGTCCGCTTTCTAGATAGCAGAAAGACAGAAAGGGCACTTTCATGGTCAGCTGAAAACCCTATCAAAACACCATCCAGAAATTACTTTAAGACTCTAGCATTAACTCATAACACCAGAGTGGCAATTTCCGATCACAAAAGCTTTCCAGACACAGTAACGAAACAGCAGCTGTGAACTGGAACAAAAAGCAAAAACAAACAAGGACAAAAGTCCAACTTAGCTGAGAGTAGTCTGGTAGCAGGAACATGCACAGAAAGGCTTCTGATTACATTGGTGACCGGCATGAAACTGACAGAGGAGCAAGGTTATATAGCGACTCCCACATCCTGATGGGAGCAGGTGAACAGAGGGGATGATGCACACAAGTTCAATTCCACCAGTGGCCACCGGGGGAGCCCAGAATCCAATTTCACAACAGTACCCCCCCCTCAAGGAGGGGGCACCGAACCCTCACCAGAACCACCAGGGCGATCAGAATGAGCCCTATGAAAGGCACGGACAAGATCGGAGGCATGAACATCAGAGGCAGTGACCCAAGAATTATCCTCCTGACCGTATCCCTTCCATTTGACCAGATACTGGAGTTTCCGTCTGGAAACACGAGAGTCTAAGATCTTTTCCACAACGTACTCCAACTCACCCTCAACCAACACCGGAGCAGGAGGCTCAACGGAAGGCACAACCGGTACCTCATACCTGCGCAATAATGACCGATGAAAAACATTATGAATAGAAAAGGATGCATGGAGGTCCAAACGGAAGGACACAGGGTTAAGAATCTCCAATATCTTGTACGGGCCGATGAACCGAGGCTTAAACTTAGGAGAAGAGACCCTCATAGGGACAAAACGAGAAGACAACCACACCAAGTCCCCAACACAGAGCCGAGGACCAACACGACGACGGCGGTTGGCAAAAAGCTGAGTCTTCTCCTGGGACAACTTCAAATTGTCCACCACCTGCCCCCAAATCTGATGCAACCTCTCCACCACAGCATCCACTCCAGGACAATCCGAAGATTCCACTTGACCGGAGGAAAATCGAGGATGAAACCCCGAATTACAGAAAAACGGGGACACCAAGGTGGCAGAGCTGGCCCGATTATTGAGGGCGAACTCCGCCAAAGGTAAAAAAGCAACCCAATCATCCTGATCCGCAGACACAAAACACCTCAAATATGTCTCCAAGGTCTGATTAGTCCGCTCGGTCTGGCCATTAGTCTGAGGATGGAAAGCAGACGAAAAAGACAAATCTATGCCCATCCTAGCACAGAATGCCCGCCAAAATCTAGACACGAATTGGGTCCCTCTGTCAGAAACGATATTCTCCGGAATACCATGCAAACGAGCAACATTTTGAAAAAACAGAGGAACCAACTCGGAAGAAGAAGGCAACTTAGGCAAGGGAACCAGATGGACCATCTTAGAGAAACGGTCACACACCACCCAGATGACAGACATCTTCTGAGAAACAGGCAGATCCGAAATAAAATCCATCGAGATGTGCGTCCAAGGTCTCTTCGGGATAGGCAAGGGTAACAACAATCCACTAGCCCGAGAACAACAAGGCTTGGCCCGAGCACAAACGTCACAAGACTGCACAAAGCCTCGCACATCTCGTGACAGGGAAGGCCACCAGAAGGACCTTGCCACCAAATCCCTGGTACCAAAAATTCCAGGATGACCTGCCAACGCAGAAGAATGAACCTCAGAGATGACTCTACTGGTCCAATCATCAGGAACAAACAGTCTACCAGGTGGGCAACGATCAGGTCTATCCGCCTGAAACTCCTGCAAGGCCCGCCGCAGGTCTGGAGAAACGGCAGACAATATCACTCCATCCTTAAGGATACCTGTGGGCTCAGAATTACCAGGGGAGTCAGGCTCAAAACTCCTAGAAAGGGCATCCGCCTTAACATTCTTAGAACCCGGTAGGTATGACACCACAAAATTAAACCGAGAGAAAAACAACGACCAGCGCGCCTGTCTAGGATTCAGGCGCCTGGCAGACTCAAGGTAAATTAAATTTTTGTGGTCAGTCAATACCACCACCTGATGTCTGGCCCCCTCAAGCCAGTGACGCCACTCCTCAAAAGCCCACTTCATGGCCAAAAGCTCCCGATTCCCAATATCATAATTCCGCTCGGCGGGCGAAAATTTACGGGAAAAAAAAGCACAAGGTCTCATCACGGAGCAGTCGGAACTTCTCTGCGACAACACCGCCCCAGCTCCGATTTCAGAAGCGTCGACCTCAACCTGAAAAGGAAGAGCAACATCAGGCTGACGTAACACTGGGGCGGAAGAAAAGCGGCGCTTAAGCTCCCGAAAGGCCTCCACAGCATCAGGGGACCAATCAGCAACATCAGCACCCTTCTTAGTCAAATCAGTCAATGGTTTAACAACATCAGAAAAACCAGCAATAACTCGGCGATAAAAGTTAGCAAAGCCCAAAAATTTCTGCAGACTCTTAAGAGAAGAGGGTTGCGTCCAATCACAAATAGCCTGAACCTTGACAGGATCCATCTCGATGGAAGAGGGGGAAAAAATGTATCCCAAGAAGGAAATCTTTTGAACCCCAAAAACGCATTTAGAACCCTTCACACACAAGGAATTAGACCGCAAAACCTGAAAAACCCTCCTGACCTGCTGGACATGAGAGTCCCAGTCATCCGAAAAAATCAGAATATCATCCAGATACACAATCATAAATTTATCCAAATAATCGCGGAAAATGTCATGCATAAAGGACTGGAAGACTGAAGGGGCATTTGAAAGACCAAAAGGCATCACCAAATACTCAAAATGGCCCTCGGGCGTATTAAATGCGGTTTTCCACTCATCCCCTTGCTTGATTCGCACCAAATTATACGCCCCACGAAGATCAATCTTAGAGAACCACTTGGCCCCCTTTATACGAGCAAACAAATCAGTAAGCAGTGGTAACGGATATTGATATTTAACCGTGATTTTATTCAAAAGTCGATAATCAATACACGGCCTCAAAGAGCCGTCTTTCTTAGACACAAAGAAAAAACCGGCTCCTAAGGGAGATGACGAAGGACGAATATGTCCCTTTTCCAAGGACTCCTTTATATATTCTCGCATAGCAGCGTGTTCAGGCACAGACAGATTAAATAAACGACCCTTAGGGTATTTACTACCCGGAATCAAGTCTATGGCACAATCGCACTCCCGGTGCGGAGGTAGTGAACCAAGCTTGGGTTCTTCAAAAACGTCACGAAAGTCAGACAAGAATTCAGGAATCTCAGAGGGAATAGATGATGAAATGGAAACCAAAGGTACGTCCCCATGAGTCCCTTTACATCCCCAGCTTAACACAGACATAGCTTTCCAGTCGAGGACTGGGTTATGAGATTGCAGCCATGGCAATCCTAGCACCAAAACATCATGTAGATTATACAGCACCAGAAAGCGAATAATCTCCTGGTGATCCGGATTAACACGCATAGTCACTTGTGTCCAGTATTGTGGTTTATTACTAGCCAATGGGGTGGAGTCAATCCCTTTCAGAGGTATCGGAGCCTCCAATGGCTCCAAATCATACCCACAGCGTTTGGCAAAGGACCAATCCATAAGACTCAAAGCGGCGCCAGAGTCGACATAGGCGTCCGCGGTAATAGATGATAAAGAACAAATCAGGGTCACAGATAGAATAAACTTAGACTGTAAAGTGCTAATTGAAACAGACTTGTCAGGCTTCTTAGTACGCTTAGAGCATGCTGATATAACATGAGTTGAATCACCACAATAGAAGCACAACCCATTTTTTCGTCTAAAATTCTGCCGCTCGCTTCTGGACAGAATTCTATCACATTGCATATTTTCTGGCGTTTTCTCAGTAGACACCGCCAAATGGTGCACAGGTTTGCGCTCCCGCAGACGCCTATCGATCTGAATAGCCATCGTCATGGACTCATTCAGACCCGCAGGCACAGGGAACCCCACCATAACATCCTTAATGGCATCAGAGAGACCTTCTCTGAAAATCGCCGCCAGGGCGCACTCATTCCACTGAGTAAGCACAGACCATTTGCGGAATTTTTGGCAGTATATTTCAGCTTCATCTTGCCCCTGAGATAGGGACATCAAGGCCTTTTCCGCCTGGAGCTCTAAATGAGGTTCCTCATAAAGCAACCCCAAGGCCAGAAAAAACGCATCCACATTGAGCAACGCAGGATCCCCTGGTGCCAATGCAAAAGCCCAGTCTTGAGGGTCGCCCCGGAGCAAGGAAATTACAATCCTGACCTGCTGTGCAGGGTCTCCGGCAGAGCGAGACCTCAGGGACAAAAACAATTTGCAATTATTTTTAAAATTTTGAAAGTGAGATCTATTCCCTGAGAAGAATTCAGGCAAAGGAATTCTAGGCTCAGACATAGGTGCATAAACAACAAAATCTTGCAAATTTTGTACTTTCGTGGCAAGATTATTCAAACCTGTAGCTACACTCTGAAGATCCATTTCAAACAGGTGAACACAGAGCCATTCAAGGATTAGAAGGAGAGAAAGAGAGGGAGGCTGCAGTATAGGCAGACTAGCAAGTGATTCAATTATGAGCACACTCAGAACTAGAGGGAAAAAAAAAATAAATTGTAGCAGACTTCTTTTTTCTCTCCTTTCTCAGCAGTAATTTAACCCTTTTTTGGCCGGTCAAACTGTCATGATTCTCAATGGCGAGAGAACATAGCCCAGCATATATGAGAACTAGCTCTTGGAAGATGGAAACTATACTGACCATGAACTAAAACCTGCCGCACAACTAGAAGTAGTCGGGAAGCATGCCTACGTTTTTTTTATCCCTAGATGCCCAGCGCCAGCCGGAGAACTAACTAATCCTGGCAGAGGAAAATACAGTCCTGGCTCACCTCTAGAGAAATTTCCCCAAAAGGCAGACAGAGGCCCCCACATATATTGGCGGTGATTTAAGACAAAATGACAAACGTAGTATGAAAATA
Source organism: Ranitomeya variabilis (assembly GCF_051348905.1). NCBI lineage: Eukaryota > Metazoa > Chordata > Amphibia > Anura > Dendrobatidae > Ranitomeya > Ranitomeya variabilis. The sequence goes on from NC_135233.1 coordinate 201,395,957, forward strand.
GGTTTAGCAAAATCGAGGTCCGCTTTCTAGATAGCAGAAAGACAGAAAGGGCACTTTCATGGTCAGCTGAAAACCCTATCAAAACACCATCCAGAAATTACTTTAAGACTCTAGCATTAACTCATAACACCAGAGTGGCAATTTCCGATCACAAAAGCTTTCCAGACACAGTAACGAAACAGCAGCTGTGAACTGGAACAAAAAGCAAAAACAAACAAGGACAAAAGTCCAACTTAGCTGAGAGTAGTCTGGTAGCAGGAACATGCACAGAAAGGCTTCTGATTACATTGGTGACCGGCATGAAACTGACAGAGGAGCAAGGTTATATAGCGACTCCCACATCCTGATGGGAGCAGGTGAACAGAGGGGATGATGCACACAAGTTCAATTCCACCAGTGGCCACCGGGGGAGCCCAGAATCCAATTTCACAACAGGAATCTATGCGGTCAGTAAAAAACCCTTACAAAATATCCACTCTGAGATTTCAAGAACCCTCACACCAACTAACGGTGTAGGGGGAGAAACTCAGTCCCCTAGAGAAACCAGTGTCATGAATCCCCAATGGCTAGGGATAGCACAGGACAAGCAAAGTACAAATAGATAACGGACGAGCTCTAGGGTGATGGAACCTGGGCTGACCGCTGCCCTACGCCTGACAAACGCAACTAGAGATAGCCAGGGAGTGTGCCTACGTTGGTTCTAGACGCCACGCACCAGCCTAAGAGCTAACTAGTACTGCAGAGAAAATAAAGACCTCACTTGCCTCCAGAGGAATGAACCCCAAAAGATATAGTTGCCCCCTCACTTGTATTGACGGTGAAATGAGAGGAAGGCACACACATAGAGATGATATATATAGTTTTAGCAAATTGAGGCCCGCTGTAAACTAGAAAGCAGAACGATACAAAAGGGGACTGAGCGGTCAGCAAAAAACCCTAATCAAAAAACCATCCTGAGATTACAAGAACCCATGTGCCAACTCATGGCACATGGGGAGAACCTCAGTCCACTAGAGCTACCAGCTAGCATAGAGACATAATAAGCAAGCTGGACAAAAAACCAAACAACTGAAAATCAGCACTTAGCTTATCCTGAAAGATCTGGGAGCAGGTAGGCAGGAACCAAACAGAGCACATCTGAATACATTGATAGCCGGCAAGGGAATGACAGAAAGGCCAGGTAAAATAGGAAACACCCAGCCTCTGATGGACAGGTGGAAACCAAAGGCCGCAACCCACCAAAGTCAACCAGTACCAGCAGTAACCACCAGAGGGAGCCCACAAACAGAATCCACAACAGTACCCCCCCCTTGAGGAGGGGTCACCGAACCCTCACGAGAACCCCCAGGGCGATCAGGGTGAGCTCTATGGAAGGCGCGGACCAAATCAGTCGCATGAACATCGGAGGCGACCACCCAGGAATTATCCTCCTGACCATAACCCTTCCACTTAACCAAATACTGGAGTTTGCGTCTGGAAACACGAGAATCCAAGATCTTCTCAACAACATACTCCAATTCTCCCTCCACCAGCACCGGAGCAGGAGGCTCAACCGAAGGAACAACGGGCACCTCATACCTCCGCAACAATGACCGATGGAACACATTATGAATAGCAAACGATGCTGGGAGATCCAAACGAAAAGATACAGGGTTAAGAATCTCCGAGATCCTATAAGGACCGATGAACCGAGGCTTGAACTTAGGAGAAGAGACCTTCATAGGGACAAAACGAGAAGACAACCACACCACATCCCCAACAAGAAGTCGGGGACCCACGCGGCGACGGCGATTAGCAAACTGCTGAGTCTTCTCCTGAGACAACTTCAAATTGTCCACCACCTGATTCCAAATCTGATGTAGCCTGTCCACCACCACGTCCACTCCAGGACAATCCGAAGACTCCACCTGACCAGAGGAAAAACGAGGATGAAACCCTGAATTACAAAAAAAAGGAGAGACCAACGTGGCAGAACTAGCCCGATTATTAAGAGCAAATTCGGCCAGTGGCAAAAAAGCAACCCAGTCATCTTGATCAGCAGAAACAAAACACCTCAAATAAGTTTCCAAGGTCTGATTAGTTCGCTCCGTCTGGCCATTCGTCTGGGGATGGAATGCAGGCGAGAAAGACAAATCAATGCCCATCTTGGCACAAAACGTCCGCCAAAATCTAGACACAAACTGGGATCCCCTGTCAGAAACGATATTCTCCGGAATCCCATGCAAACGGACCACGTTCTGAAAAAATAAAGGGACCAACTCAGAGGAGGAGGGCAACTTAGGCAAGGGCACCAAATGAACCATCTTAGAAAAGCGGTCACACACAACCCAGATAATGGACATTTTCTGTGAAACCGGAAGATCAGAAATAAAATCCATGGAAATGTGCGTCCAAGGCCTCTTCGGGATGGGCAAGGACAACAACAACCCACTGGCCCGAGAACAGCAAGGCTTAGCTCGAGCACACACTTCACAAGACTGCACAAAGGTACGCACATCCCTAGACAAGGAAGGCCACCAAAAAGACCTGGCCACCAAGTCTCTAGTACCAAATATTCCAGGATGACCAGCCAACACAGAAGAATGGACCTCGGAGATGACTCTACTGGTCCAATCATCCGGAACAAACAGTCTTTCTGGTGGACAACGATCCGGTTTATCCACCTGAAACTCCTGCAATGCACGTCGCAAGTCTGGGGATACGGCGGACAATATTACCCCATCGTTAAGGATACCAGTAGGCCCAGAGTCTCCAGGAGAGTCAGGCACAAAACTCCTGGAAAGAGCATCTGCCTTCACATTCTTTGAACCTGGCAGGTATGAAACCACGAAATTGAAACGAGAAAAAAACAATGACCAACGAGCCTGTCTAGGATTCAAACGCCTGGCAGACTCAAGGTAAATGAGATTCTTGTGATCAGTCAAGACCACCACACGATGTTTAGCACCCTCAAGCCAATGACGCCACTCCTCAAATGCCCACTTCATGGCCAAAAGCTCCCGATTACCAAATACTCAAAATGGCCCTCAGGCGTATTAAATGCGGTTTTCCACTCATCACCCTGTTTTATCCGCACCAGATTATACGCACCGCGAAGATCTATCTTAGTGAACCACCTAGCCCCCTTAATGCGAGCAAACAAATCAGTTAATAATGGCAATGGATACTGGTATTTGACCGTAATCTTATTCAGAAGGCGATAATCTATACAAGGCCTCAGGGAACCATCTTTTTTAGCCACGAAAAAGAAACCTGCTCCCAGAGGGGATGAAGATGGACGAATATGTCCCTTTTCCAAGGACTCCTTAATATAATTCCGCATAGCAGTATGCTCTGGCAGTGACAGATTAAATAAACGACCCTTAGGGAACTTACTGCCAGGAATCAATTCTATAGCACAGTCACACTCTCTATGAGGAGGGAGCGAATTGAGCTTAGGCTCCTCAAAAACATCCCTATAGTCAGACAAAAACGCAGGGATCTCAGAAGGAGTAGATGAAGCGATTGAAATCGGAGGTGCATAATCATGAACCCCCTGACATCCCCAGCTTAACACAGACATTGTTTTCCAGTCCAGGACAGGATTATGAGTTTGTAACCATGGCAGACCAAGCACTAGTACATCATGTAAATTATACAGTACAAGGAAGCGAATCACCTCCTGATGAACGGGAGTCATGCGCATGGTCACTTGTGTCCAATACTGCGGTTTATTCATAGCCAATGGTGTAGAGTCAATTCCCTTCAGAGGAATAGGAACTTCCAGAGGCTCCAGACTAAAACCGCAGCGTTTAGCAAATGACCAATCCATAAGACTCAGGGCAGCGCCCGAATCCACATAGGCATCGACGGAAATGGAAGACAGTGAAAAAATCAGAGTCACAGACAAAATGAACTTAGGCTGCAGAGTACCAATGGCAAACGATTTATCAACCCTTTTTGTGCGTTTAGAGCATGCTGATATAACATGAGCTGAATCACCACAATAAAAACACAATCCATTTTTCCGCCTATAATTTTGCCGTTCACTTCTGGACTGAATTCTATCACATTGCATAGTCTCAGGTGCCTGTTCAGAAGACACCGCCAACTGGTGCACGGGTTTGCGCTCCCGTAAACGCCGATCAATCTGAATGGCCATAGCCATAGACTCATTCAGACCTGTAGGCGTAGGGAACCCCACCATAATATCCTTAATGGCCTCAGAAAGACCATTTCTGAAGTTTGCAGCCAGGGCGCACTCATTCCACTGAGTAAGCACCGACCATTTCCGAAATTTTTGACAATATATTTCCGCTTCATCATGCCCCTGAGAGAGGGCTAATAAAGCCTTTTCAGCCTGAATCTCTAGGTTAGGTTCCTCATAGAGCAATCCCAATGCCAGAAAAAACGCATCCACACTGAGCAATGCAGGATCCCCTGGTGCCAATGCAAATGCCCAATTCTGAGGGTCGCCCCGCAGGAAAGATATTACAATCTTGACCTGTTGAGCAGGGTCTCCAGAGGAGCGAGATTTTAAAGAAAGAAACAATTTACAATTGTTCCTGAAATTCAGGAAGGTAGATCTATCTCCAGAAAAGAACTCTGGAATAGGAATTCTAGGTTCAGACATGGGAGTGTGAACAACAAAATCCTGTATGTTTTGAACTTTTGCCGCGAGATTACTCAGGCTGGAAGCCAAACTCTGGACATCCATGTTAAACAGCTAAGATCAGAGCCATTCAAGGGTTAAGAGGAGGTAAGAAGCAGCTAGACAGCAATTAAGGGCTAGGCAGCAAAACTCTGAAGGGAAAAAAAAAAAAAAAAAAATTTCCCTTAAACACTTCTTTTTCTCCTGCTTCAGCCCAAACAATTAACACTTTGTGGTCCGGCTATACTGTCATGAATCCCCAATGGCTAGGGATAGCACAGGACAAGCAAAGTACAAATAGATAACGGACGAGCTCTAGGGTGATGGAACCTGGGCTGACCGCTGCCCTACGCCTGACAAACGCAACTAGAGATAGCCAGGGAGCGTGCCTACGTTGGTTCTAGACGCCACACACCAGCCTAAGAGCTAACTAGTACTGCAGAGAAAATAAAGACCTCACTTGCCTCCAGAGGAATAAACCCCAAAAGATATAGTTGCCCCCTCACATGTATTGACGGTGAAATGAGAGGAAGGCACACACATAGAGATGATATATATAGTTTTAGCAAATTGAGGCCCGCTGTAAACTAGAAAGCAGAACGATACAAAAGGGGACTGAGCGGTCAGCAAAAAACCCTAATCAAAAAACCATCCTGAGATTACAAGAACCCATGTGCCAACTCATGGCACATGGGGAGAACCTCAGTCCACTAGAGCTACCAGCTAGCATAGAGACATAATAAGCAAGCTGGACAAAAAACCAAACAACTGAAAATCAGCACTTAGCTTATCCTGAAAGATCTGGGAGCAGGTAGGCAGGAACCAAACAGAGCACATCTGAATACATTGATAGCCGGCAAGGGAATGACAGAAAGGCCAGGTAAAATAGGAAACACCCAGCCTCTGATGGACAGGTGGAAACCAAAGGCCGCAACCCACCAAAGTCACCCAGTACCAGCAGTAACCACCAGAGGGAGCCCACAAACAGAATCCACAACAAACCAGCAAGCGAGGAAATCACATTTTAGCGAGCTGGACTAAAAACATAATGAACGCTGATAATCAAAAAATGATCAAACAAAAACTTAGCTTGTCTTGGAGAGACTGGGAGCAAGGTAGACACAAGGAATCTGAAGAGCACTGAATACATTGATAGCAGGCAAGGAACTGAGTATCCAGGTGGGCTAAATAGGAAACCAGCCAAGGATAACGAACCAGCTGATGCTGCAACCTGCAGAAAGACAACACTACACAGTACCGCTTGTGACCACTAGAGGGAGCCCAAAAATAGAGTTCACAACAGTACCCCCCCTTGAGGAGGGGTCACCGAACCCTCATCAAGACCCCCAGGGCGATCAGGATGAGCCGCGTGGAAGGCACGAACCAAATCGGCCGCATGAACATCAGAGGCGACCACCCAGGAATTATCCTCCTGACCATAGCCCTTCCACTTAACCAAATACTGCAGCCTCCGTCTAGAGATACGAGAATCCAAAATATTCTCCACCACGTACTCCAATTCGCCCTCGACCAGCACCGGAGCAGGAGGCTCAACAGAAGGAACCACAGGTACCACATACCTCTGCAACAAAGACCTATGGAACACATTATGAATGGCAAACGATGCTGGGAGATCCAAACAAAAAGACACCGGGTTCAGGATTTTCAAGATCTTATAAGGACCGATGAAGCGAGGCTTGAATTTAGGAGAGGAGACCTTCATAGGAACATACCGAGAAGACAGCCACACCAAATCCCCAACACGAAGTCGGGGACCCACACCGCGGCGGCGGTTGGCAAAGCGCTGAGCCTTCTCCTGTGACAACCTCAAATTGTCCACCACATGGTTCCAAATCTGCTGCAACCTATCCACCACAGAATCCACCCCAGGACAGTCAGAAGGCTCAACCTGACCCGAGGAAAAACGAGGATGGAAACCAGAATTGCAGAAAAAAGGCGAAACCAAAGTAGCAGAACTAGCCCGATTATTAAGGGCAAACTCGGCCAAAGGCAAAAAAGTCACCCAATCATCCTGATCAGCAGAAACAAAACATCTCAAATAAGTTTCCAACGTCTGATTAGTTCACTCGGTTTGGCCATTAGTCTGAGGATGGAAGGCCGACGAAAAAGACAAATCAATGCCCATCTTAGCACAAAAAGTCCGCCAAAACCTGGACACAAACTGGGATCCTCTATCAGATACAATATTTTCAGGAATGCCGTGCAAGCGAACCACATTCTGAAAAAATAGAGGAACCAAATCGGAGGAAGAAGGCAACTTAGGCAAGGGCACCAAATGGACCATCTTGGAAAATTGATCACACACCACCCAGATGACAGACATTTTCTGAGATACTGGAAGATCCGAAATAAAATCCATGGAAATGTGCGTCCAAGGCCTTTTCGGAACAGGCAAAGGCAAAAGCAAACCGCTGGCACAAGAACAGCAAGGCTTAGCCCGAGCACAAATCCCACAAGACTGCACAAAGGAACGCACATCCCGTGACAAGGAAGGCCACCAGAAGGACCTAGCCACCAAATCTCTGGTACCAAAAATCCCAGGATGACCCGCCAACACCGAAGAATGAACCTCGGAAATAACTCTGCTGGTCCATCTATCCGGGACAAACAGTCTCTCTGGTGGACAACGGTCAGGTCTATCCGCCTGAAATTTCTGCAGCACTCATTGCAAATCTGGGGAAATGGCAGACAAAATAACTCCCTCTCCGAGAATACCAGCCGGCTCAGAAACTCCCGGAGAGTCAGGCACATAACTCCTAGAAAGTGCATCAGCTTTCACGTTCTTCGAACCGGGCAGGTATGAGACCACGAAGTTGAAACGGGAGAAAAACAACGACCAACGAGCCTGTCTAGGATTCAGGCGCTTGGCAGATTCAAGGTAAATCAGATTTTTGTGATCCGTCAAGACCACCACACGATGTTTAGCTCCTTCGAGCCAATGTCGCCACTCCTCAAATGCCCACTTCATAGCCAACAACTCCCGATTACCAACATCATAATTCCGCTCGGCAGGCGAAAACTTTCTTGAAAAGAAAGCACATGGCTTCATCACAGAGCCATCAGAGCTTCTCTGCGACAAAACAGCCCCTGCTCCAATCTCAGAAGCATCAACCTCGACCTGGAAGGGGAGAGAGACATCTGGCTGACATAAGACTGGAGCTAAAGAAAACCGGTGCTTCAGCTCCCGAAAGGCCTCCACGGCCGCAGGAGACCAATTAGTCACATCAGAACCCTTCTTGGTCAAATCCGTCAAAGGTTTAACCACGCTAGAAAAATTAGCGATGAAACGACGGTAAAAATTAGCAAAACCCAAGAACTTCTGAAGACTCTTAACAGACGTGGGCTGAGTCCAGTCATGAATAGCCTGGACCTTGACTGGGTCCATCTCCATAGTAGAAGGAGAAAAAATAAAACCCAAAAATGAGACCTTCTGTACTCCGAAGAGGCATTTTGAGCCCTTCACAAATAAAGCATTAGCACGCAGGACCTGAAACACCATCCTGACCTGCTTCACATGGGACTCCCAATCATCAGAAAAGACCAAAATGTCATCCAGATAAACAATCATAAATTTATCCAGATATTCTCGGAAGATGTCATGCATGAAGGACTGAAACACAGAAGGAGCATTAGAGAGTCCAAAAGGCATCACTAAGTACTCAAAATGGCCTTCGGCGTATTAAATGCTGTTATCCATTCATCTCCCTGCTTAATGCGCACAAGGTTATACGCACCACGGAGATCTATCTTGGTGAACCAACTGGCACCCTTAATCCGAGCAAACAAATCAGACAATAGTGGCAAAGGATACTGAAATTTGACTGTAATTTTATTCAGAAGACGATAATCTATACAAGGTCTCAAAGAACCGTCCTTCTTGGCCACAAAAAAAAATCCTGCACCAAGAGGGGAAGAGGATGGGCGAATATGTCCCTTCTCCAAAGACTCCTTTATATAACTCCGCATCGCGGCATGCTCTGGTATAGACAAATTAAAAAGTCGTCCCTTAGGGAATTTACTACCAGGAATTAAATTTATAGCACAGTCACAATCCCTATGAGGGGGCAGGGCACTGGACCTGGGCTCATCAAATACATCCTGGAAGTCAGACAAAAACTCAGGGACCTCAGAAGGAGTGGAAGAAGCAATAGACACCAAAGGAGTATCGCCATGAATTCCCTGACAACCCCAACTCGACACAGACATAGCTTTCCAATCTAAAACTGGATTATGAGCTTGCAGCCATGGCAGACCCAAAATGACAACATCATGCAAATTATGCAGAACAAGAAAGCGAATCACCTCCTGATGTACGGGAGGCTCCAGGACAAAACCACAGCGCCTGGCAAACGACAAATCCATCAGATTCAGGGCAGCACCCGAATCCACAAAAGCCATAACCGGGTAGGACGACAAAGAACAAATCAAAGTAACAGACAAAATAAATTTAGGCTGTATAGTACCAATGGTGACAGGCTTAGCGATTTTTTTTAAGCGTTTAGAGCATGCTGAGATAACATGAGTAGAATCACCACAGTAAAAGCACAACCCATTTTGACTTCTATGACTTTGTCGCTCAATTCTGGTCAGAGTTCGGTCACATTGCATAGACTCAGGTCTCTGTCCAGAAAATACCGCCAAAGGATGAGCAGATTTGCACTCCCGCAAACGCCGATCAACCTGAATGGCTAAAGCCATAGAATCACTCAGACTTGTAGGGGTGGGAAACCCCACCATAACATTCTTAACGGCCTCAGAAAGACCTTCTCTGAAATTTGCAGCCAGGGCACACTCATTCCATTGAGTAAGCACCGACCATTTCCGAAATTTTTGACAATACACCTCTGCTTCATCCTGACCTTGAGAGATAGCCAGCAACGCTTTTTCTGCCTGATTCTCAAGATTAGGCTCCTCATAAAGCAGTCCAAGAGCCAGAAAAAATGCATCTACATTAAGCAATGCAGGATCTCCTGGCGCCAGAGAGAAAGCCCAATCTTGAGGGTCGCAACGCAACAAGGAGATAACAATTTTAACTTGCTGAGCGGAATCACCAGAGGAACGAGGTCTCAGAGATAGAAATAACTTACAATTATTCTTAAAATTTAGAAACCTAGATCTATCTCCAGAAAACAACTCAGGAATGGGTATCTTTGGTTCTGACATAGGACTATGAATAACAAAATCCTGAATACTTTGCACCCGTGCAGTAAGATGATCCACACTAGAAGTCAGAGTCTGAACATTCATGTCTGCAGCTGAGCTCAAAACCACCCAGAGTTCAAGGGGATGAAAGAAGCTAAACAGACTGCAGCAAAGGAAAAGCGGGAGGGAAAAAAAAAAAATGTACTCAGGTCTTCTTTTTATCCCACTTCTGCGATGCATTAAACACTTTTTGGCCTGCTATACTGTTATGATCTTTAGTGGTTGAGGATCACAAATTACTCCAGCTAAGTAACAAACATAAGCAGCAAGTGAAAAAACTAAGGACAAGCTCTAGGGAGGTGGCAAACTGGACTGACCGCAAATCTGAACCTATCCAAACACACTAGAAGTAGCCGGTGAACGTGCCTAAAAATCCTAGACGTCTCGAGCCAGCCTGAGGAACTAACTACCCCTAGAGAGAAAGAAAGACCTCTCTTGCCTCCAGAGAAATAATCCCCAAAGATATAGAAGCCCCCAACAAATAATAACGGTGAGGTAAGAGGAAGGCACATACACAGGGGTGAAAGCAGATTCAGCAAATGAGGCCCACTAATACTAGATAGCAGAAAATAGAAAAGGGAATCTATGTGGTCAGTAAAAAACCCTTACAAAATATCCACTCTGAGATTTCAAGAACCCCCACACCAACTAACGGTGTGGGGGGAGAAACTCAGTCCCCTAGAGCAACCAGCAAGCGAGGAAATCACATTTTAGCGAGCTGGACTAAAAACATAATGAACGCTGATAATCAAAAAATGATCAAACAAAAACTTAGCTTGTCTTGGAGAGACTGGGAGCAAGGTAGACACAAGGAATCTGAAGAGCACTGAATACATTGATAGCAGGCAAGGAACTGAGTATCCAGGTGGGCTAAATAGGAAACCAACCAAGGATAACGAACCAGCTGATGCTGCAACCTGCAGAAAGACAACACTACACAGTACCGCTTGTGACCACTAGAGGGAGCCCAAAAATAGAGTTCACAACACCTAATTGTACTAAGAGGGTCCCTGGGTCTGTTACCATTAGTACTGTACAGCCTAAATTTCTCTTGTCTGTTACCCTGATTTGCTCATTGTCGTCCTTTTCTGTTATGGCATTTGTGGATTCTGGCGCTGCCCTGAACTTAATGGACTTAGAATTTGCCAAGCGCTGTGGTTTTTCCTTGGAGCCTTTGCAGAGCCCTATTCCCTTAAGGGGGATTGATGCTACGCCATTGGCCAAGAATAAACCTCAGTACTGGACACAGTTAGCCATGTACATGGCTCCAGCACATCAGGAAAATATTCGCTTTTTGGTGTTGCATAATTTGCATGATGTTGTTGTTCTGGGTTTTCCATGGTTACAGGTACATAATCCAGTGCTGGATTGGAGATCTATGTCTGTAACTGGTTGGGGTTGTCAGGGGATACATAGTGATATTCCTTTGATGTCCATTTCCTCGTCCCCTTCTTCTGAAGTTCCTGAGTTTTTGTCGGATTTCCAGGATATATTTGATGAGCCCAAGTCCAGTTCCCTGCCTCCTCATAGGGACTGCGATTGTGCCATTAATTTGATTCCTGGCTGTAAGTTCCCTAAGGGCCGACTTTTCAATCTGTCTGTGCCAGAGCATGCCGCTATGCGGAGTTATGTAAAGGAGTCCTTGGAGAAGGGGCATATTCACCCGTCTTCGTCACCGTTGGGAGCGGGATTTTTTTTTGTTGCCAAGAAGGATGGCTCCTTTAGAGCCGGTATAGATTATCGCCTTCTCAATAAGATCACTGTCAAATTCCAGTACCCTTTACCTTTACTTTCTGATTTGTTTGCTCGGATTAAGGGTGCCAGTTGGTTTACTAAAATCGACCTTCGAGGGGCGTATAATCTCGTGCGTATTAAACAAGGTGATGAATGGAAAACAGCATTTAATACGCCCGAAGGCCATTTTGAATATCTTGTGATGCCATTCGGGCTCTCTAATGCTCCATCGGTATTTCAGTCCTTTATGCATGATATTTTCCAGAATTATCTGGATAAATTCATGATTGTGTATTTGGATGATATTTTGGTTTTCTCCGATGATTGGGAGTCTCATGTGAAGCGGGTTAGGATGGTATTTCAGGTCCTTCGTGCTAATGCGTTGTTTGTGAAGGGGTCTAAGTGCCTCTTTGGAGTTCAGAAGGTTTCTTTTTTGGGTTTCATTTTTTCTCACTCGGCTATTGAAATGGACCCTGTTAAAGTCCAGGCCATTCATGATTGGACTCAACCTACATCTGTAAAGAGCCTTCAGAAATTTTTGGGCTTTGCCAATTTTTATCGCCGCTTTATTGCTAATTTTTCTAGTGTGGTGAAGCCTCTGACCGATTTGACGAGGAAGGGCGCTGATGTGATGAATTGGTCCTCTGCGGCTGTTGAGGCCTTTCAGGAGCTTAAACGTCGTTTTACTTCTGCCCCTGTGTTGCGTCAGCCAGATGTTTCTCTCCCTTTTCAGGTTGAGGTTGATGCTTCTGAGATTGGGGCAGGGGCCGTTTTGTCTCAGAGAAATTCTGATGGCTCGTTGATGAAACCATGTGCTTTCTTCTCCAGAAAGTTTTCGCCTGCTGAGCGTAATTATGATGTCGGCAATCGGGAGTTGTTGGCTATGAAGTGAGCATTTGAGGAGTGGCGACATTGGCTTAAGGGAGCCAAGCATCGCGTGGTGGTCTTGACTGATCATAAGAATCTGATTTACCTCGAGTCTGCTAAGCGGTTGAATCCTAGACAAGCTCGGTGGTCTCTGTTTTTCTCACGTTTTGATTTTGTGGTCTCGTATATTCCGGGATCTAAGAATGTGAAGGCTGATGCCCTTTCTAGGAGTTTTTTGCCTGATTCTCCGGGAGTTCTTGAGCCGGCTGGGATCTTTAAGGATGGGGTGATTCTTTCTGCCATCTCCCCTGATTTGTGGCGGGTACTTCAGGAGTTTCAGGCTGATAAACCTGACTGCTGTCCAGTGGGGAAACTGTTTGTTCCTGATAGATGGACTAGCAGGGTAATTTCTGAGGTTCATTGTTCGGTGTTGGCTGGTCACCCTGAGATTTTCGGTACCAGAGATTTGGTGTCTAGGTCCTTTTGGTGGCCTTCCTTGTCGCGGGATGTGCGTTCGTTTGTGCAGTCTTGTGGGACCTGTGCTCGGGCTAAGCCTTGCTGTTCCCGTGCCAGTGGGTTGCTTTTGCCTTTGCCTATTTCTGAGAGGCCCTGGATGCATATTTCCATGGATTTTATTTCTGATCTTCCTGTTTCTCAGAAGATGTCTGTCATCTGGGTGGTTTGTGACCGGTTTTCTAAGATGGTCCATTTGGTACCGTTGCCTAAGTTGCCTTCCTCCTCTGATTTGGTTCCATTATTTTTTCAGCATGTGGTTTGTTTGCATGGTATTCCGGAGAATATTGTGTCTGACAGAGGTTCCCAGTTCGTTTCTAGGTTTTGGCGGTCCTTTTGTGCTAGAATGGGCATTGATTTGTCTTTTTCTTCAGCATTCCATCCTCAGACAAATGGCCAAACGGAGCGAACCAATCAGACCTTGGAAACCTATTTGAGATGCTTCGTGTCTGCTGATCAGGATGATTGGGTGACCTTTTTGCCGTTGGCCGAGTTTACCCTTAATAATCGGGCTAGTTCGGCTACCTTGGTTTCGCCTTTCTTTTGTAACTTTGGTTTTCATCCTCGTTTTTCTTCGGGGCAGCTTGAGCCTTCTGACTGTCCTGGTGTGGATTCTGTGGTGGACAGGTTGCAGCAAATTTGGACTCATGTGGTGGACAATTTGATGTTGTCTCAGGAAAAGGCTCAACGTTTTGCTAACCGTCGTCGGTGTGTTGGTCCCCGGCTTCGTGTTGGGGATTTGGTCTGGTTGTCTTCTCGTCATGTTCCTATGAAGGTTTCGTCCCCTAAGTTCAAGCCTCACTTTATTGGGCCTTATAAGATTTCTGAAATTATCAATCCGGTGTCTTTTCGTTTGGCCCTTCCAGCTTCTTTTTCCATTCATAATGTGTTCCATAGATCCTTGTTGCGGAGATATGTGGTACCTATGGTTCCCTCCATTGATCCTCCTGCTCCGGTGTTGGTTGAGGGGGAATTAGAATATGTGGTGGAGAAGATTTTGGATTCTCGTTTTTCGAGGCGGAAGCTTCAGTATCTGGTCAAGTGGAAGGGTTATGGCAAGGAGGATAATTCTTGGGTTGTTGCCTCCGATGTTCATGCTGCCGATTTGGTTCATGCTTTCCATTTGCCTCGTCCTGATTGGCCTGGGAGCTCTGGTGAGGGTTCGGTGACCCCTCCTCAAGGGGGGGTACTGTTGTGAATTCCATTCTGGAGCTCCCTCCTGTGGTTGCTAATGGTATTTTTGTGAGTTCTGCCCTTGGGCTCCCTCTGGTGGTTTCGAGTGGAACTGCTGCTCCTTTAGGTAGCTGTAGCAGCTGCCTTCACTAATCGCCTTGCCTGGGTTTGTTATTTAAACCTGCTCTGGGCTTTAGTTCATGCCAGCTGTCAATGTTCTTGGTTGGATTTGGTTCTCTCCTTGGATTTCTCATATGGCCTGTCCTTGTCAGCAAAAGATAAGTTTTTGCTAGTTCTTGTTTGTCCATTTTCTTGGACTCTATTGCTCTGCAAATATGTCTCTTTTTGTCCAGCTTGTCATTATGTAGTATTCAGGCTAGCTGGAAGCTCTGGGAAAGCAGATTTGCCCCTCCACACCGTGAGTCGGTGTGGAGTTCATTTTTGTAAACTCTGCGTGGATTTTGTAGTTTTTAATACTGACCGCACAGTATCCTTTTCTCTCTGTCTATCAAGTTTAGTATTGGCCTCCTTTGCTGAAATCTGATTTCATTTCTGTGTACGTAATTTCCCTCTCCACTCACAGTCAATATTTGTGGGGGGCTGTCTTTCCTTTTGGGGTTTTCTCTGAGGCAAGATAGCTTTCTATTTCCTTCTTTAGGGGTAGTTAGTTCTTAGGCTGTGAAGAGGTGTCTAGGGAGAGTCAGGAACATCCCACGGCTATTACTAGTGTTGTTGTTAGGATTAGGGACTGCGGTCAGTAGAGATACCACCTTCTCTGAGCTCGTTCCATGTTGCGTTTTAGCCACCAGGTCATATCAGTGTGGCCTCTTAACCACCAGGTCATAACACTACAGGGTATATGCTCCTTTTCTTTTTTTTCTTGGGTTTTGTTTGTGAAAAGTTGGAAGATGAACTTACCGGTATATATCTGATTTCAAGTCCTTTACAGTTCATCTTTTGCATTTTTCCCAGCAGGCCATTTTCCTTGGTCGGCAATCATTAATCCCTCCCTACCCGTCAAATAATTACATGTGAGTAGTTAATAAAAATACGAGTAAATGCATACCTTTTTTATGCAAACATGGTGCTTTGATACTGAGAAATCCACTTTAGAAAAGATATGCCAATGAGTCTGGAAGTGCTTTGAGTGTGACGGAGCACGCCTTCCATCTTCAATTTCAGCCTAACTCCACCTTCTACAAGGTGACTGAAAAACTGCAGCAGTGCTAACTGTCAATCACGTAGTGGAGGACAGAGATGAGGGAGAGTCAGATGGCCATATAATAACTTGGATGAGGATCACAACACAATGCTTGGACTTATCATCAGCTCTTCTGACATGTATTTCTATGCAGCTGTCACGCTAAGGTCAGGAGAGCCACTGACCAGTCCGACCATTGCATTGTGATGCTTGTCGGAGTTATACAGCCATGTGACTCTCCCCATAGGCTGAGAATAAAGCTGGGAGCCGAGGCAGTGAATGTGCTACATTCCGCCCAGAGCACTTCATGCCTCATTTGCATATCAGTTTTAAAATCAATTTCACTGAAACAGAATAACGTTTTGTTTTTAATTAAAAGTTTGGATTTATTCATGTTGTTGTATCCTAAATCACATATGGAGGGGTTGGGGGGAGATAAAATGAGATCACAGATTACCTTTACCTCAAAAAACTAAAATCAAACAGTATATCATTTTCTGATTGATGGTGCACTTCTGGTTGAGTGTTAGCTCTGACCAAATTCATTGTCATTCTGCTAGCCCATGTTGTGTTTTCTGTGATGCTGAAGGCAGAGGAAAAGAGCAGTTGCACTGAATCTGGCCACATCATGAGCTAACTGTACATTCCAGTGGTCTGGCTAGCTTTAGGGCAGCGCTTACAAGCTCTATGTATAAAGAGTTTCTGCTGCCACCTACCAGGATAATGGAGATGAAATGAGGGTGGACATTTCAGCAAGACAATGATCCCAAACACACAACCAAGGAAACTGTCAATTAGATTCAGAGAAGGTAAATAAAGCTGCTAGAATGGCCAAGCTGATCACCAGACCTGAATCTAATTGAAGTGTATGGAAGGAACTAAAGCTCAGAGTCCATAGAAGGAGCCAACGGGACCTTCAGGATATGAAGAGTGTTTGTGTGGAAGAATGGGCCAAAACCACACCTGAGCAATGTCTGCGACTAGTTTCTCCATACAGGAGGTGTCTTGAATCTTCATCGCGAACAAAGGTTTTTAAACAAAGTATGAAATAAATTTCAGCAAACATGTTTTCCTTATGTCATTTCTCATTTTTACAAAAAACTTAATTTCTGGACATCTATAGATTGATGTCTTTGCCCGTGTGGATTGGATGGGTTGTTGCCATTATCTAGTGAGAATTTCATGTCAGTTGCACATTTAAAAATATATTTACTTAGAAAATCGGTAATGTGATCAATACATATTTCACCAGCTGTATATGATGTAGATTGTATTGATTCTCATCTATTGATATAAACCGGCATATATATGGTACCGCTTTCTTACTATATGTACTGTAGTATCCTCTACCTGTACTAATTGTACAGCTCTTAACTTCTGCTACTGGTAATGCAATGTATTCTACTAGTCCTCTAGTGATAATCTCCTGCTAACAAAACACTGATTTTATCCAAATTACAACCCCAGTAAGTGACACATTGCTGGAATCTTGGTCTCTGTCTGTATATTATACTGCTGTTAGATTACATGTTGTATACTGCTCTCTTATTTTTATTCACTTTTATTTTTTTATTTTATTTGACTTAACTGTGTCTGACTTTACAACTTTATGGAAGAAAAAAAGGGAGGACGGACACTGCAAAAAAAGAAATCACAATATATGTATTGTAGCATGGCTAAAGGGTGTCTAATCGACGGGAGGTATGTATCACAGAGAAGGCTTGTCGCTGTGATGTGACCCGGAGTATTTTCTGTAATGCTCATAAAGTAATAAGGAATTGTGTAGTATATTTGGGTCCGGGTTACAGGTAGCTATGAGAGATGGGAGGGTCTGGCTACCCATATACCTCACCCCTGGGCAGAGCCGGACTGGGACTAAAATTCAGCCCTGGCATTTGAAGTCACACAGGCCCACTTGTCATATGGTGACTGTATAATATCTTTGTACACTTGTAGGCTACAAGAAGTTAGGGGAGTGTAACACGACTATATAACATATAATTACAGCTGTATCCAGCATTACAGCTCAGCCCCCATAGAATGTAATACAGCCAGCCCCCATAGAATGTAATGCAGCACAGCCCCCATAGACTATAATACAGCACAGCCCCATAGAATGTAATGCAGCACAGCCCCCATAGAATGTAATGCAGCCAGCCCCCATAGAATGTAATACAGCCAGCCCCCATAGAATGTAATGCAGCACAGCCCCCATAGAATGTAATGCAGCACAGCCCCATAGAATGTAATGCAGCACAGCCCCCATAGAATGTAATGCAGACAGCCCCCATAGAATGTAATACAGCCAGCCCCCATAGACTATAATACAGCACAGCCCCATAGAATATAATGCTGCACAGCCCCCATAGAATGTAATACAGCACAGCCCCCATAGAATGTAATACAGCCAGCCCCCATAGACTATAATACAGCACAGCCCCATAGAATGTAATGCTGCACAGCCCCCATAGAATGTAATGCAGCACAGCCCCCATAGAATGTAATGCAGCACAGGCCCATAGAATACAATGCAGCACAGCCCGCATAGAATATAATGCAGCAGAGGCCCATAGAATGGAATGCAGCACAGCCCCATAGAATGGAATGCAGCACAGCCCCATAGAATATAATGCAGCAGAGGCCCATAGAATGAAATGCAGCCAGCCCCATAGAATATAATGCAGCAGAGGCCCATAGAATGGAATGCAGCACAGCCCCATAGA
This sequence comes from Ranitomeya variabilis, assembly GCF_051348905.1. Lineage (NCBI taxonomy): Eukaryota > Metazoa > Chordata > Amphibia > Anura > Dendrobatidae > Ranitomeya > Ranitomeya variabilis. Next base: position 201,414,021 of record NC_135233.1, read on the forward strand.
ATATAATGCAGCACAGGCCCATAGAATGGAATGCAGCACAGCCCCATAGAATATAATGCAGCAGAGGCCCATAGAATGGAATGCAGCACAGCCCCATAGAATATAATGCAGCAGAGGCCCATAGAATATAATGCAGCAGAGGCCCATAGAATATAATGCAGCACAGCCCAATAGAATATAATGCAGCAGAGGCCCATAGAATGGAATGCAGCCAGCCCCATAGAATATAATGCATCAGAGGCCCATAGAATGGAATGCAGCACAGGCCGATAGAATATAATGCAGCAGAGGCCCATAGAATGGAATGCAGCACAGCCCCATAGAATATAATGCAGCAGAGGCCCATAGAATATAATGCAGCACAGCCCCATAGAATATAATGCAGCAGAGGCCCATAGAATGGAATGCAGCCAGCCCCATAGAATATAATGCAGCAGAGGCCCATAGAATGGAATGCAGCACAGCCCCCCCCCCCAATAGCTCCACAATCCAGTCATCACTCATTGATAAAAAAAAAACACTCTACTCACCTTTCCTCCTGCCCCGCGCTGTTCTGGCTCTGGTCTCAGCAGTCGCAGTCTGCCCGCCTGGTCACACAGCAGGTGCGCGATGATATGACGTCATCGCGCACCCGCAGTGTCAGCGGCAGGCAGAGCGGGGAATGATGGGAGAGGAAGCGTCAGCAGACGCTCTCTCCTCCATCATTGCATTCAACTGTACCGGTGTCTATGACGCCGGTATAGTTGAATGCGGGGCCGGGAGTGCGCCGACAGTGGGGAGAGTGTGCCGACAGCGGCACACTCGAGCGGCCCACTACTGCCACCGGCCCTTCTGGCATTTGCCAGAACTGCCGATGGCCAGTCCGGCCCTGCCCCTGGGTAAGGGGCATAACCATGCCTGTCTATGTTTGTGTCAGGACCTGTGGTGATGTCACAACCACATGTCTAATCATGTGATGGGTTCTGGGTGTGGTTTCAGGCTACTTAATGGAGGTGTGTTTGGCACATGGGAGTGAGTGTGGGAGTCTGTCATGGTGGACAGATTTCCATGTGTCCAGGGCAGACACTACAGACAGGAGTCTGTGTGTGTGGAGGGGCAAGCCTCCACAGTGTGTTAAGGCTTCAGGACTGAGCCTGAAGGAACGGACATTTGTTTCCCTATGCCTGAGCCAAAGGCTATTTGTAAGACTGTTTACCTTTATTTTGCTGACTTAAATGGTTTATGGAGCGAATAAACCTACATGAACACTGAAGAGAATGTGCCTCCTGTTTCATCCCACGCATCTGAGCGAGTGAACCCCTACAATTGGTGTTTGGAATGCGGGCAAAGATCCAAGGAGCACGTCTTGCAGCGCTGGCTGGTCTGAGCCAGAAGATTGGACGGTCTTGAAAAACCATGAGTAAAAACTGACCGGGGTCAGTGAGAATTTTTATTGGTGGGATACCTTCGAGGAGAAGAGGGTCCCAGGAACCTGTGCGGCAATGACGGGTAACGGTCTTGAAAACCGTGTGTAAATACTGACCGGGGTCAGTGAGAAAACTGTTGTGTCTGGGCACCTCCTGAGGCCGAGGGGTGTCCAGGAACCCGTGAAGTTGCCAACGGGTGACGGTCTGAAATCCGTGTATTGTACTGACCGGGGTCAGTGGAAAACTATGTTTGGGCTGTGTGTAAAGCCGGGTGCGTAACAGACCGGAGGTCTGTGGTGTTCTGACCGGGGTCAGTGAGAGACTGATTTCTTTCCCTGAGAGTCAGCTTGCTGTGGCTCGGTGAGGTCACGAAGTTTCCTGTGGCTCGGTGGGGTCACGAAGGTGACAAGCGGCTTGCTGTGGATCGGCGGGTCCACGAAGGTGACAAGCGGCTTGCTGTGGATCGGCGGGTCCACAAAGTCTACGGTTGAGCTGTGCAGCGCGGTTGCAGCAAAGAGAGAGAAAAAAAAAAAAAAAGACTGCTGGTTTAGAGTGTGCAGACTCTTAAAGGGCCAGAGTCACATTGGTGTGCTGGGCGAACTGGGGCCTGAGAGTGCTGTGGGAAGTCCACAGGGTGTACCCCAGAGTGGGGTGGTGTCCCTAAAAGTGGGTGGAGTCCCAAAAACGGAGCGGTGCCCAAATAATTATGGTTGGCAAAAAAGGGTCTGCGTCTCAAAAAGGGGTAGTTGCCCAAAAGGGGGTGGAGTCCCTAAAAGGGGTGGTGGCCCTAAAGGAGAAAATGGTCCACAAGGGGGCGGTAGCCCACAAGGGGGAGGTGACCCAAAAAGGGGTGGAGCTTTCAAAAGGGGAAGAACAATGTTTGTGTTTTGTGTATTCCGAGTGCGGCATAGACTTCCCATTTGATGACAGCCCACAGGTGTGTACTGTTATGTTACACCGTGAAGGAGAATCTGGACTGCTGGACTCAAAGAGTCAGGTGACTCTGATGGGAACTCCTCTCGTTCTCCGTCTAACTGAGAAAAAGGTCAATGTTCGCTGCATGCATGGGGTCACTATTGACTATACTGTGGACAGAGTGATCATTGATATGTCCAAAAATGTAAAGTGCCAAGATGGCGGTATAACACCAGACTTGTTCTACCCATTTGAGAGGGACCGGGACTTTGTGATCTTTGAAGACATTTGGGAAGTTGATGCAGTGTGAGGTTGTTCAGAGGAGAGATGGAATGGTCATATTGAAGCCCCACTACAGCAGCAGGTTGTGGGGATTCCTATTAATGGGATGTGTAAAGAGAAAATATCACCACCTAATGTCAATAGTCCAGAGTTACGGATGACTGGAAGAAAGTGTGGGTCTGACACCTGTTTAAGTGGGGACTTGCTGTTCCAGGATGACAGGGTGAGAGGGGGTGACTCCTATCCAGACTGTAAAAAAGGGGGAAGGCAGCGCACTACCAATGATGTCAATAATGTACGGGGTGCGAAAGAGATGGTGTATAACCATAACAACACAAAAGAAAAAAAGCACCACTCTATATGAATCGCACACCACTGATAAATAATGAAAAAAGGAAAACTTTTATTGATACAAATATTAAAAACAGTTAAAATGGCATAATGCCGTGAATCCCCCACTGGCCCGCCAAAGAAATACAATCAATAAGCAGACACATGTGACACACAATTAACCTAGTTAAGCAGGTAAAAAATACAGTACAATGCTGTGTGTCCGCACTCTAGTTGATAAATAAGATGGCGTGAACAATGTATAAAGATCCCCTCAGAGGAACAAGAGATGAATCATAGCACCTGGTAGGAGAGTAAATATGCCCCTAGTGCCAGAGAAGGCATAGAGTACAAAATGTTCTATGCCCCAGATCCAGCGGCCGACATATCACGGGGATATAAATAACCAAAGTGTAGTGGTAGTAAAACATACCACAAATAGACCCCGAAACAAATGGTATAGTTACCACAACAAAAAGCACTACCAGATCATGGGTCCAGCCAGATGAAAAGTACTATAGGCGTGTGCCCGAAGGTGCCAAAAGATCAGTGAGAGGGACCAAGCGCCAAAGGCAGGGCACAGCGTGGGGAGCAAACCCAACGCGTGTCGCCGTCACTAAGGACGGCTTCGTCAGGGGAAGGTGCAAAAAAGCGATCAATTAGAGTTTAAATACCTTATCGCGCGGTCAGGCCATGAGCGGAGCACGCTAGAAGACCGGACCCGGAAATGACGTGGGCAGGACGAGAAACGCCCGTACTGGCAGACGTCTCTGCCAGTACTACACAATGCGCATGCGTCGGAGTCATCCAACGCTGCGCATCATGTGGAGGATATGCAAAACCCCAGCTGTTATCCAACAGGGACATGAGAATAAAGTATCTAGCGCTGCACATGGAATAGGGAGAGTGACCCCATGTACCCATATAGCACAGTGCGTAAATTGATAGATAAAAAGATTAGGGCAAAACAGAGAGGAATATGACACTGACTAACTAGCTAAATAAGTACATGGGTAAATAAAAAGACTTGAACAGGTATGATGAAGTGGGATGAAACAAAGACAAACAAACAAAAAATGACATATGAGGGAAAACCACATCGGGGAACCAGAACAAAAAAGGATACAAAAGGAAGGGTCTATATAATGATGTGATGGTTATGACTAGTGTTGAGCATTCCGATACCGCAAGTATCGGGTATCGGCCGATACTTGCGGTATCGGAATTCCGATACCGGGATTCCGATACTTGCCGCGTATCGGATACCGGAATCGGAAGTTCTAAGATTCAAAAAGCAGAAATTCAGCCAATGAGATTGATTCCAAGTGTGGGCACATCCTGTTTAGCATGGAGGGCATGAAACTACTGGCAAGGCTGTGATTGGCTGGTGTAATGATGTCATGATGCAGTTTAAAAGTCGCTGGCGCCATTTTGCGATCACTCTGCTGTGAATTCAGTTAGTGACAGGACGCTGTTTGCTGACTGAGGGACAGTTTAGAGATAGCGATTTGCTTCTTTGTGCTTTCCAAAGGCTAATTTAGCAACCGCTGTGTTCACCTACTATTCACCTTGCTTTTGCCTTGTAGCGCTGTTTTCACAGCGATCTGCAGGGTCTGTGTGTGTGTGTGTGTGAGTGCAGCCCAGTCTCCAGTCTGAGTGCAGCCACATAGGCCATCCATAGTTGGTTGTATTCAGTTCAGGGAGGGTGGTTCATTGCCTCATACTGTTCCTTTTTTTTTTTTTTTTCCCAAGTAGTGTAGTCTGCTGCTAATTTATTCAAAAAAATCCTATTAGTGTCTTTCCACCCGTCTCCAGCTAATTTGTGGAAAAACACTACATAGGATAAAGTAGAGGAGGGTTTTTGGGCCTTGCAGCGCCGTTTACGGCTGTCTGCACGGTCTCCGTGTGACTGCAGCTCGCCCTGTAATCTGTGAGCAGCTATAGCCTGGTTGTCTCCAGCTCAGGGTTTTTCACTGCATCATACTGCCAAATCAATTTTCTTTTTTTTCAAAGTAGTGTAGTCTGCTGCTAATTAATTTAAAAAAATCCTATTAGTGTCTTTCCACCCGTCTCCAGCTAATTTGTGGAAAACACTACATAGGATAAAGTAGAGGAGGGTTTTTGGGCCTTGCAGCGCCGTTTACGGCTGTCTGCACGGTCTCCGTGTGACTGCAGCTCGCCCTGTAATCTGTGAGCAGCTATAGCCTGGTTGTCTCCAGCTCAGGGTTTTTCACTGCGTCATACCGCCAAATCAATTTTCTTTTTTTTCCAAATAGTGTAGTCTGCTGCTAATTTATTCAAAAAAATCCTATTAGTGTCTTTCCACCCGTCTCCAGCTAATTTGTGGAAAAACACTACATAGGATAAAGTAGAGGAGGGTTTTTGGGCCTTGTAGCGCCGTTTACGTCTGTCTGCACGGTCTCCGTGTGACTGCAGCTCTATCTGTTGTCAGTTCAGCCCCCAAAAAATAAATAAATAATAAAGTTCACCAAACACACCAGTTACACCACTTTACATTTCTGTAGGCCACATTAGCTCATATTAAAGTCTAGTCCACACTTTAGATAATTAGTGCTTCTTATACCTGTTAGGAGGAGTTGCTCAGGAATAAGCACACAAATCCGTTAGTACTTTTCTGCTTATCTTTATCAGTCAACCAAGATGAAGAAGGCAGTGAGTAAGGCACGGGGGCGTGGGAGCCGTCGCGGAGCAGGGAGGGGACGTGGGGATTCTGTGCCTGCTGCGGGCACCGGTGACTCATCAGCACCCACTTTCACCAGGCAACAGTCGTTCATGCGAAGCTTTGTGTCCGAGCGCAGTACACCGCTGCTGCGTGAAGAACAAATTGAAGCTGTTGTCGGATGGATGGCAGCTAATGCATCAACTTCCATTAGTGCCACATCCTCTCAGACACAGAGCACTGGAGAGCAGCCATCTGTCTCTTCACCACCTGCCAAATTGCCCAGGCAGACAGAGAGCCCAGGACAGGAGCCGTCTCTACTTCTGTTCTCTGAATCTCTTGGCTTGGAAACAGGGGGCCAGCCAAGCAGCATTGGAGAAATGGAAGAAGAGGCAGGGTGCAGTGATGCCCAACAGCTTTTTCTGTCTTCCTCTGAAGAGGCGGGTGGGCCAGTGGCTCCGGTCACCACATCGCAGGCCGCATCAGCTGATGATGACACTCAGGTGCCACTTACTGGTGCGTGCTCTGCTGCTGAGACTACCCAGGAGGAGCAGTTGGGGGCAGAGGGTAGTGTAGATGATGAGGTCCTCGACCCATCTTGGCGTGAGGGACAGGAAGGTGGTGGGAGCAGCTCTGAGGAAGAGATTCCCCGTACGGCCCAAAGAGGGAGAGGGAGGGGGAAGACTGCGGATCCTGCAGCCTCCGCTTTGGCACCCGTTAGGAGCATGTCTCTTCCAAAAGCCAAAAAGGGCGCTCCCAAGACTTGCAGTGCCTGGTCCTTTTTTGACACAGTTGCAGATGACATTTGCTATGTCAGATGCAACGTGTGTCATCAAAAAGTCAAAAGAGGGAAAAATGTCAGCAACCTCAATACCTCCAACATGTGGAAACATGTGCGCAACAGGCACCCGGCGGAGTTAGAAAAACACACTGAAGAGGTAGGCCAACCAACAGCGGCAGCTACCACCTCTTCAGCTCGTGTTGCCTCTTCCTCTACCTCACACGCAGCTGGTTCGGCGTCCTCCCAGGATCGCCGTGGAAGAACCTCTGCCCCTGTTGTCCAGAGACCCGCTGTAATTCCACCCGCAGCGCCACTTTCCCAGTCATCCACACACTCCCAGCCCAGTCTACAGCCATCGGTAGTACAGGCATGGGAGAAAAGGCGGCCTTTCTCGTCAAACCACCCACGAGCACAGGCTCTGACTGCAGGCATTGCCAAACTTCTGTCACTGGAAATGCTGTCATTCAGGCTGGTGGAGACTGACAGCTTCCGTGACTTGATGTCATTGGCAGTCCCACAGTACAATGTGCCCAGCCGCTTTTACTTCAGCAGGCAAGCCGTCCCTGCCCTGCACAAGCATGTGGAGGGACACATAAAACACGCGCTACTGAACGCCGTCAGTAGCAAGGTCCACCTCACCACCGATGCGTGGACCAGTCAACATGGACAGGGGCGATACCTTTCCCTCACTGCCCATTGGGTTAATGTCGTTGAGCCGGGTACAGACCGTGCGAGTGGCGCAGGACGTGTCCTGCCCACTCCAAGGATTGCAGGAATCCATTCTGTACGCATTGACTCCTCCTCTTACACCAGTTCCTCAGAATCATCGCTGCAGGAGCCGTCACAGTCCACCTCCACATGGACCCGTGATGAACGTGTACCTGTTACGACCGACATGAGCACAGCCGTGGCCAAACGTCAACAGGCCGTCTTGAAATTAATTTTCTTGGGGAATCGTAGCCACACAGCGCAGGAGCTCTGGAATGCCATCAAGCAGGAGAGCGATGTGTGGTTTGTGCCAGCGAATCTCCAGCCAGGCATGGTAGTGTGTGATAATGGCCGAAATCTGGTGGCAGCTCTGGGCCTCGGCAACCTCACTCACATCCCATGTCTGGCACATGTGCTCAATTTGGTCGTGCAGAGCTTTTTGAGGGACTATCCGGATCTTGATGCACTGCTGCACAAGGTCCGCCTAGAGTGTGCTCACTTGCGGCGTTCCAGCACGGCAAAAGCGCGCATTGCGGCTCTGCAGCGCCGACACCGCCTGCCGGAACATCGCATCATATGTGACCTACCTACCAGGTGGAATTCCACGTTACATATGTTGGAGCGGTTGTGTGAGCAGCAGCAAGCTGTAATGGAGTACCAGCTGCTTCAGGCGCAAAAAAGTCGCAGTCAGCGCCGTACAGACTTCACAACCACAGAGTGGGCCACTATGAATGACGTCTGCCAGGTTTTGCGTCCCTTTGATTATTCCACGCGGATGGCGAGTGCAGATGATGCACTAGTCAGCATGACTGTCCCCCTTATCTGCCTGCTTGAAAAATCACTGCAAGCGCTAAGGGATGATGTTGTGGAAGAGGTGGAGGATGAGGATTCACCATTTCCATCATCTTCTGGACAGTCAGCGCCACGTGGTTCCTCACAAACGCGTAGGCAGGGGACCGTTTGTGAGGAGGATGAGGAGGAGTCAATGGAGGAGGAAGACATCCGTCCAGAGGAGGGAGTTACACAATTGTCCAGTACTCAGTGTGTACAGCGAGGGTGGGGTGATGACGAGCGGGCAGAGATCACGCCTCCAGCAGGGGACAGCGTTTCTTGGGCAGTTGGCAGTCTGCAGCACATGGTGGATTACATGCTGCAGTGCCTGAGAAACGACCGCCGCATCGCCCACATTCTCAACATGTCTGATTATTGGGTGTTCACCCTCCTCGATCCTCGCTACCGGGACAACGTAGAAAGCCTCATCACACCGTTGAACCGGGAGCGAAAAATGCGGGAGTACCAAGACACACTGGTCAATTCCATCATCTTCTCCATTCCAACTGAGAGAAGTGCTGCTAGTGCATTCCAAAGCAGCTCAGTGCGTCCAGGCCGTGGTGGAGGCTCTGCACAAAGAGGGAGCAGAAGCAGTGCCTCTGCCCAAGGCAAGACCAGTATGGCCGAACTGTGGCACAGTTTTCTGTGCCCGCCACAAAAGTCTACACCATCACAGACGGCTCCAGTCAGCAGGAGGCAACGGTTCCGTCAGATGGTGACAGACTACATGTCTTGCCCTCTTGCTGTACTCCCAGACGGCTCTTCCCCTTTCAAGTTTTGGGTCTCAAAGCTGGATACATGGCCAGAGCTAAGCCAGTATGCATTGGAGGTGCTGTCTTGCCCTGCGGCCAGTGTATTATCGGAACGTGTCTTTAGTGCTGCAGGTGGTGTACTAACTGACCGTCGCATGCGACTATCCTCCGATAACGTTGACCGGCTTACTTTCCTGAAAATGAACAAGGCCTGGATCTCGCCGGAATTTGCCACTCCTCCTCCTGATTGAATAATTAGGTCACTGTATACGTTATCCAGGTCTCCTGTTGTGTTCATCTTTCTACCACCTGAACTTAAATTCCTGGGCTCCAACACCGCCAGTTGAGGCTCAGACGTGCCGTCTGCACAGTCAAAACATACGACCCAGTGTTATTGGGTTTCAGTAACGTCAGCTGATCCCCAGCTGTGTAGCCGGCAATGTGTCATGCGACCGCCACGCTGACACAACAACTGAAATGTAAGGGAATCTGTCCCCCCCCCCCCAAGGCGTTTGTTACTGAAAGAGCCACCTTGTGCAGCAGTAATGCTGCCCAAGGAAAAGGTAGCTATTTTTGTTTAGCTCCTTGCACACGCAGAACTTAACACTTATAAAATGTGTCCACTGATACCGTAAAACCGTCCCGGAGGTGGGACTTTCCTTCGTAATGTGACGCAGCCCAGCCGTCATTCCTACCCCCCCGGCGCCGCGCACCGGCTCCTCAGCGTTGTTTTATTCCGTCCAGGAGCCTGCGCTGTTATGTTATCCCGTGGCCAGGCACACTTAGCGCTGCCCGTCTTCTGGCATCATTTGGTGTCTGGATGGCTGCGCCTGTGCGGCCGCGCTGGCAGGGAGCCCGCCTCGCAGTGTCTTCTGATTTAATCCCACTGGGGGCCTGGGATCCATGGACATGCGCAGTGCATATCTGAACCTCCACCTCTCACTCATTTCCCTATGGCTTCTTCAGACTGTTCGGTGTCAGCTGGTCCCTAACAGCATGCCACGGCCGTGACACCGCACAGTCTGAAGAAGCCATAGGGAGATGAGTGAGAGGTGGAGGTTCAGATATGCACTGCGCATGTCCATGGATCCCAGGCCCCCAGTGGGATTAAATCAGAAGACACTGCGAGGCGGGCTCTCTGCCAGCGCGGCCGCACAGGCGCAGCCATCCAGACACCAAATGATGCCAGAAGACGGGCAGCGCTAAGTGTGCCTGGCCACGGGATAACATAACAGCGCAGGCTCCTGGACGGAATAAAACAACGCTGAGGAGCCGGTGCGCGGCGCCGGGGGGGTAGGAATGACGGCTGGGCTGCGTCACATTACGAAGGAAAGTCCCACCTCCGGGACGGTTTTACGGTTGCAGGGGACACATTTTATAAGTGTTTAGTTCTGTGTTTGCAAGGAGCATGATGAAAAGAGCCACCTTTTCCTTTTGCATCTTTTGTGCTGCACAAGCTGGCTCTTTCAGCTACAAACGCCTTGGGGGGGGGTTAAAGGTTCCCTTTCGACTTTCTCAGGCTTCGGCCTACATTGTGTTCCTCTGCTTTTCCACCTGTCCCTGGGCTCCAACACCGCTAGTTGTTGCCTGGTAGTGCTGTACGCACAGTCCCAACAGTCGCTCCTCTGTTATTGGGGTTCAGTAACGTCAGCTGTTCCCCTGCTGTGTGTGTGGCAATCCCTCCTACCTCCTCCAACCTCCTCCTCCTCCACCTGTCCCTGGGCTCCAACACCGCCAGTTGCCGTCCAGAAGTGCTGTACGCACAGTCAACAGTCGCTCCTCTGTTATTGGGGTTCAGTAACGTCAGCTGTTCCCCTGCTGTGTGTGTGGCAATCCCTCCTACCTCCTCCAACCTCCTCCTCCTCCACCTGTCCCTGGGCTCCAACACCGCCAGTTGCCGTCCAGAAGTGCTGTACGCACAGTCAACAGTCGCTCCTCTGTTATTGGGGTTCAGTAACGTCAGCTGTTCCCCTGCTGTGTGTGTGGCAATCCCTCCTACCTCCTCCTACCTCCTCCTCCTCCACCTGTCCCTGGGCTCCAACACCGCCAGTTGCCGTCCAGAAGTGCTGTACGCACAGTCAACAGTCCCTCCTCTGTTATTGGGGTTCAGTAACGTCAGCTGTTCCCCTGCTGTGTGTGTGGCAATCCCTCCTACCTCCTCCTACCTCCTCCTCCTCCACCTGTCCCTGGGCTCCAACACCGCCAGTTGCCGTCCAGAAGTGCTGTACGCACAGTCAACAGTCCCTCCTCTGTTATTGGGGTTCAGTAACGTCAGCTGTTCCCCTGCTGTGTGTGTGGCAATCCCTCCTACCTCCTCCTACCTCCTCCAACCTCCTCCTCCTCCACCTGTCCCTGGGCTCCAACACCGCCAGTTGCCGTCCAGAAGTGCTGTACGCACAGTCAACAGTCGCTCCTCTGTTATTGGGGTTCAGTAACGTCAGCTGTTCCCCTGCTGTGTGTGTGGCAATCCCTCCTACCTCCTCCAACCTCCTCCTCCTCCACCTGTCCCTGGGCTCCAACACCGCCAGTTGCCGTCCAGAAGTGCTGTACGCACAGTCAACAGTCGCTCCTCTGTTATTGGGGTTCAGTAACGTCAGCTGTTCCCCTGCTGTGTGTGTGGCAATCCCTCCTACCTCCTCCAACCTCCTCCTCCTCCACCTGTCCCTGGGCTCCAACACCGCCAGTTGCCGTCCAGAAGTGCTGTACGCACAGTCAACAGTCGCTCCTCTGTTATTGGGGTTCAGTAACGTCAGCTGTTCCCCTGCTGTGTGTGTGGCAATCCCTCCTACCTCCTCCAACCTCCTCCTCCTCCACCTGTCCCTGGGCTCCAACACCGCCAGTTGCCGTCCAGAAGTGCTGTACGCACAGTCAACAGTCGCTCCTCTGTTATTGGGGTTCAGTAACGTCAGCTGTTCCCCTGCTGTGTGTGTGGCAATCCCTCCTACCTCCTCCAACCTCCTCCTCCTCCACCTGTCCCTGGGCTCCAACACCGCCAGTTGCCGTCCAGAAGTGCTGTACGCACAGTCAACAGTCGCTCCTCTGTTATTGGGGTTCAGTAACGTCAGCTGTTCCCCTGCTGTGTGTGTGGCAATCCCTCCTACCTCCTCCTACCTCCTCCTCCTCCACCTGTCCCTGGGCTCCAACACCGCCAGTTGCCGTCCAGAAGTGCTGTACGCACAGTCAACAGTCCCTCCTCTGTTATTGGGGTTCAGTAACGTCAGCTGTTCCCCTGCTGTGTGTGTGGCAATCCCTCCTACCTCCTCCTACCTCCTCCTCCTCCACCTGTCCCTGGGCTCCAACACCGCCAGTTGCCGTCCAGAAGTGCTGTACGCACAGTCAACAGTCCCTCCTCTGTTATTGGGGTTCAGTAACGTCAGCTGTTCCCCTGCTGTGTGTGTGGCAATCCCTCCTACCTCCTCCTACCTCCTCCAACCTCCTCCTCCTCCACCTGTCCCTGGGCTCCAACACCGCCAGTTGCCGTCCAGAAGTGCTGTACGCACAGTCAACAGTCGCTCCTCTGTTATTGGGGTTCAGTAACGTCAGCTGTTCCCCTGCTGTGTGTGTGGCAATCCCTCCTACCTCCTCCAACCTCCTCCTCCTCCACCTGTCCCTGGGCTCCAACACCGCCAGTTGCCGTCCAGAAGTGCTGTACGCACAGTCAACAGTCCCTCCTCTGTTATTGGGGTTCAGTAACGTCAGCTGTTCCCCTGCTGTGTGTGTGGCAATCCCTCCTACCTCCTCCAACCTCCTCCTCCTCCACCTGTCCCTGGGCTCCAACACCGCCAGTTGCCGTCCAGAAGTGCTGTACGCACAGTCAACAGTCCCTCCTCTGTTATTGGGGTTCAGTAACGTCAGCTGTTCCCCTGCTGTGTGTGTGGCAATCCCTCCTACCTCCTCCTACCTCCTCCTCCTCCACCTGTCCCTGGGCTCCAACACCGCCAGTTGCCGTCCAGAAGTGCTGTACGCACAGTCAACAGTCCCTCCTCTGTTATTGGGGTTCAGTAACGTCAGCTGTTCCCCTGCTGTGTGTGTGGCAATCCCTCCTACCTCCTCCTACCTCCTCCAACCTCCTCCTCCTCCACCTGTCCCTGGGCTCCAACACCGCCAGTTGCCGTCCAGAAGTGCTGTACGCACAGTCAACAGTCGCTCCTCTGTTATTGGGGTTCAGTAACGTCAGCTGTTCCCCTGCTGTGTGTGTGGCAATCCCTCCTACCTCCTCCAACCTCCTCCTCCTCCACCTGTCCCTGGGCTCCAACACCGCCAGTTGCCGTCCAGAAGTGCTGTACGCACAGTCAACAGTCCCTCCTCTGTTATTGGGGTTCAGTAACGTCAGCTGTTCCCCTGCTGTGTGTGTGGCAATCCCTCCTACCTCCTCCAACCTCCTCCTCCTCCACCTGTCCCTGGGCTCCAACACCGCCAGTTGCCGTCCAGAAGTGCTGTACGCACAGTCAACAGTCCCTCCTCTGTTATTGGGGTTCAGTAACGTCAGCTGTTCCCCTGCTGTGTGTGTGGCAATCCCTCCTACCTCCTCCTCCTCCACCTGTCCCTGGGCTCCAACACCGCCAGTTGCCGTCCAGAAGTGCTGTACGCACAGTCAACAGTCCCTCCTCTGTTATTGGGGTTCAGTAACATCAGCTGTTCCCCTGCTGTGTGTGTGGCAATCCCTCCTACCTCCTCCTACCTCCTCCAACCTCCTCCTCCTCCACCTGTCCCTGGGCTCCAACACCGCCAGTTGCCGTCCAGAAGTGCTGTACGCACAGTCAACAGTCGCTCCTCTGTTATTGGGGTTCAGTAACGTCAGCTGTTCCCCTGCTGTGTGTGTGGCAATCCCTCCTACCTCCTCCAACCTCCTCCTCCTCCACCTGTCCCTGGGCTCCAACACCGCCAGTTGCCATCCAGAAGTGCTGTACGCACAGTCAACAGTCCCTCCTCTGTTATTGGGGTTCAGTAACGTCAGCTGTTCCCCTGCTGTGTGTGTGGCAATCCCTCCTACCTCCTCCAACCTCCTCCTCCTCCACCTGTCCCTGGGCTCCAACACCGCCAGTTGCCGTCCAGAAGTGCTGTACGCACAGTCAACAGTCCCTCCTCTGTTATTGGGGTTCAGTAACGTCAGCTGTTCCCCTGCTGTGTGTGTGGCAATCCCTCCTACCTCCTCCTACCTCCTCCTCCTCCACCTGTCCCTGGGCTCCAACACCGCCAGTTGCCGTCCAGAAGTGCTGTACGCACAGTCAACAGTCCCTCCTCTGTTATTGGGGTTCAGTAACGTCAGCTGTTCCCCTGCTGTGTGTGTGGCAATCCCTCCTACCTCCTCCTACCTCCTCCAACCTCCTCCTCCTCCACCTGTCCCTGGGCTCCAACACCGCCAGTTGCCGTCCAGAAGTGCTGTACGCACAGTCAACAGTCCCTCCTCTGTTATTGGGGTTCAGTAACGTCAGCTGTTCCCCTGCTGTGTATACGGCAACGTGTACTGCGACCGCCACGCAGGCACAACAAGTTAAATGTAAGGGAACCTGACCCCCCCCCCCCCAGGCGTTTGTTACTGAAGGAGCCACCTTGTGCAGCAGTAATGATGCAAAGGGAAAAAGTGCCTCTTTTCGTGATGCTCCTTGCACATGCTGAACCAAACACTTATGAAATGTGTCCCCACACAGCGTTACACCGTCCGGTAGGTGGAACTTTCCTTTGTCGTGTGACGCAGCACAGCCATCATTTTTACCCCCTTGGCGCCGTGCGCCCCCTCCTCAGCGTTGTTTGAATCTGTCCCGGAGCCTGCGCTGTTAGGTTAGCCCTTGGCCATGCACACATGTTGCGCTGCCCGTCTTCTGACCTCATTTGGTGTCAGGCTGGCTGCGCCTGTGCGGGTGCGCTGGCCGAGATACCGCCTCGCAGTGTCGTCTAATGTAATCCCACCGCGGGCCTGTGATCCGTGCCCGTGCGCAGTGCATATCCTCTCCTCTCACTCCCCTCCCTACGGCTTCTTCAGACTGTGCGATGTCAGCTGGTCCCTAATAGCATGCCACGGCCGTGACACCGCACAGTCTGAAAAAGCCGTAGGGAGGGGAGTGAGAGGAGAGGATATGCACTGCGCACGGGCACGGATCACAGGCCCGCGGTGGGATTACATGAGACGACACTGCGAGGCGGGATCTCGGCCAGCGCACCCGCACAGGCGCAGCCAGCCTGACACCAAATGAGGTCAGAAGACGGGCAGCGCAACATGTGTGCATGGCCATGGGCTAACCTAACAGCGCAGGCTCCGGGACAGATTCAAACAACGCTGAGGAGGGGGCGAACGGCGACAAGGGGGTAAAAATGATGGCTGTGCTGCGTCACACGACAAAGGAAAGTTCCACCTACCGGACGGTTTAACGCTGTGTGGGGACACATTTCATAAATGTTAGGTTCCGCATGTACAAGGACCATAATTAAAAGAGCTAAGTTTACCTTTTCCAGCATTAGTGCTGTACACAATGGCACTTTCAGCTACAAACGCCTGGGGGGGGGGGGGTTAAAGGTTTCCTTTCAACTTGCTCGAGTGCAGGCTTCGGCCTACACTCCGCTCCCCCTGCTCCTCCTGCTGACCCTGGGCTCTAACACCGCCAGTTTTTGCCCAGATGTGCTAGCTGCACAGAGAAAAACACCAGCCAATGTGTCAGTGGGGTCCAGCACCGCCAGCTGTTCCCCTGCTGTGTAGCCGGCAACGTGTCCTGCGACCGCCACGCAGACACAAGAACTGAAATTGAAGGGAACCTGTCCCCCCTCCCCCAGGTGTTTCTATGTTTTACAGCTACCTTGAACAGCAGTAATGCTGCATGTGTTCAAGGTGGCTCAGAAACTTATTCTCCTTGCCCATGTTGAAGTGAACACGTCTAAAATGTGTCCTCTGTGACCATTAAAACGTCCCTCAGGTGTGATTTGACTTTGTATTGACACACGCAACAAGCTCCTTGGTAACGCTGCCCGTCTTCTGGCATCATTGTTTGGCTGGCTGCGATTCTGCGGCCGCCCTGACCCACACAACAGCCCTCGTTGTCTTATTTAATGGGACTGCGAGGGTGTGATTGATGGGCAGGATCAGTGCATCAGTTCGCCTGTCCCTCCTCTCCTTCCGCCTTCTTCGGACTGTGCGGCTTCATGGCCGTGGCATGCGATAAGGGATCAGATGACGCCGCACAGTCTGAAGCGGGTGTAAGGACCCGAGTGTGAGAGGCGAACATATGTGCTGCGCCAGGCCCTGAATCCCAGCCCCGCAGTGTTTTAACAATGTTAAGACACTGCGGGGCTGGGATTCATGGTCATCGCGAACCGCACCGGCCGACATTACATGATGCCAGAAGATGGGCAGCGCTAACGGCGCTAGGCCAGGGGATAACACGACAGCGCAGACTCCTGTACAGCAAATAACAACGCTCGGGAGGCTGCACCCAGCACCAAGGTGGGATTCTTGACACCTGTGCTGCGTCTCATTACAAAGGGAACTCTCGCCTCCATTACACAGTTTGACTGTATAAAGGGCTAAATGTTATACGTGTTCCATTCAGCGTGTGCAAGGAGAAAAATTACAAGAGCAACCTTTGACTTGCGCAGCACTGCTGCTGCATAAGCTGTGGCTCTTCTACTTTGTAACCCCTGAGGGGGGGTTAAAGGTGACTTTTGAAATCGGTTCAATTAGGCTTCGGCCTACACTCTGCTCCACCTGCAGAGCCCGGGCTCCAACAACGCTAGTTGCTGTCCGGAAGTGCTGGCTGCACAGAGCCAAACACCTCGCCAATGTGTCAGTGGGGTCCAGCACCGCCAGCTGTTCCCCTGCTGTGTAGCCGGCAACGTGTCCTGCAAAAGCCACGCAGACACAACACACCCAAAGCTGCCGCCTGTGCAGGCTTCGGCCTACACTCCCCTCCCCCTGCTCCTCCTCCTCCTGCTCCTCCTCCTGCTGTCCCTGGGCTCTAACACACCGCCAGTTTTTGCCCAGATGTGCTAGCTGCACAGAGAAAAACACCAGCCAATGTGTCAGTGGGGTCCAGCACCGCCAGCTGTTCCCCTGCTGTGCAGCCGGCAACGTGTCCTGCAAAAGCCACGCAGACACAAGAACTGAAATTGAAGGGAACCTGTCCCCCCTCCCCCAGGCGTTTTTACGTTATCCAGCCACCTTGTACAGCGGTAATGCTGCATGTGTGCAAGGTGGCTCAGAAACGTATTCTCCTCGCACATGTGGAACTGAAAACACGTCTGCAATGTGTCCTCTGTGTGACCATTTAACCGTCCCGGTGGTGTGACTTTCCTTTGTAATGACATGCTGCAACCCCCTTGGTAGCGCTGCCCGTCTTCTGGCATCATTGTTTGGCTGCCTGCGCCTCTGCGGCCGCCCTGACCCACACAACGCCCCTCGGTGTCTTATTTATTGGGACTGCGAGGGTGTGATTGATGGGCAGGATCAGTGCATCAGTTCGCCTGTCCCTCCTCTCCTTCCGCCTTCTTCGGACTGTGCGGCTTCATGGCCGTGGCATGCGATAAGGGATCAGATGACGCCGCACAGTCTGAAGCGGGTGTAAGGACCCGAGTGTGAGAGGCGAACATATGTGCTGCGCCAGGCCCTGAATCCCAGCCCCGCAGTGTTTTAACAATGTTAAGACACTGCGGGGCTGGGATTCATGGTCATCGCGAACCGCACCGGCCGACATTACATGATGCCAGAAGATGGGCAGCGCTAACGGCGCTAGGCCAGGGGATAACACGACAGCGCAGACTCCTGTACAGCAAATAACAACGCTCGGGAGGCTGCACCCAGCACCAAGGTGGGATTCTTGACACCTGTGCTGCGTCTCATTACAAAGGGAACTCTCGCCTCCATTACACAGTTTGACTGTATAAAGGGCTAAATGTTATACGTGTTCCATTCAGCGTGTGCAAGGAGAAAAATTACAAGAGCAACCTTTGACTTGCGCAGCACTGCTGCTGCATAAGCTGTGGCTCTTCTACTTTGTAACCCCTGAGGGGGGGTTAAAGGTGACTTTTGAAATCGGTTCAATTAGGCTTCGGCCTACACTCTGCTCCACCTGCAGAGCCCGGGCTCCAACAACGCTAGTTGCTGTCCGGAAGTGCTGGCTGCACAGAGCCAAACACCTCGCCAATGTGTCAGTGGGGTCCAGCACCGCCAGCTGTTCCCCTGCTGTGTAGCCGGCAACGTGTCCTGCAAAAGCCACGCAGACACAACACACCCAAAGCTGCCGCCTGTGCAGGCTTCGGCCTACACTCCCCTCCCCCTGCTCCTCCTCCTCCTGCTCCTCCTCCTGCTGTCCCTGGGCTCTAACACACCGCCAGTTTTTGCCCAGATGTGCTAGCTGCACAGAGAAAAACACCAGCCAATGTGTCAGTGGGGTCCAGCACCGCCAGCTGTTCCCCTGCTGTGCAGCCGGCAACGTGTCCTGCAAAAGCCACGCAGACACAAGAACTGAAATTGAAGGGAACCTGTCCCCCCTCCCCCAGGCGTTTTTACGTTATCCAGCCACCTTGTACAGCGGTAATGCTGCATGTGTGCAAGGTGGCTCAGAAACGTATTCTCCTCGCACATGTGGAACTGAAAACACGTCTGCAATGTGTCCTCTGTGTGACCATTTAACCGTCCCGGTGGTGTGACTTTCCTTTGTAATGACACGCTGCAACCCCCTTGGTAGCGCTGCCCGTCTTCTGGCATCATTGTTTGGCTGCCTGCGCCTCTGCGGCCGCCCTGACCCACACAACGCCCCTCGGTGTCTTATTTATTGGGACTGCGAGGGTGTGATTGATGGGCAGGATCAGTGCATCAGTTCGCCTGTCCCTCCTCTCCTTCCGCCTTCTTCGGACTGTGCGGCTTCATGGCCGTGGCATGCGATAAGGGATCAGATGACGCCGCACAGTCTGAAGCGGGTGTAAGGACCCGAGTGTGAGAGGCGAACATATGTGCTGCGCCAGGCCCTGAATCCCAGCCCCGCAGTGTTTTAACAATGTTAAGACACTGCGGGGCTGGGATTCATGGTCATCGCGAACCGCACCGGCCGACATTACATGATGCCAGAAGATGGGCAGCGCTAACGGCGCTAGGCCAGGGGATAACACGACAGCGCAGACTCCTGTACAGCAAATAACAACGCTCGGGAGGCTGCACCCAGCACCAAGGTGGGATTCTTGACACCTGTGCTGCGTCTCATTACAAAGGGAACTCTCGCCTCCATTACACAGTTTGACTGTATAAAGGGCTAAATGTTATACGTGTTCCATTCAGCGTGTGCAAGGAGAAAAATTACAAGAGCAACCTTTGACTTGCGCAGCACTGCTGCTGCATAAGCTGTGGCTCTTCTACTTTGTAACCCCTGAGGGGGGGTTAAAGGTGACTTTTGAAATCGGTTCAATTAGGCTTCGGCCTACACTCTGCTCCACCTGCAGAGCCCGGGCTCCAACAACGCTAGTTGCTGTCCGGAAGTGCTGGCTGCACAGAGCCAAACACCTCGCCAATGTGTCAGTGGGGTCCAGCACCGCCAGCTGTTCCCCTGCTGTGTAGCCGGCAACGTGTCCTGCAAAAGCCACGCAGACACAACACACCCAAAGCTGCCGCCTGTGCAGGCTTCGGCCTACACTCCCCTCCCCCTGCTCCTCCTCCTCCTGCTCCTCCTCCTGCTGTCCCTGGGCTCTAACACACCGCCAGTTTTTGCCCAGATGTGCTAGCTGCACAGAGAAAAACACCAGCCAATGTGTCAGTGGGGTCCAGCACCGCCAGCTGTTCCCCTGCTGTGCAGCCGGCAACGTGTCCTGCAAAAGCCACGCAGACACAAGAACTGAAATTGAAGGGAACCTGTCCCCCCTCCCCCAGGCGTTTTTACGTTATCCAGCCACCTTGTACAGCGGTAATGCTGCATGTGTGCAAGGTGGCTCAGAAACGTATTCTCCTCGCACATGTGGAACTGAAAACACGTCTGCAATGTGTCCTCTGTGTGACCATTTAACCGTCCCGGTGGTGTGACTTTCCTTTGTAATGACACGCTGCAACCCCCTTGGTAGCGCTGCCCGTCTTCTGGCATCATTGTTTGGCTGCCTGCGCCTCTGCGGCCGCCCTGACCCACACAACGCCCCTCGGTGTCTTATTTATTGGGACTGCGAGGGTGTGATTGATGGGCAGGATCAGTGCATCAGTTCGCCTGTCCCTCCTCTCCTTCCGCCTTCTTCGGACTGTGCGGCTTCATGGCCGTGGCATGCGATAAGGGATCAGATGACGCCGCACAGTCTGAAGCGGGTGTAAGGACCCGAGTGTGAGAGGCGAACATATGTGCTGCGCCAGGCCCTGAATCCCAGCCCCGCAGTGTTTTAACAATGTTAAGACACTGCGGGGCTGGGATTCATGGTCATCGCGAACCGCACCGGCCGACATTACATGATGCCAGAAGATGGGCAGCGCTAACGGCGCTAGGCCAGGGGATAACACGACAGCGCAGACTCCTGTACAGCAAATAACAACGCTCGGGAGGCTGCACCCAGCACCAAGGTGGGATTCTTGACACCTGTGCTGCGTCTCATTACAAAGGGAACTCTCGCCTCCATTACACAGTTTGACTGTATAAAGGGCTAAATGTTATACGTGTTCCATTCAGCGTGTGCAAGGAGAAAAATTACAAGAGCAACCTTTGACTTGCGCAGCACTGCTGCTGCATAAGCTGTGGCTCTTCTACTTTGTAACCCCTGAGGGGGGGTTAAAGGTGACTTTTGAAATCGGTTCAATTAGGCTTCGGCCTACACTCTGCTCCACCTGCAGAGCCCGGGCTCCAACAACGCTAGTTGCTGTCCGGAAGTGCTGGCTGCACAGAGCCAAACACCTCGCCAATGTGTCAGTGGGGTCCAGCACCGCCAGCTGTTCCCCTGCTGTGTAGCCGGCAACGTGTCCTGCAAAAGCCACGCAGACACAACACACCCAAAGCTGCCGCCTGTGCAGGCTTCGGCCTACACTCCCCTCCCCCTGCTCCTCCTCCTCCTGCTCCTCCTCCTGCTGTCCCTGGGCTCTAACACACCGCCAGTTTTTGCCCAGATGTGCTAGCTGCACAGAGAAAAACACCAGCCAATGTGTCAGTGGGGTCCAGCACCGCCAGCTGTTCCCCTGCTGTGCAGCCGGCAACGTGTCCTGCAAAAGCCACGCAGACACAAGAACTGAAATTGAAGGGAACCTGTCCCCCCTCCCCCAGGCGTTTTTACGTTATCCAGCCACCTTGTACAGCGGTAATGCTGCATGTGTGCAAGGTGGCTCAGAAACGTATTCTCCTCGCACATGTGGAACTGAAAACACGTCTGCAATGTGTCCTCTGTGTGACCATTTAACCGTCCCGGTGGTGTGACTTTCCTTTGTAATGACACGCTGCAACCCCCTTGGTAGCGCTGCCCGTCTTCTGGCATCATTGTTTGGCTGCCTGCGCCTCTGCGGCCGCCCTGACCCACACAACGCCCCTCGGTGTCTTATTTATTGGGACTGCGAGGGTGTGATTGATGGGCAGGATCAGTGCATCAGTTCGCCTGTCCCTCCTCTCCTTCCGCCTTCTTCGGACTGTGCGGCTTCATGGCCGTGGCATGCGATAAGGGATCAGATGACGCCGCACAGTCTGAAGCGGGTGTAAGGACCCGAGTGTGAGAGGCGAACATATGTGCTGCGCCAGGCCCTGAATCCCAGCCCCGCAGTGTTTTAACAATGTTAAGACACTGCGGGGCTGGGATTCATGGTCATCGCGAACCGCACCGGCCGACATTACATGATGCCAGAAGATGGGCAGCGCTAACGGCGCTAGGCCAGGGGATAACACGACAGCGCAGACTCCTGTACAGCAAATAACAACGCTCGGGAGGCTGCACCCAGCACCAAGGTGGGATTCTTGACACCTGTGCTGCGTCTCATTACAAAGGGAACTCTCGCCTCCATTACACAGTTTGACTGTATAAAGGGCTAAATGTTATACGTGTTCCATTCAGCGTGTGCAAGGAGAAAAATTACAAGAGCAACCTTTGACTTGCGCAGCACTGCTGCTGCATAAGCTGTGGCTCTTCTACTTTGTAACCCCTGAGGGGGGGTTAAAGGTGACTTTTGAAATCGGTTCAATTAGGCTTCGGCCTACACTCTGCTCCACCTGCAGAGCCCGGGCTCCAACAACGCTAGTTGCTGTCCGGAAGTGCTGGCTGCACAGAGCCAAACACCTCGCCAATGTGTCAGTGGGGTCCAGCACCGCCAGCTGTTCCCCTGCTGTGTAGCCGGCAACGTGTCCTGCAAAAGCCACGCAGACACAACACACCCAAAGCTGCCGCCTGTGCAGGCTTCGGCCTACACTCCCCTCCCCCTGCTCCTCCTCCTCCTGCTCCTCCTCCTGCTGTCCCTGGGCTCTAACACACCGCCAGTTTTTGCCCAGATGTGCTAGCTGCACAGAGAAAAACACCAGCCAATGTGTCAGTGGGGTCCAGCACCGCCAGCTGTTCCCCTGCTGTGCAGCCGGCAACGTGTCCTGCAAAAGCCACGCAGACACAAGAACTGAAATTGAAGGGAACCTGTCCCCCCTCCCCCAGGCGTTTTTACGTTATCCAGCCACCTTGTACAGCGGTAATGCTGCATGTGTGCAAGGTGGCTCAGAAACGTATTCTCCTCGCACATGTGGAACTGAAAACACGTCTGCAATGTGTCCTCTGTGTGACCATTTAACCGTCCCGGTGGTGTGACTTTCCTTTGTAATGACACGCTGCAACCCCCTTGGTAGCGCTGCCCGTCTTCTGGCATCATTGTTTGGCTGCCTGCGCCTCTGCGGCCGCCCTGACCCACACAACGCCCCTCGGTGTCTTATTTATTGGGACTGCGAGGGTGTGATTGATGGGCAGGATCAGTGCATCAGTTCGCCTGTCCCTCCTCTCCTTCCGCCTTCTTCGGACTGTGCGGCTTCATGGCCGTGGCATGCGATAAGGGATCAGATGACGCCGCACAGTCTGAAGCGGGTGTAAGGACCCGAGTGTGAGAGGCGAACATATGTGCTGCGCCAGGCCCTGAATCCCAGCCCCGCAGTGTTTTAACAATGTTAAGACACTGCGGGGCTGGGATTCATGGTCATCGCGAACCGCACCGGCCGACATTACATGATGCCAGAAGATGGGCAGCGCTAACGGCGCTAGGCCAGGGGATAACACGACAGCGCAGACTCCTGTACAGCAAATAACAACGCTCGGGAGGCTGCACCCAGCACCAAGGTGGGATTCTTGACACCTGTGCTGCGTCTCATTACAAAGGGAACTCTCGCCTCCATTACACAGTTTGACTGTATAAAGGGCTAAATGTTATACGTGTTCCATTCAGCGTGTGCAAGGAGAAAAATTACAAGAGCAACCTTTGACTTGCGCAGCACTGCTGCTGCATAAGCTGTGGCTCTTCTACTTTGTAACCCCTGAGGGGGGGTTAAAGGTGACTTTTGAAATCGGTTCAATTAGGCTTCGGCCTACACTCTGCTCCACCTGCAGAGCCCGGGCTCCAACAACGCTAGTTGCTGTCCGGAAGTGCTGGCTGCACAGAGCCAAACACCTCGCCAATGTGTCAGTGGGGTCCAGCACCGCCAGCTGTTCCCCTGCTGTGTAGCCGGCAACGTGTCCTGCAAAAGCCACGCAGACACAACACACCCAAAGCTGCCGCCTGTGCAGGCTTCGGCCTACACTCCCCTCCCCCTGCTCCTCCTCCTCCTGCTCCTCCTCCTGCTGTCCCTGGGCTCTAACACACCGCCAGTTTTTGCCCAGATGTGCTAGCTGCACAGAGAAAAACACCAGCCAATGTGTCAGTGGGGTCCAGCACCGCCAGCTGTTCCCCTGCTGTGCAGCCGGCAACGTGTCCTGCAAAAGCCACGCAGACACAAGAACTGAAATTGAAGGGAACCTGTCCCCCCTCCCCCAGGCGTTTTTACGTTATCCAGCCACCTTGTACAGCGGTAATGCTGCATGTGTGCAAGGTGGCTCAGAAACGTATTCTCCTCGCACATGTGGAACTGAAAACACGTCTGCAATGTGTCCTCTGTGTGACCATTTAACCGTCCCGGTGGTGTGACTTTCCTTTGTAATGACACGCTGCAACCCCCTTGGTAGCGCTGCCCGTCTTCTGGCATCATTGTTTGGCTGCCTGCGCCTCTGCGGCCGCCCTGACCCACACAACGCCCCTCGGTGTCTTATTTATTGGGACTGCGAGGGTGTGATTGATGGGCAGGATCAGTGCATCAGTTCGCCTGTCCCTCCTCTCCTTCCGCCTTCTTCGGACTGTGCGGCTTCATGGCCGTGGCATGCGATAAGGGATCAGATGACGCCGCACAGTCTGAAGCGGGTGTAAGGACCCGAGTGTGAGAGGCGAACATATGTGCTGCGCCAGGCCCTGAATCCCAGCCCCGCAGTGTTTTAACAATGTTAAGACACTGCGGGGCTGGGATTCATGGTCATCGCGAACCGCACCGGCCGACATTACATGATGCCAGAAGATGGGCAGCGCTAACGGCGCTAGGCCAGGGGATAACACGACAGCGCAGACTCCTGTACAGCAAATAACAACGCTCGGGAGGCTGCACCCAGCACCAAGGTGGGATTCTTGACACCTGTGCTGCGTCTCATTACAAAGGGAACTCTCGCCTCCATTACACAGTTTGACTGTATAAAGGGCTAAATGTTATACGTGTTCCATTCAGCGTGTGCAAGGAGAAAAATTACAAGAGCAACCTTTGACTTGCGCAGCACTGCTGCTGCATAAGCTGTGGCTCTTCTACTTTGTAACCCCTGAGGGGGGGTTAAAGGTGACTTTTGAAATCGGTTCAATTAGGCTTCGGCCTACACTCTGCTCCACCTGCAGAGCCCGGGCTCCAACAACGCTAGTTGCTGTCCGGAAGTGCTGGCTGCACAGAGCCAAACACCTCGCCAATGTGTCAGTGGGGTCCAGCACCGCCAGCTGTTCCCCTGCTGTGTAGCCGGCAACGTGTCCTGCAAAAGCCACGCAGACACAACACACCCAAAGCTGCCGCCTGTGCAGGCTTCGGCCTACACTCCCCTCCCCCTGCTCCTCCTCCTCCTGCTCCTCCTCCTGCTGTCCCTGGGCTCTAACACACCGCCAGTTGGGGCCCAGATGTGCTAGCTGCACAGAGAAAAACACCAGCCAATGTGTCAGTGGGGTCCAGCACCGCCAGCTGTTCCCCTGCTGTGCAGCCGGCAACGTGTCCTGCAAAAGCCACGCAGACACAAGAACTGAAATTGAAGGGAACCTGTCCCCCCTCCCCCAGGCGTTTTTACGTTATCCAGCCACCTTGTACAGCGGTAATGCTGCATGTGTGCAAGGTGGCTCAGAAACGTATTCTCCTCGCACATGTGGAACTGAAAACACGTCTGCAATGTGTCCTCTGTGTGACCATTTACCCGTCCCGGTGGTGTGACTTTCCTTTGTAATGACACGCTGCAACCCCCTTGGTAGCGCTGCCCGTCTTCTGGCATCATTGTTTGGCTGCCTGCGCCTCTGCGGCCGCCCTGACCCACACAACGCCCCTCGGTGTCTTATTTATTGGGACTGCGAGGGTGTGATTGATGGGCAGGATCAGTGCATCAGTTCGCCTGTCCCTCCTCTCCTTCCGCCTTCTTCGGACTGTGCGGCTTCATGGCCGTGGCATGCGATAAGGGATCAGATGACGCCACATAGTCTGAAGCAGGTGTAAGAACCCAAGCGAGAGGCGAACATATGTACTGCGCCAGGCCATGAATCCCAGCCCCGCAGTGTTTAAACTATGTCAATACACTGCGGGGCTGTGATTCATGGGCATCGCGAACCGCACCGGCCAACATTAAATGAGGTCAGAAGATGGGCAGCGCTAACAGCGCTAGGCCAGGGGATAACACGACAGCGCAGACTCCTGTACAGCAAATAACAACGCTCAGGAGGCTGCACCCAGCACCAAGGTGGGATTCTTGACATCTGTGCTGCGTCTCATTACAAAGGGAACTCGCGCCTCCAACACAGTTTGACTGTATAAAGGGCTAAATGTTATACGTGTTTCATTCAGCGTGTGCAAGGAGCGAAATTAAAAGAGCAACCTTTGACTTGTGCAGCACTACTGCTGCATAAGCTGTGGCTCTTCTACTTTCTAACCCCTGAGGGGGGGTTAAAGGTTACCTTTGAAATTGGTTCAAGTAGGCTTCGGCCTACACTCTGCTCCCCCTGCAGAGCCCGGGCTACAACACCGCTCGTTGCTGTCCGGAAGTGCTGGCTGCACAGAGCCAAACACCTCGCCAATGTGTCAGTGGGGTCCAGCACCGCCAGCTGTTCCCCTGCTGTGCAGCCGGCAACGTGTCCTGCAAAAGCCACGCAGACACTTGCTCTTGTACCTTCTGCTCCACATCCTGGTTCCAGTACCGTCAGCTGGTTCCGGGCAGAGCCTTTGGCTTAGGTGCCTCCCTCTGGGTATCCGAGTTCCACCAACGTCAGGTGGTCCTTGGTAGTGCTTTCAGGCACGGGTACCTCCTGCTTAGTAACCGGGTTCCAGTAACGTCAGCTGGTCCTCGGTAGTTCCATTGGCTCTTGGACCTTCGGCTACCCATCCGGGTTCCAGCACCGTCAGCTGGTTCTCGGCAGTGTCTTTTGCTCTTGTACCTTCTGCTCCCCATCCTGGTTCCAGTACCGTCAGCTGGTTCCGGGCAGAGCCTTTGGCTTAGGTGCCTCCCTCTGGGTATCCGAGTTCCACCAACGTCAGGTGGTCCTTGGTAGTGCTTTCAGGCACGGGTACCTCCTGCTTAGTAACCGGGTTCCAGTAACGTCAGCTGGTCCTCGGTAGTTCCATTGGCTCTTGGACCTTCGGGTAGCCATCCGAGTTCCAGTTCCATCAGCTGGTTCTCGGCATTTTCTCAGCCTTCTTGTACCTTCTGCTACATTTCCAAGTTCAAGAGACTAAACACGATGACCCGGAAGAACACCCCTAAGATGACGACGACACCAGAGACGACAACCACCGTGATGACGACGACCCTGGAGACGATGACCCTGAAGACCACCCCGATGACGACGACCCCGGAGACCACCCCGATGACGACGACCCCGGAGACGACGACCCTGGAGACGACGACGACCTGGAAGACCGAGAAGCAGAAGAACAAGAGGCTGCAGAACAAAGAGCAGAAGGACATTAAGCATAACACAAAATATCAGAGCAAAAAAATATTATGTAAATTATAAGCAGAAGAAGACTAAGCAGTGTATGGGGGTGAGTCCGTTCCTCCTCGTGGTGCCCCTGGATAAAGCCTGATGCTGCAGGCCAAACTGAACGCGGACAAATGTAACTGGTTTGTGACAGGCAGAACGGAAGGTGTAATCTTCAAACTTTTATAGATAACAACTACGGGAATGCCTGTCACAAATAAGAATATGATGAAGAAGTTGAATATGATGAAGATAATAGTAAAATAAAAAGAATATGAACAATGTAACCCAAAAAATAATAGGTAGAAGATGAAGAAGAAGATGAATAAGGTGAAGAAGTTGATGTCAAAGAAGCTGATGATGAGGATAATTAAGAAGAAAGCGTGGGAGAAGTAAAAAAGAAGGTGAAGGGCGTGGAAGTAGTGAAACATCAATATCTGACATAAAAAAAAAAAAAAATAACATAGTCAAATTCTTTCTAACGCCGAACTTCATAAAAAAAAATTAAAAATCCTGCTATTCTATTACATTGGGCTAAACCTCTGTCCCTTTAATATCTCCGCCACGTCCCCCAATACATCCTACATTATTCTTAGTTGTTTTCCTTCATGTAGAATGAACCTACAAGTTTATAAAGGGTTTATTTTAATTCCGATATTTTCGTCCCATTGACTTGCATTGGGATCGGGTATCGGTATCGGATTGGATCCGATATTTTGACGGTATCGGCCGATACTTTCCGATACCGATACTTTCCGATATCGGAAAGTATCGCTCAACACTAGTTATGACCACTTATGAGGAGAACTACCAATGAAGGTGAAATAACCAAGGTGAATAGATGTACATGACTAACAACCACCAAGGAGCCCCTTGATGAAGCCTATAAATGGAATACCGAGACAATACATGTTCCGTCACAGGAAAAAATGTCTAGAAAGTACAATAACAAGCAGGCTACTCAGCCAAGCGACCGACATAAGCATTTAAAGCATGAATCCAGCAATTAAAGTATAACACTCTAATGAAAGGACATATAAGGCTTGATCGGAAGACATAAAAAACTAAAAAAGGTAAGTATGTATATAAGAGACTTAGTATGACCGAGATGTTTGCTTCGATCTTTAATCAGCTGGTTATTGATGTATTTCTGATTCTTCAAAGATTCACTTAATTCACAGGCGTAGGCGTGACATATGACAAGGAAGAAGAACATCTCCAATGAGGTACGAGACATAGATGTAGACACCAATCCATGAATAACAAGGAGATAGAGGCTCGGTCCAATAACATCTAGTAAAGGCATCTGGAACAAAAAGATCACTAATTAGCTTTAGCCCAAAAAGCCTGTAAAAAGAAGATCCTCATTAATGCCAGAAGGGACCGTGGATCGCAATGAAAAAATCCAACGTGCCTCTGCTTGTAGGAGCCTATTTTCAAGAGATCCCCCTCTGCCCGAGCCACAGACCCGCTCTAAACCCACAACTCTAGCACCTGAATATTTACCCGCATGGCACGATAGGAAGTGAGCTGCCACTGTGGTAAGTAATTTGCCCTTGCGAGAATCAGCTGCCGCAGTACTAATTGTGGAAAAATGTTTTTGCATACGCCGGCGCAGCTCCTGGGACGTTTGCCCCACATACACAAGTGGACAGCGGCAGATCAGGGCATAGATCACATTTGATGTCTTACAGTTGACATAGTTCTTCAATATGTGTTTACTCTGGTCTAAGGGATTACAAAAACTATCCTTCACAGGATGCATATATTGGCAAACGTTACAGTCACCGCAAGGAAAGGATCCTTTCAGCGAAATATCCCTGTTTAGTTTGACCGTTGGCCTCGTATAGTGACTTCTTGTGAGGATGTCACGTAGGCTGGGAGCTCTCCTCGCGGTTATCATGGGGCGCTCGCTAACTACCTGTGCTGTTGCCAAATCAGTCGTGAGGATACCCAATGCGCCTGTAATATCTGCCTTACCTTAGACCAATGTGTCGTGTACTCAGTGATGAAACGGACAGATTTGTCCGGTGGCCTCTTTCTTGAGTCCAAAAGGGAGACCTGGGACTGCATCTTCGCTCTTTGATACGCTTGGGAAATGTATTTGCTGGGGTACGTCCGCTTCTTAAACCTCCTAGTTAGATCTTGTGCTTCACGGTAGAAATCCTCATCGTGTGTGCAGTTCCTCCTTGTCCTAAGGAATTGCCCAACAGGAATACCCCTTTTCAAGTGAGATGGATGAAAGCTCCGAAATTCCAGGAGGCTGTTTGTAGCTGTGGGCTTCCGGTACAGACAAGTGGACAGAGCACCTTCCTGGCACATCACATTGAGGTCCAGAAAGCTCACTGAGGAGGAAGAGCACGAGGAGGTAAGGAAGATGTTAAATGAGTTATCATTAAGAGAGTTAATAAAACTCTCCAATTCATCCAAGGAGCCCATCCAAATAAAGAACACGTCGTCGATGTATCTAAGCCAACATTGTACCTTGGAATGAAACCATGCGAACTTATAGACGACAGTGGACTCCCACCACCCCAAGAATAAGTTTGCCAGGGCTGGGGCACAGCGTGCCCCCATCGCGACGCCGGAAACTTGTAAATAAAAATTCCTGTCAAAAAGAAAAAAATTGTGTCTAAGAATGAAATCAAGAAGATCAATAATAAAAGAATCATGCAACCTGTTGGAATTCTGTTGTAAATCAAGAAAGAAAAGCACTGCTTGCAAGCCATGTTCATGGTCGATATTTGAATACAGAGACTCGACATCACAAGTCACAATGATCTCACCTTGGGCCAGAGTGATGTCTTGCAAGGATGAAATAAAATGGGATGAATCTTTGATAAATGACGGAAGTTCCAATACAAGTGGCTGCAAAAAAAAGTCAACATAAGTACAGGCTTTCTCACATAGACTCCCAATGCTGGAAACAATGGGACGTCCGGGGGGGCAGTGTATATTCTTGTGTACTTTGGGTAACATGTAGAACGTGGATGTAATAGGATGTTTAACCCAAATAAAGTCCCGTTCACCAGTGTTAATGATGCCTAGATCAGGAGCCTTATCAATGAGTGTTCTGAGCTTAGCCGAAAAAACACCTGTAGGGTCAGTACCCATGTACTTATTTAGCTAGTTAGTCAGTGTCATATTCCTCTCTGTTTTGCCCTAATCTTTTTATCTATCAATTTACGCACTGTGCTATATGGGTACATGGGGTCACTCTCCCTATTCCATGTGCAGCGCCAGATACTTTATTCTCATGTCCCTGTTGGATAACAGCTGGGGTTTTGCATATCCTCCACACGATGCGCAGCGTTGAATGACTCCGACGCATGCGCATTGTGTAGTACTGGCAGAGACGTCTGCCAGTACGGGCGTTTCTCGTCCTGCCCACGTCATTTCCGGGTCCGGTCTCCTAGCGTGCTCCGCTCATGGCCTGACCGCGCGATAAGGTATTTAAACTCTAATTGATCGCTTTTTTGCACCTTCCCCTGACGAAGCCGTCCTTAGTGACGGCGACACACGTTGGGTTTGCTCCCCACGCTGTGCCCTGCCTTTGGCGCTTGGTCCCTCTCACTGATCTTTTGGCACCTTCGGGCACACGCCTGTAGTACTTTTCATCTGGCTGGACCCATGATCTGGTAGTGCTTTTTGTGTAGTGGTAACTATACCATTTGTTTCGGGGTCTATTTGTGGTATGTTTTACTACCACTACACTTTGGTTATTTATATCCCCGTGATATGTCGGCCGCTGGATCTGGGGCATAGAACATTTTGTACTCTATGCCTTCTCTGGCACTAGGGGCATATTTACTCTCCTACCAGGTGCTATGATTCATCTCTTGTTCCTCTGAGGGGATCTTTATACATTGTTCACGCCATCTTATTTATCAACTAGAGTGCGGACACACAGCATTGTACTGTATTTTTTACCTGCTTAACTAGGTTAATTGTGTGTCACATGTGTCTGCTTATTGATTGTATTTCTTTGGCGGGCCAGTGGGGGATTCACGGCATTATGCCATTTTAACTGTTTTTAATATTTGTATCAATAAAAGTTTTCCTTTTTTCATTATTTATCAGTGGTGTGCGATTCATATAGAGTGGTGCTTTTTTTCTTTTGTGTTGTTATGGTTATACACCATCTCTTTCGCACCCCGTACATTATTGACATCATTGGTAGTGCGCTGGCTTCCCCCTTTTTTTACTTATTGTTCACTAGGCCTCAGTTTTGGGGCCTTTCTGGCTAGCTGCACACAGCTTATTAGGGCTGTTTCTGACTGTATTTGGTTTATATTAGTTTTATTGGTTTTGTGTTCAGGTGCTTGGGTTGTCTTCGCTAGGGCCCATGGACTGGGAGACACGTGAGGCAGCATGGAGAGCTACTTCCTCCAGTGTATTTTTGGAGGCTAATCGGGTCTCAGGGGATGCAGACTTCTCCAATCTCACTACAGAGCTGATTGCTTCGCAGAAACATGGGATTAGGCTACTTTGGAATATCAAATGTTTAGAGGAGTATTTAAAGCTAAACATAGTCCCTAGGGGACTGAGAGTGTCTATTTTTCCCGCATGGGAGCCCTCTCCCACTTTCCGTACAGTGTGGGAACAGGGTCTGATCCACTGCTCAAATATTTTGATCAATTTGCTGATTACTCATGACAGGGAACTTCTGACTACTGTTAAAACTGACATCAAGAACTTGGAGGCTAAACTGAGTAACTTTGATGAGGTGTCTCAGGTCCAGCCCTTTAAAGCCAGATTGAAAGATATACTTGACAAATATGATAAAGAAATATTACTAAAAAAAGTTCCAAATTTGTGAGAGATAAGACTGACTTTGATGAGAAGGTTGCATTTTCCTGGACACATCAAGGTAACAGACGTCGAGGCACCAATCGTAGACAAAGGGGCCATAACACAGAGAGACATTCTCCACCTACTGATGGGCACACTTCAAGTGATTTTTTGTCATCGGCCGAAAGCGAAGTCGACCCAGGACCAGGCGAGGACGCAAGAGGCGACGCCATACGGACAACCAGGGAGTTCAATTACAAGCCACCGCGTCGCAACCCACGGAGATACCAGCGGAAATGACTCCCTCTAACTTGGCGACCATAGGTGAGTGTGACCAAGGAGATGCCTTACAGATTATTAATCTGTCTAACTATATTCTGTCGGTACACGAGATTTCGGTCCTTTCCAAAGGCCTAACATTTTCACCGGTTCCACAGGTGGATAAATTTACTTTAATTAAAGATCTTTTTTTGTTTTGTAGGAAAATTGTTTTACAGGTTCTTCATAATAAATCTTACATTACTCCATTTTCTAATCAGACCGAACAGAGGGTCTTTCAGGACCTCATGGATTTGCTGCGCGAGGGAGATGAGGATACGGGTAGGTCTAAATTTCCCTACAGGAATAAGTCCCGTATTTCTCCACCTTTTTCGATTGTACCAGCTGTAAGAATTTTCTTCGAAATGGCCAAAAAAGATATTATGGAGTTGCCTAGTAAGATACCCTATGTTGACAATCTAACTGCACAGGAAAAGCATGCACTATTCCATCTAAAGGCCAATAAGGATTTTATCATACGTGAAGCCGATAAAGGCGGTAATATTGTGCTCTGGCCTCATGATTCATATATCAAAGAAGCACATAGGCAACTGGACAATCCAAGGTCATACCGCAAACTTCCGTCTGACCCTACAGGTGTTTTTTCGGCTAAGCTCAGAACACTCATTGATAAGGCTCCTGATCTAGGCATCATTAACACTGGTGAACGGGACTTTATTTGGGTTAAACATCCTATTACATCCACGTTCTACATGTTACCCAAAGTACACAAGAATATACACTGCCCCCCCGGACGTCCCATTGTTTCCAGCATTGGGAGTCTATGTGAGAAAGCCTGTACTTATGTTGACTTTTTTTTGCAGCCACTTGTATTGGAACTTCCGTCATTTATCAAAGATTCATCCCATTTTATTTCATCCTTGCAAGACATCACTCTGGCCCAAGGTGAGATCATTGTGACTTGTGATGTCGAGTCTCTGTATTCAAATATCGACCATGAACATGGCTTGCAAGCAGTGCTTTTCTTTCTTGATTTACAACAGAATTCCAACAGGTTGCATGATTCCTTTATTATTGATCTTCTTGATTTCATTCTTAGACACAATTTTTTTCTTTTTGACAGGAATTTTTATTTACAAGTTTCCGGCGTCGCGATGGGGGCACGCTGTGCCCCAGCCCTGGCAAACTTATTCTTGGGGTGGTGGGAGTCCACTGTCGTCTATAAGTCCGCATGGTTTCATTCCAAGGTACGATGTTGGCTTAGATACATCGACGACGTGTTCTTTATTTGGATGGGCTCCTTGGATGAATTGGAGAGTTTTATTAACTCTCTTAATGATAACTCATTTAACATCTTCCTTACCTCCTCGTGCTCTTCCTCCTCAGTGAGCTTTCTGGACCTCAATGTGATGTGCCAGGAAGGTGCTCTGTCCACTTGTCTGTACCGGAAGCCCACAGCTACAAACAGCCTCCTGGAATTTCGGAGCTTTCATCCATCTCACTTGAAAAGGGGTATTCCTGTTGGGCAATTCCTTAGGACAAGGAGGAACTGCACACACGATGAGGATTTCTACCGTGAAGCACAAGATCTAACTAGGAGGTTTAAGAAGCGGACGTACCCCAGCAAATACATTTCCCAAGCGTATCAAAGAGCGAAGATGCAGTCCCAGGTCTCCCTTTTGGACTCAAGAAAGAGGCCACCGGACAAATCTGTCCGTTTCATCACTGAGTACACGACACATTGGTCTAAGGTAAGGCAGATATTACAGGCGCATTGGGGTATCCTCACGACTGATTTGGCAACAGCACAGGTAGTTAGCGAGCGCCCCATGATAACCGCGAGGAGAGCTCCCAGCCTACGTGACATCCTCACAAGAAGTCACTATACGAGGCCAACGGTCAAACTAAACAGGGGTATTTCGCTGAAAGGATCCTTTCCTTGCGGTGACTGTAACGTTTGCCAATATATGCATCCTGTGAAGGATAGTTTTTGTAATCCCTTAGACCAGAGTAAACACATATTGAAGAACTATGTCAACTGTAAGACATCAAATGTGATCTATGCCCTGATCTGCCCCTGTCCACTTGTATATGTGGGGCAAACATCCCAGGAGCTGCGCCGGCGTATGCAAAAACATTTTTCCACAATTAGTACTGCGGCAGCTGATTCTCGCAAGGGCAAATTACTTACCACAGTGGCAGCTCACTTCCTATCGTGCCATGCGGGTAAATATTCAGGTGCTAGAGTTGTGGGTTTAGAGCGGGTCTGTGGCTCGGGCAGAGGGGGATCTCTTGAAAATAGGCTCCTACAAGCAGAGGCACGTTGGATTTTTTCATTGCGATCCACGGTCCCTTCTGGCATTAATGAGGATCTTCTTTTTACAGGCTTTTTGGGCTAAAGCTAATTAGTGATCTTTTTGTTCCAGATGCCTTTACTAGATGTTATTGGACCGAGCCTCTATCTCCTTGTTATTCATGGATTGGTGTCTACATCTATGTCTCGTACCTCATTGGAGATGTTCTTCTTCCTTGTCATATGTCACGCCTACGCCTGTGAATTAAGTGAATCTTTGAAGAATCAGAAATACATCAATAACCAGCTGATTAAAGATCGAAGCAAACATCTCGGTCGTACTAAGTCTCTTATATACATACTTACCTTTTTTAGTTTTTTATGTCTTCCGATCAAGCCTTATATGTCCTTTCATTAGAGTGTTATACTTTAATTGCTGGATTCATGCTTTAAATGCTTATGTCGGTCGCTTGGCTGAGTAGCCTGCTTGTTATTGTACTTTCTAGACATTTTTTCCTGTGACGGAACATGTATTGTCTCGGTATTCCATTTATAGGCTTCATCAAGGGGCTCCTTGGTGGTTGTTAGTCATGTACATCTATTCACCTTGGTTATTTCACTTTCATTGGTAGTTCTCCTCATAAGTGGTCATAACCATCACATCATTATATAGACCCTTCCTTTTGTATCCTTTTTTGTTCTGGTTCCCCGATGTGGTTTTCCCTCATATGTCATTTTTTGTTTGTTTGTCTTTGTTTCATCCCACTTCATCATACCTGTTCAAGTCTTTTTATTTACCCATGTACTTATTTAGCTAGTTAGTCAGTGTCATATTCCTCTCTGTTTTGCCCTAATCTTTTTATCTATCAATTTACGCACTGTGCTATATGGGTACATGGGGTCACTCTCCCTATTCCATGTGCAGCGCCAGATACTTTATTCTCATGTCCCTGTTGGATAACAGCTGGGGTTTTGCATATCCTCCACACGATGCGCAGCGTTGGATGACTCCGACGCATGCGCATTGTGTAGTACTGGCAGAGACGTCTGCCAGTACGGGCGTTTCTCGTCCTGCCCACGTCATTTCCGGGTCCGGTCTCCTAGCGTGCTCCGCTCATGGCCTGACCGCGCGATAAGGTATTTAAACTCTAATTGATCACTTTTTTGCACCTTCCCCTGACGAAGCCGTCCTTAGTGATGGCGACACGCGTTGGGTTTGCTCCCCACGCTGTGCCCTGCCTTTGGCGCTTGGTCCCTCTCACTGATCTTTTGGCACCTTCGGGCACACGCCTGTAGTACTTTTCATCTGGCTGGACCCATGATCTGGTAGTGCTTTTTGTTGTGGTAACTATACCATTTGTTTCGGGGTCTATTTGTGGTATGTTTTACTACCACTACACTTTGGTTATTTATATCCCCATGATATGTCGGCCGCTGGATCTGGGGCATAGAACATTTTGTACTCTATGCCTTCTCTGGCACTAGGGGCATATTTACTCTCCTACCAGGTGCTATGATTCATCTCTTGTTCCTCTGAGGGGATCTTTATACATTGTTCACGCCATCTTATTTATCAACTAGAGTGCGGACACACAGCATTGTACTGTATTTTTTACCTGCTTAACTAGGTTAATTGTGTGTCACATGTGTCTGCTTATTGATTGTATTTCTTTGGCGGGCCAGTGGGGGATTCACGGCATTATGCCATTTTAACTGTTTTTAATATTTGTATCAATAAAAGTTTTCCTTTTTTCATTATTTATCAGTGGTGTGCGATTCATATAGAGTGGTGCTTTTTTTCTTTTGTGTTCCTATCCAGACTGTGTCTCGAGCGCAAGGGGAAAGGAGTGCAGTAAGGAGGAGCTGAGTAAAAATCACAGACCTTCCTCTCATCGCGGGGGCCGCAGAAAGGCGGGACAGGTTACACCCTCTGAGAAGAAAAATGATGAGGAAGAGACAGGGTCAGGTGCAGATAACATTATTGTTAGTGTTGAGCGATACCGTCCGATACTTGAAAGTATCGGTATCGGATAGTATCGGCCGATACCCGAAAAGTATCGGATATCGCCAATACCGATACCCGATACCAATACAAGTCAATGGGACACCAAGTATCGGAAGGTATCCTGATGGTTCCCAGGGTCTGAAGGAGAGGAAACTCTCCTTCAGGCCCTGGGATCCATATTAATGTGTAAAATAAAGAATTAAAATAAAAAATATTGATATACTCACCTCTCCGGAGGCGCCTGCACCTCACCGCTGTTAACCGGCAGCCTTCTTTGCTTAAAATGAGCGCGTTTAGGGCCTTCCATGACGTCACGGCTTCTGATTGGTCGCGTGCCGCTCATGTGACCGCCAGGCGACCAATCACAAGCCGTGACGTCATTCTCAGGTCCTGAGAATGACGTCACGGCTTGTGATTGGTCGTGTGGCGGTCACATGAGCGGCACGCGACCAATCAGAAGCCGTGACATCATGGAAGGTGCTGAACACGCTCATTTTAAGCAAAGCAGGCTGCCGGTTACTACCAGGGCACGTCAGAGGGTGAGTATATCCCTATTTTTTATTTTAATTCTTTATTTCTTACATGGATATGGATATGGATCCCAGGGCCTGAAGGAGAGTTTCCTCTCCTTCAGACCCTGGGAACCATACACTGGGAACTTCCAATTCCGATTCCGGATACCACAAAAGTATCGGATCTCGGTATCGGAATTCCGATACCGCAAGTATCGGCCGATACCCAATACTTGCAGTATCGGAATGCTCAACACTAGTTATTGTCCTTGATGAGGAGGTCACTTTATCTCTGACAAAGCCTAGCACTGAGGTAGTTAGTGACGGGCTGGGGTTAGAACAGACCTGTAGTAGACCCACATCTGCAATGCCCGGAAAGAGTGAAGTGGCTCAGTATGAAGGCTCCAGAGTACCTGATGCTGAAGAGATGGAGAACTCTAAAGTTACCAAGAGTCCAGAGGTACCTAAGAGTAAACAGACAGAGAGCCCAGGAGAGACCATAGAGGTGGATGCAGAAACAGGTGGAACTCTGAAGAGGCAGAGTGTGAGTCGGCAAGAGACCCCGTCTGAAAGTTTAATTAAAGAACTGGTGGTGCGACATGTGCTGGCCAAAAGAGAGCAGGACCATGAGATAGAGCTGCTTAAAGAGACAGTCGAGCAAGAAAGGGTCCTGAGACTGGTGATTGAGCACAGAGTGGATAAGCTGGAGAAGGAAGTCTCTGAGCTCAGAGGTCACCTATCAGCATGTCAAACCATGAATAAGGCCATATTGAAAGATATGGACGTGCTAAGAGTGGCTCAAGAAAAGCATCAGCAGGAGCTTTTCCAGAGAGAGGAGGAGCGTTGCTGCCTGGCAGAGGAGTTGCCAATGCCCATCTTGGCGAAGGCTAAAGCAGAAGACAAGACAGAGGAAGAGTTTGTGCTAAAAGCGGAACAAGACAGTCACCCGGTCGTGACAGACGTCTTGGTGGAAAGGTCAGAGGCAAAAAGGGAGCCGTCTGTCTATGAAGAGAGTGAGACCCCGCTCTTCAAGACCATGATCGATGTACCCGAAGAGGTGCAAGAAGCCTGTACCGGTGAAGGTGTGCATGAGGCCTTCAGAAAAGCAGTGGAAGCATGTAGTGTGCACTGGGCACCAGAGACTAAACAGTTGGTGATACTGTCGACTATGGAAGTCACAGTGAAGCGGGTGGCTGTCCTGAGAGAGATGCATCTACAATGCCTCCGCACAAAACAAATGATCACGTTGAAGAATGAGGAAGCCGCTCGACGTCTGGAGCTAGCGAGAGAAGCTCAAAATCGGCTTGGCTTGGTGGAAGACATCATTCTGGTACCCAGAAATTTGGTGGAAAAAGTCATCGGGAGGCTTGGCCGAGTGATGCAGGAGATTGTGAATAGGTCCGGTGTGAAGAGACTAAGGGTTCTGGGTGATGACGAGGCCCAGGTCGTGGGTGAAGATAAGATGGTTCCGTTCCTTGTTGTCGGCTCCATGGAGAGTCTTGAAAATATCCGGATGCTCCTGGGGTATCGCATGAGTTACCTAATAGAAGTTGAGCAGCTAAGACGTGAGAGGGAGCAGGTCAATATAGAGCTGCGGGAATTGGCAAACAGATTGCCACCACCTTCAACTTGCGGTATAGAGAGATGAAGAGTGCTGTGAGTTTGGTTTTTGGGCTCCCCCGGTGGTCACTGGTGGTACTGGACTTGTGTGCTTCACTTTCTCTGTTCACCTGTTTCCATCAGGATATGGGTGTATCCTATTTAGCCTTGCTGCTCAGTTATTCTAGTGCCGGCCATCAATGTAACCAGAGCCTTTCTGTTGCATGTTCCTGCTTCTAGACTACTATCAGCTAAGTTGGACTCTTAGTCCTAAGTTTGTTTTGCATTTTTGTTCCAGTTCACAGTTATGTTATGTTTCTGTAGCTGGAAGCTCTTGTGGGCCGAAATTGCCACTCCGGTGTCATGAGTTGACACATGAGTCTTAAAGTAATTTCGGGATGGTACTTTAATAGGGTTTTCAGCTGACCGTGAAGTTCCCTATTGTATCTTCTTGCTATCTAGTAAGCGGACCTCGCTTTGCTGAACCTACCTTCATACTGCGTATGTCTTTTCCTCTGAACTCACCGTCAATATATGTGGGGGGCTTCTGTCTCCTTTTTGGGGGAATTTCCCTAGAGGTAAGCCAGGTCTGTCTTTTCCTCTATTAGGGTTAGTTAGTCCTCCGGCTGGCGCTAGGCGTCTAGGGATAAAACGTAGGTACGCCACCCGGCCACTGTTAGTTGTGTGGGTAGGTTTAGCTCACGGTCAGCTCGAGATTCCATCACCCAAGAGCTGTTCTGTTATTTATGTTCTCTGACGTTCCCTTGCCATTGGGAACCATGACAGAAGAGGTTCTCTAAAGATTCGAAGTCCCCAAGCTAACAGAGGATATAGAGATACAGGGAAGAACTGCTCTTCAGGCAATAAAGACCATGGGAGAAGGTGGCCTGATGAAACAGGTAGAAGCAGTGGTGCCTCAGTTAGCTCAGGGTTAAGTGACCTCAGCAGAGATCCTGTAGCAGACGAGGTGACAAGGGTTCAATAACAGGCCCTGACTTAGACAGACGGTTTGACTGTCAGGGATGACTGAGAGGGGTCTCTAGTCGGTTAAGGACAAGTGCCAAGCCCTGCGGCTTTAGGCAGAGGGGGGAGGTATGTAGCATGGCTAAAGGGTGTCTAATTGACGGGAGGTATGTATCACAGAGAAGGCTTGTTGCTGTGATGTGACCCGGAGTGTTTTCTGTAATGCTCATAAAGTAATAAGGAATTGTGTAGTATATTTGGGTCCGGGTTACAGGTAGCTATGAGAGATGGGAGGGTCTGGCTACCCATATACCTCACCCCTGGGTAAGGGGCATAACCATGCCTGTCTATGTTTGTGTCAGGACCTGTGGTGATGTCACAACCACATGTCTAATCATGTGATGGGTTCTGGGTGTGGTTTCAGGCTACTTAATGGAGGTGTGTTTGGCACATGGGAGTGAATGTGGGAGTCTGTCATGGTGGACAGATTTCCATGTGTCCAGGGCAGACACTACAGACAGGAGTCTGTGTGTGTGGAGGGGCAAGCCTCCACAGTGTGTTAAGGCTTCAGGACTGAGCCTGAAGGAACGGACATTTGTTTCCCTATGCCTGAGCCAAAGGCTATTTGTAAGACTGTTTACCTTTATTTTGCTGACTTAAATGGTTTATGGAGCGAATAAACCTACATGAACACTGAAGAGAATGTGCCTCCTGTTTCATCCCACGCATCTGAGCGAGTGAACCCCTACAATATATATATATATATATATATATATATATATATATATATATACTGGGGCAAAAAAGTATTTAGTCAGTCAGCAATAGTGCAAGTTCCACCACTTAAAAAGATGAGAGGTGTCTGTAATTTACATCATAGGTAGACCTCAACTATGGGAGACAAACTGAGAAACAAAAATCCTAAAAATCACATCACATTGTCTAATTTTTTATCATTTTATTTGCATATTATGGTGGAAAATAAGTATTTGGTCAGAAACAAACAATCAAGATTTCTGGCTCTCACAGACCTGTAACTTCTTGTTTAAGAGTCTCCTCTTTCCTCCACTCATTACCTGTAGTAATGGCACCTGTTTAAACTTGTTATCAGTATAAAAAGACACCTGTGCACACCCTCAAACAGTCTGACTCCAAACTCCACTATGGTGAAGACCAAAGAGCTGTCAAAGGACACCAGAAACAAAATTGTAGCCCTGCACCAGGCTGGGAAGACTGAATCTGCAATTGCCAACCAGCTTGGAGTGAAGAAATCCACAGTGGGAGCAATAATTAGAAAATGGAAGACATTCAAGACCTCTAATCTCCCTTGGGGTCAGAATGATCACAAGAACGGTGAGCAAAAATCCCAGAACCACGCGGGGGGACCTAGTGAATGAACTGCAGAGAGCTGGGACCAATGTAACAAGGCCTACCATAAGTAACACACTCCGCCACCATGGACTCAGATCCTGCAGTGCCAGACGTGTCCCACTGCTTAAGCCAGTACATGTCCGGGCCCGTCTGAAGTTTGCTAGAGAGCATTTGGATGATCCAGAGGAGTTTTGGGAGAATGTCCTATGGTCTGATGAAACCAAACTGGAACTGTTTGGTAGAAACACAACTTGTCGTGTTTGGAGGAAAAAGAATACTGAGTTGCATCCATCAAACACCATACCTATTGTAAAGCATGGTGGTGGAAACATCATGCTTTGGGGCTGTTTCTCTGCAAAGGGGCCAGGACGACTGATCCGGGTACATGAAAGAATGAATGGGGCCATGTATCGTGAGATTTTGAGTG
This sequence comes from Ranitomeya variabilis, assembly GCF_051348905.1. Classification (NCBI taxonomy): domain Eukaryota; kingdom Metazoa; phylum Chordata; class Amphibia; order Anura; family Dendrobatidae; genus Ranitomeya; species Ranitomeya variabilis. Next base: position 201,455,133 of record NC_135233.1, read on the forward strand.
CAAACCTCCTTCCATCAGCAAGGGCATTGAAGATGAAACGTGGCTGGGTCTTTCAACATGACAATGATCCAAAGCACACCACCAGGGCAATGAAGGAGTGGCTTCGTAAGAAGCATTTCAAGGTCCTGGAGTGGCCTAGCCAGTCTCCAGATCTCAACCCTATAGAAAACCTTTGGAGGGAGTTGAAAGTCCGTGTTGCCAAGCGAAAAGCCAAAAACATCACTGCTCTAGAGGAGATCTGCATGGAGGAATGGGCCAACATACCAACAACAGTGTGTGGCAACCTTGTGAAGACTTACAGAAAACGTTTGACCTCTGTCATTGCCAACAAAGGATATATTACAAAGTATTGAGATGAAATTTTGTTTCTGACCAAATACTTATTTTCCACCATAATATGCAAATAAAATGATAAAAAAACAGACAATGTGATTTTCTGGATTTTTTTTTCTCAGTTTGTCTCCCATAGTTGAGGTCTACCTATGATGTAAATTACAGACGCCTCTCATCTTTTTAAGTGGTGGAACTTGCACTATTGCTGACTGACTAAATACTTTTTTGCCCCACTGTATATATAGTAGCATTTCACCCACTACGGGTCTAGGGGACACTCGCTTAGGTGCGGCGGATGACACTCAGGAGACACATTTCCTTAAAAGTTCACAGGGTTTATTGCTCCATAAACCACATTGCAACAGGAACAACAGGTAAACAGTCTTACGTCAGACAGATGATTCCTCAATGTCCATAATAGAGCTCCGCTCTCTCACGTCTGTGGGCTCACTGACCGTGCTATGTCCAGCACGTAGGCTCTCCAGCCTAAGTGGTCTCTGTGTGTTGTTCAGGACGTCTGTTCCCACGTGGAACCGTCCAACACACAGGCCACTCTGCAGTGTCCAGCCAGGACACACACCCACACACTCCCTCCATGTGCTACACACACCTCCTTTACATAGGTGTAGCCACACCCAGGTACCTGTCACATGGCTAGTCAGGTGAGCGTGACATCACCACAGGTCCTTACACACAAAACCATCTTACGTGTTCAGACACGCCTCTTTGGCTGGGTTTGTAGGTGACTGAACTCACCCATCTCTCCAATCACCTGGAAGCCTTCCCAATGTATTCCCCCTCAATAAAGGAGTGGTTCTGCAGGTGGGGACCACAGACCACATCTCAGTACCAATGCACACACACACTACTCAGCATCATTTCCTTGTCTTGAGGCATTTCCACTGAAGTTGGGTCAGCCTGTAACTTCATTTTCCACTTTCATTTTGAGCATCATTCCAACTCCAGACCTCTGTGGGATATTAGTTGTGATTTACGTTGATCATTTTTAGGTTTTATTGTTCTCAACACATTCCACTATGTAATGAATAAAGATTTACAACTGGAATATTTCATTTAGTGATATCTAGGATGTGGGATTTTAGTGTTCCCTTTATTTTTTTGAGCAGTGTATATATACAGTGGGTACGGAAAGTATGCAGACCCCTTTAAATTTTTCACTCTTTGTTTCATTGCAACCAATTGATTAAAAAAAAATCACATTAATGTACACTCTGCATCAGTGGCGTATCTAGGGGGGGCAGCCGGGGCATGTGCCCCGGGCGCAGCCAGCAGGGGGGCGCAGTCGGGCCGCCTAATTCGGCGGTCCGCAGTGTCTCCCCCGGCGGCTGCATTCTGCCGCCCCCGGTCTGGGAGTCAGCTGTTCTCTGTGCCGACTGTCAAGCTGACAGCCGGCACAGAGAAGCTGTAGAGTGCCGGCTCCCAATGTATGCAGAGGTGGAGGGGAGCCCCTGCAGAGTGGCTGCGGCGGGCAGGGAGAAATCCCTGCAGCTCCGTTGCCCAGCGATCTGTCTTCCTGCTTCCTCTTGCTTCCTCTCACACAGACGCGCCGCTGGATGACGTCATCATTCAACGGCCGGCTGTGTCAGAGGAAGGCGATGGAGCTGCTGCTGCAGAGCTTGAGGAGAGGTAAGGGGTGTGTGTGAATGTGTGTGTATGTGAGTGTGAGTGTGTGTGAATGTGTGTATGTGTGTGTGTATGTGAGTGTGTGTATATGTGTGTATGTGAGTGTGTGTTTGTATATGTGTGTGAGTGTGTGTGAGTGTGTGTATGTATGTATGTGTGTGTGTGTGTGTGGCTCAGTATTGGGTGTGTGTGTGTGTGTGTGTATCGCGCTGCAGGGGAATGTGCAGAGAAGTGAATGGTGTGTGTGTGGGGGGAGGGGAGGGCAATGATGGGGCTGACGGGGGGCATATGTCCTGGGAGGGGGGGGGCGCCAAAATGAATCCTTGCCCCGGGTGCCAGAGACACTAGATACACCTCTGCTCTGCATCCATCCCATCATGACTGAAGAAAAAAAAAACAGAAATGTAGAAATTTTTGCAAATTTATTAAAAAAGAAAAACTGAAATATCACATGGTCATAAGTATTCAGACTCTTTGCTTAGACACTCATATTTAAGTCACATGCTGTCCATTTCCTCGTGATCCTCCTTGAGATGGTTCTACTCCTTCATTGGAGTCCAGCTGTGTTTAATTAAACTGATAGGACTTGATTTGGAAAGGCACACACCTGTCTATATAAGACCTCACAGCTCACAGTGCATGTCAGACCAAATGAGAATCATGAGGTTAAAGGAGCTCCAAGGAGGCCAAGGAGCTCAGAGACAGAATTGTTTGAAGACACAGATCTGGCCAAGGTTACAACAGAATTTCTGCTGTACTCAAGGTTCCTAAGAGCACAGTGGCCTCTGTAATCCTTAAATGGAAGAAGTTTGGGACCACCAGAAGTCTTCCTAGACCTGGCCATCCAGCCAAACTGAGCAATCGTGGGAGAAGAGCCTTGGTTAGAGAGGTAAAGAAGAACTCCAAGATCACTATGACTGAGCTCCAGAGAGGCAGTAGGGAGATGGGAAAAAATTCCACAAAGACAACTATCACTGCAGCTCTCCACCAGTCAGGCCTTTATGGCATAGTGGCCCGACGGAAGCCTATCCTCAGTGGAAGACATATGAAAGCCGACACCGAGATTGCTAAAAAACACATGAAGGACTCCCAGACTATGGGAAATAAGATTCTCTGATCTGATGAGATGAAGATAGACCTTTTTAGTGATAATTCTAAGCGGTATGTGTGGAGAAAACTAGGCACTGCTCATCACCTGCCCAATACAATCCCAACAGTAAAACATGGTGGTGGCAGCATCATGCTATGGGGGAGTTTTTCAGCTGCAGGGACAGGATGACTGGTTGTCATTGAAGGATAAATGAATGCGGTCAAGTAGAGAGATATCCTGGATGAAAACCTCTTCCAGAGTGTTGTGGACCTCACACTTGGCCGAAGGTTCACCTTCCAGCAAGACAATGACCCTAAGCACACAGCTAAAATTACAAAGGAGTGGCTTCAGAACAACTCTGTGACCATTTGAAACCCAATTGAGCATCTCTAGAGAGACCTGAAAATGGCTGTCCACCAACGTTCACCATCCAACGTGATGGAACTGGAGAGGATCTGCAAGGAAGAATGGCAGAGGATCCCCAAATCCAGGGGTGAAAAACTTGTTGCATCATTCACAAGAAGACTCATGGCTGTACTAGATCAAAAGGCGCTTCTACTCAATACTGAGCAAATGGTCTGAATACTTATGACCATGTGATATTTCAGCTTTTCTTTTTTAATAAATTTGCAAAAATTACTAAATTTCTGCTTTTTTTTCAGTCAAGATGGGGTGCAGAGTGTACATTAATGAGAAAAAGAATTACTTTTTTGAATTTACCAAATGGCTGCAATGAAACAAAGATTGAAAAATTTAAAGGAGTCTGAATACTTTCCTGTACCCACTGTATGTATGTATATATATATATATATATATATATATATATATATATATATATATATATATATATACAGTATATATATATATATACAGTATATATATATATATATATATATATATATATATATATATATATATATATATATATATATATATATTACACATACTGGGATGTCGGTTTTAAAACTTCATCATTGATATTAGACATCAATCATATATAAATCTATGCTGTAAATTGCAGAATTGCAGAGTTTTCTTTACCTGAATGATGTGTTCATTGTTTGTGCAAAAAAGAATAGATTAGAAAGCACTCTATATCGGTCTGCTATGCTTTTGCTTGTTTGTGGTAACTTGTCATACCCTGGGCTAAATTGTTGAGACGAGCAACTCTAAGTTGTCTAATGAGACAGTCATCCTCTGTCTAGATGTGATCATCCTATTTAATTAAAGAGAAATAAGCCAGCAATACGTGACTCAGACTTTGCCTTCTTACCGTGAGTCAACATTGTCATGGCAGTAATATTTTCGGCTGTGTGTATTGGTAGCGACTGTGCCAACACGGCTGCTCGGTTTCTGAAAACACTTTTTATAGTTTGCTACATTGGTCATGTATCTATCTGTATAAAGGCATCAATAAAACTCCAAACATACGTCCTTAATCTTAAACATTTAAAGTGGCTTAAGGAGAGCAGGAACCGGCCAAGCAGATGCAATTTCAAGAGTAGCAGAATAGGAAACAAACACAATTTATAAGTGATTCAAACTTAGGGCCTCCATACACATTCAACTAATGTTGTCCAAACCCGTTGATATTGGCCACAAATGGCCTAATGTGTATGGTCGGGAGAAATGTTAATCCAATTGTGGACTGTTATTAACATTGTTTTCTTGGCTCCTTTCTCATCGAGAACACAATAGTGCTTGGCTGAACGAGTGCTCTTGTGTATGGGAGAGTCAACTGAGATGGCTGTTGGCCGATGGGTCAGCCAAAGCATCTTTCAGTCAATAGCCATGTATGTGTGTACGATGGCCAGCTTCGTTAGCAAGGCAGGAGTCCTTGCGTGGCTCAGATACTGTTTGACACACTTGCAAGGCGATCATGTGGGTAAGTCACTAATAAGCACACTACTGGTCTCTCCTGGGTTACTGCCTCCAGCAAAAATATCTCCACGATCAACCAAACACGCACCCCAGATCTCACCAGATATATTACGTACCTTAAACCTTAAAAATGCAATGAGTAAATTTTCCTTCTATTGGATCTCCAAAATCTAGAACTTGGGGTATGGGTTATATGTATGTATTTTTATTTACTTTATTTATACATATTGAAATGGATTTATGATGCTACTACTTACCATTTTATGATATTTTTACATCTATAGAATGACTTTATGAGCCGGAGTCCTCACAGCTCTATGAAACCAACTAAGATAAGTATTGAACCTAATGGTGACTGTTGTGTATCCGCTTTTTGGGCTCCCCTGGTGGTTGCTGGTGGTACTGGTGACTTGTTTGCACTTTGCTGCTTCTGTTCACCTGCTTCCATCAGTGTTTGGGAGTTTCCTATTTAGCCTTGCTCTCCAGTCATTTCCTTGCCGGTCATCATTGTAACCAGAGCCTTCGGTTGCATGTTCCTGCTACTAGTCTGCTGATCAGCTAAGTGGACTTTGTCCTTTTGTTTTGTACCTTTTGTCCAGTTTGCAGTTTTTGTAATTCTCTGTAGCTGGAAGCTCTTGCGGGCTGAAATTGCCACTCCTGTGTCATGAGTTGACACAGGAGCCTTAAAGTAATTTCAGGATGGTTTTTGAAAGGGTTTTCAGTTGACCGTGAAGTCCTCTTTTGTATCCTTCTGCTATCTAGTAAGTGGACCTCTCTTTGCTAAATCTACTTTCATACTGTGTATGTCTTTTCCTCTTAATTCACCGTTATTACTTGTGGGGGGCTGCGATCATCTTTTGGGGGATTTCCCTAGAGGTAAGCCAGGTCTGTTTCTTCCTCTACCAGGCGTAGTTAGTCCTCCGGCTGGCGCGTGGCATATAGGAAGCCGTAGGTATGCTCCCTGGCTACTGTTAGTTGTGTGGTAGATTTAGCTCACGGTCAACTCGAGTTTCCATCACCCGAGAGCTCGTTCGTTACTTATATGTTTCTTACGTTCCCTTGCCATTGGGAACCATGACAGTATAACCGGCCAGTGTTAAACTTATTGGCAGAAGAAAGGAGAGAAAAAAGAAGTCTGTAAATTTTTTTTTTTTTTTTCCCTTTTTCCTCTATGCTTGCTCCATAGTTTGATTAGTTGTATTTCAGCTTTAATTACAGCCTTTGCCTTTCTCTCCTTATAATCCTTGAATGGCTCTGAGCTCACCTGTTTAAAGATGGATCCTCAGAGTTTGGCTGCAGGTTTAAATAATCTTGCTACGAAGGTTCAAAATTTACAAGATTTTGTTATACATGCTCCTATTTCTGAACCTAAAATCCCTACACCAGAGGTGTTTTCCGGAGATAGATCTCGGTTTTTGAATTTCAAATATAATTGTAAATTATTCCTTTCTCTCAGACCTCACTCCTCAGGAGATCCTGTCCAGCAGGTTAAGATTGTAATCTCTTTGCTGCGAGGTGACCCTCAAAATTGGGCATTTTCATTGGCACCAGGGGATCCTGCGTTGCTCAATGTGGATGTGTTTTTCCTGGCTTTAGGGTTGCTTTATGAGGAACCTAATTTGGAGATTCAAGCTGAAAAAGCTTTGATAGCCCTATCTCAAGGGCAAGATGAAGCGGAGATATACTGCCAAAAATTTCGTAGGTGGTCTGTGCTTACTCAGTGGAATGAGTGCGCCTTAGTGGCAAATTTCAGAGAGGGCCTTTCTGATGCCGTTAAAGATGTTATGGTCGGGTTCCCTGCGCCTACAGGTCTGAATGAGTCCATGACAATGGCAATTCAGATTGATCGGCGTTTGCGGGAGCGCAAACCCGTGCACCATTTGGCGGTATCTTCTGAAGAGACACCAGAGAAAATGCAATGTGACAGAGTTATGTCCAGAAGCGAGCGGCAGAATTATAGGTGTAAAAATGGGTTATGCTTCTATTGTGGTGATTCTGCTCATGTTATATCGGCATGCTCTAAGCGTACTAGGAAGGTTGACAAGTCCATTTCAATTGGCACTTTACAGTCCAAATTTATTTTGTCTGTAACCTTGATTTGTTCATTATCAGTTATTACCGTGGATGCCTATGTGGACTCTGGCGCCGCTCTGAGTCTTATGGACTGGTCCTTTGCCAGGCGCTGTGGGTTTGATTTAGAGCCTCTGGAAGTCCCTATACCTCTGAAGGGTATTGATTCTACACCTTTGGCTTGTAATAAACCACAGTTCTGGACGCAAGTGACTATGCGTATGACTCCAGACCATCAGGAGGTGATTCGCTTCCTTGTGTTGTACAATTTACATGATGTTTTGGTGCTTGGATTACCATGGTTACAGTCTCATAACCCAGTCCTTGACTGGAAGGCTATGTCTGTGTTAAGCTGGGGATGTCGGGGGGCTCATGGGGACACTCCTATGGTGTCAATTTCGTCATCTATTCCATCTGAGATTCCGGCATTTTTGTCTGATTATCGTGATATTTTTGAAGAGCCTAAGATTGGTTCACTCCCTCCTCACAGGGATTGTGATTGCGCCATAGATCTGATTCCTGGCAGTAAATTTCCAAAGGGTCGTTTGTTTAACCTGTCTGTACCTGAACATGCTGCTATGCGCGAGTATATTAAGGAGTCCCTGGAAAAGGGACATATTCGTCCTTCTTCATCACCTTTAGGAGCCGGTTTTTTCTTTGTCTCTAAAAAGGATGGCTCTCTGAGGCCTTGTATTGATTATCGTCTCCTGAATAAAATTACAGTCAAATATCAGTATCTGTTGCCTTTGCTGACTGATTTGTTTGCTCGCATAAGGGGGGCTAAGTGGTTCTCTAAGATTGATCTTCGTGGGGCGTATAATTTGGTGCGAATTAAGCAGGGGGATGAGTGGAAGACCGCATTTAATACGCCTGAGGGCCATTTTGAGTATTTGGTAATGCCTTTCGGCCTTTCTAATGCACCTTCTGTCTTTCAGTCCTTAATGCATGATATTTTCCGTGAATATTTGGATAAATTTATGATTGTGTACTTGGATGATATTTTGATTTTTTCTGATGACTGGGAGTCTCATGTTCAGCAGGTCAGGAGGGTTTTTCAGGTTTTGCGGGAGAATTCTTTGTGTGTAAAGGGTTCAAAGTGTGTTTTTGGGGTTCAAAAAATTTCATTTTTGGGGTATATTTTTTCCCCTTCTTCTATTGAGATGGACCCTGTCAAGGTTCGGGCTATTTACGACTGGACGCAGCCTACTTCTCTGAAGAGTCTCCAGAAATTCTTGGGCTTTGCTAATTTTTATCGTCGATTTATAGCTGGTTTTTCTGGCGTTGCTAAACCTCTGACGGATTTGACTAAAAAGGGTGCTGATTAGTGTTGAGCGATACCGTCCGATACTTGAAAGTATCGGTATCGGAAAGTATCGGCCGATACCGGCAAAGTATCGGATCCAATCCGATACCGATACCCGATACCAATACAAGTCAATGGGACTCAAGTATCGGACGGTATTCCTGATGGTTCCCAGGGTCTGAAGGAGAGGAAACTCTCCTTCAGGCCCTGGGATCCATATAAATGTGTAAAAGAAAGAATTAAAATAAAAAATATCGCTATACTCACCTCTCCGACGCAGCCTGGACCTCAGCGAGGGAACCGGCAGCGTTGTTTGTTTAAAATTCGCGCTTTTACTTGGTTACGTGAAGTCCCGGCTTGTGATTGGTCAGGGCGGCCATGTTGCCGGGACGCGGACCAATCACAGCAAGCCGTGACGAAATTACGTCACGGCTTGCTGTGATTGGTCCGCGTCCCGGCAACATGGCTGCCATTAACCAATCACAAGCCGGGACGTCACGGGAGGCTGGACACGCGCCCATTTTAAAAAGCGCGCGTGTCTAGCCTCCAGTGACGTCCCGGCTTATGATTGGTCACGGCGCCATGTTGCCGGGACGCGGACCAATCACAGCAAGCCGTGACGAAATTACGTCACGGCTTGCTGTGATTGGTCCGCGTCCCAGCAACATGGCTGCCATTAACCAATCACAAGCCGGGACGTCACGGGAGGCTGGACACGCGCCCATTTTAAAAAGCGCGCGTGTCTAGCCTCCAGTGACGTCACGGCTTGTGATTGGTTGCGTCTCCCATGTGACTGCGACGCAACCAATCACAAAGCCGGGACGTAATTTTAAAATCCTTAAGGACCTGAAATTACGTCACGGCTTGCTGTGATTGGTTGCGTCTCCCATGTGACTGCGACACAACCAATCACAACGCCGGAACGTAATTTTAAAATCCTGAAGGACCTGAAATTACGTCACGGCTTGCTGTGATTGGTTGCGTCCCGGTCACATGGGCGGCAGGCAACCAATCACAAGCCGGGACTCACGTAAAGGAAAGAAAAGCGCGAATTTTAAACAAAGAACGCTGCCACTTCCCTCGGTAAGGTGCAGGCTGCGTCGGAGAGGTGAGTATAGCAATATTTTTTATTTTAATTCTCTCTTTTACACATTTTTACATTAATGTTGTTTCGATACCGATACCCGATATCACAAAAATATCGGATCTCGGTATCGGAATTCCGATACAGCAAGTATCGGCCGATACCCGATACTTGCAGTATCGGAATGCTCAACACTAGTGCTGATGTTGCCAATTGGTCCCCTGCTGCCGTGGAGGCCTTTCGGGAGCTTAAGCGCCGCTTTTTGTCTGCCCCTGTGTTGCGCCAGCCTGATGTTTCTCTTCCCTTTCAGGTTGAGGTCGATGCTTCCGAGATCGGAGCGGGGGCGGTTTTGTCGCAGAAAAGTTCCGACTGCTCAGTGATGAGACCTTGTGCGTTCTTTTCGCGAAAATTTTCGGCCGCCGAGCAAAACTATGATGTTGGTAATCGGGAGCTTTTGGCCATGAAGTGGGCATTTGAGGAGTGGCGTCATTGGCTTGAGGGTGCCAGACATCAGGTGGTAGTTTTGACTGATCACAAGAATTTAATTTATTTGGAGTCTGCCAGGCGCCTGAATCCTAGACAGGCACGTTGGTCGTTGTTCTTTTCCCGGTTTAATTTTGTGGTCTCGTACTTACCGGGTTCTAGGAATGTGAAGGCAGATGCTCTTTCTAGGAGTTTTGAGCCTGACTCTCCTGGGAATTCTGAACCTGCTGGTGTCCTTAAGGATGGAGTGGTTTTGTCTGCTGTCTCTCCAGATTTGCGACGTGCTTTGCAAGAATTTCAGGCGGATAGACCTGATCGTTGTCCGTCTGGTAGACTGTTTGTTCCTGACGAGTGGACCACTAGAGTCATCTCGGAAGTTCATTCTTCTACTCTGGCAGGTCATCCGGGAATTTTTGGCACCAGAGATTTGGTGGCTAGATCCTTCTGGTGGCCTTCCCTGTCTCGAGATGTGCGTGTTTTTGTGCAGTCTTGCGATGTGTGTGCTCGGGCCAAGCCTTGTTGTTCTAGGGCTAGTGGGTTGTTGTTGCCCTTGCCTATTCCGAAGAGGCCTTGGACGCACATCTCTATGGACTTTATCTCGGATCTCCCTGTTTCTCAGAAGATGTCTGTCATCTGGGTGGTGTGTGACCGTTTTTCTAAAATGGTTCATTTGGTGCCATTGCCTAAGTTGCCTTCCTCATCTGAGTTGGTCCCTCTGTTTTTTCAAAATGTGGTTCGCTTGCATGGTATTCCGGAAAACATCGTTTCTGACAGGGGTACCCAGTTCGTGTCTAGATTTTGGCGGGCAGTCTGTGCCAGGTTGGGCATTGATTTGTCCTTTTTGTCTGCATTCCATCCTCAGACCAATGGCCAGACGGAGCGAACTAATCAAACTTTGGAGACTTATTTGAGGTGTTTTGTGTCTGCGGATCAGGATGATTGGGTTGCCTTTCTGCCGTTGGCGGAGTTTGCTCTTAATAATCGGGCTAGTTCTGCCACTTGGGTTTCTCCTTTCTTTTGCAATTCAGGGTTTCATCCGCGTTTTTCATCTGGTCAGGTTGAATCTTCGGATTGTCCTGGAGTGGATGCGGTGGTGGATCGGTTGCATCGGATTTGGGGACAAGTGGTGGATAATTTGGAATTGTCCCAGGAGAGGACTCAGCAGTTTGCTAACCGTCGTCGTCGTGTTGGTCCCCACCTTCGCGTTGGGGACTTGGTGTGGTTGTCTTCCCGTTTTGTCCCTATGAGGGTTTCTTCTCCCAAATTTAAACCTCGGTTCATCGGTCCTTATAGGATTTTGGTGATTCTTAACCCTGTTTCCTTTCGTTTGGACCTCCCGGCATCTTTCGCTGTCCATAATGTGTTCCATCGGTCGTTGTTGCGGAGATATGAGGTACCGGTGGTTCCTTCTACTGAACCTCCTGCTCCTGTGCTGGTGGAGGGTGAATTGGAGTACATCGTAGAGAAGATCTTGGACTCCCGTATTTCCAGACGGAGACTTCAATATCTGGTTAAATGGAAAGGCTATGGTCAGGAAGATAATTCTTGGGTAACTGCCTCTGATGTTCATGCCTCGGATTTGGTTCGTGCCTTTCATAGGGCTCATCCAGATCGCCCTGGCGGTTCTTGTGAGGGTTCGGTGCCCCCTCCTTAAGGGGAGGGTACTGTTGTGTATCCGCTTTTTGGGCTCCCCTGGTGGTTGCTGGTGGTACTGGTGACTTGTTTGCACTTTGCTGCTTCTGTTCACCTGCTTCCATCAGTGTTTGGGAGTTTCCTATTTAGCCTTGCTCTCCAGTCATTTCCTTGCCGGTCATCATTGTAACCAGAGCCTTCGGTTGCATGTTCCTGCTACTAGTCTGCTGATCAGCTAAGTGGACTTTGTCCTTTTGTTTTGTACCTTTTGTCCAGTTTGCAGTTTTTGTAATTCTCTGTAGCTGGAAGCTCTTGCGGGCTGAAATTGCCACTCCTGTGTCATGAGTTGACACAGGAGTCTTAAAGTAATTTCAGGATGGTTTTTGAAAGGGTTTTCAGTTGACCGTGAAGTCCTCTTTTGTATCCTTCTGCTATCTAGTAAGTGGACCTCTCTTTGCTAAATCTACTTTCACACTGTGTATGTCTTTTCCTCTTAATTCACCGTTATTACTTGTGGGGGGCTGCTATCATCTTTTGGGGGATTTCCCTAGAGGTAAGCCAGGTCTGTTTCTTCCTCTACCAGGTGTAGTTAGTCCTCCGGCTGGCGTGTGGCATATAGGAAGCCGTAGGTATGCTCCCTGGCTACTGTTAGTTGTGTGGTAGATTTAGCTCACGGTCAACTCGAGTTTCCATCACCCGAGAGCTCGTTCGTTACTTATATGTTTCTTACGTTCCCTTGCCATTGGGAACCATGACAGGTGACCTCAGCTCCGTTCTGGTGTCAATACGACTAAGGACATTTTACTACAGAAACACATCAGTTTTAGCACCACTATTGTGGTGGATCCACTTGTTTTAATGGATAACAAACAAAGAATTATTTATTACATCGGCTGTTTGTGCAGCATCACCGCCTCTTTCTCTCCATGTTTCACTGTGCATCTGCAGAAGGGTGTGGCACCCAACGGCTCCGAGTACTTCAGCTCACAGCATACGAGCAAGCATGGTGAGCTCTTTTCCTTTTTGCCAAGCTCAATTCTGTAGACCTGGCCATAACACAAAGCATTAATTATGGCCTTAATGTGACTTATTTGTGCATGTGAACAGTTCACTATAGTTCATGTATCTGAACTGAATGGAATTTAGATAACACGTTTTACAAAACCATAAATATGAAACCATGAGATACTTTTAAGAGCAGAAAAATGGGGTTTCCATTTCTAGGATACTGATGACCTATCTAAATCATCAACATCAGATCATTAGTGGTTCATTGCCCGCACCCCTTCTCCACTAAGCAGATGTTGTGGGCTCCGGCAGTGGCCACATGTAAATGGTGTATAGAGCAGAACAGTTTCAACTTTATCACACTGTGTAGTGAAGCTGATCAGTGGGGACGTTGGTTGTCGGGCCCCTACTTATCTGATATTGATGGTCCATGCTAATGTTAGGCAATTAGTGGAGTTGGGAAAAAAGATGTGCAGGACCCTGGACCAGTGGCCACGTCAGTAATCTGTAGTCCTACTACCTTCGACATGAATAGTGCCTCTTCTGATTAGTAGGCCCCATGACATCATTATATTGCCCTGCGATGCATGCACGATATTATAGGAGTCTACTACTCAGAAGAAGAACCGTTGAGGAAACAGGTGGTAGATGTTCCTCACTGCTCTGCCCCGGCAGCAGTTGACTAGCATTATGTCCACTGGACCAGGCTTCTGCAAAACTTTTTTGCTTAACTTTAGACATTAGTATCGTAGTTGGCGGAAAACCTACCTGGTGTAAAGGAAAATAATAAAAATGTGCAGAATAGTTACCACTCCAGACTTCACCACCTGCTTCCATGGGATGTTTTCATGACTCAGAAAGCTCAAATGTTAATGGAAATTTTTTACAAATGTATATTTGCACCATTTAAAACTAAATGATAAAAGATACTACAGTTAATATATTGTGTATATGTAAAAGGGAATCAAAATTGTGCAAGTAAATGTATAAAATATAAATATGTTCTAAAAGAAAATCACATTGTGACTGAGACAATCAAGATGCAAATACATAAGAATTCCGTATATTTATTGTAGGGATTCATGCTCTCAGAAAGGCGTTAGGTAGCATTCACACAGGCAGTGTGGGTGTGGTTTGGTCCAAACGTGCAGCTTTATTGCTTTCATAAAACTACAAGGGATTAAAAACTCAAAACAGCCTCTTCTGGGCACAATGGTATAACAGCCAATAAACAGTTCATTCAGCAGGCACATATACAGTGGGGGAAATTAGTATTTGATCCACTGCTAATTTTGAACATTTTCCCACCTATAAAGAATGGAGAGGTCTGTAATTTTTATCGTAGGTACTAGGGTTGAGCGAAACAGATCGGACAAATTCAAAAATCGCCGACTTTCGGCAAAGTCGGGTTTCATGAAACCCGATCCTAGTGTGGGATCGGCCATGAGGTCGGCGATCTGCGCGCCAAAGTCGCATTTCATATGACGCTTTCAGCTCCATTTTTCAGCCAATGAAGGAGGACGCAGAGTTTGGGCAGCGTGATGACATAGGTCTCAGTCCCCACCATCTTAGAGAAGGGCATGACAGTGATTGGCTTGCTTTCTGCGGCATCACAAGGGCTATAAAGGGGAGTGCACGCCGACCGCCATCTTACTTCTGCCGATCTTAGCATAGGGAGAGGTTGCTGCTGCTTCATCAGAAGAAGGGATATAATTAGGGAGGGAAGATTAACCCCCAAACCGCTTGTGCTGTAGCGATTTCCACTGTCCAACACCACCTTTTTTTGCAGGGACAGTGGAGGGTACATTTTTGTGCATCAGCTCTTTAGCTTATTAGGCTGCCTTATAAGGCTCCCTGATAGCTGCATTGCTGTTTGCACCGCTGTGCAAATCAACTGCTTTTTTAAAAGCAAAAATCCTGTTGCTCCTTTCTGCACAGTTATCTTGTTTATTTGTCCACACTTTTGTGTGCAGCAGTCCTTTTTATTGCTGCCATACTTATCCTGAGATCATTGTAGGGAGATTGAAATTGTACTACAGTCCTTGTATTTTTTCATATATCTTCCAGCCACTTTCTGCCACTTACATTGTGTTGTTTTATACACTGGGCCTGAGTTTTGGTTCAGTCTCCCAAAAAAAAAGTGAGATTCAAATTCTCACATAGGGGATATACTTCAGTCCTGTTAGTTTGTCGTATATCAGCCAGCCACTTTCTGCCACTTACATTGCGTTGTTTAATACACTGGGCCTGAGTTTTGGTTCAGTCTCCAAAAAAAAAAAGTGAGATTCAAATTCTCACAAAGTGGATATACTTCAGTCCTGTTAGTTTGTCGTATATCAGCCAGCCACTTTCTTCCACTTACATTGTTTTGTTTTATGCACAGGGCCTGAGTTTTGGTTCAGTCTCCCACAAAAAAATGGGAGATTTAAATTCTCAACAAGTTTATATACACCTTCTACCTTGTTTTACAGTACCATATAACGGTTCTTATTTTGGTTAGATTTTCCAAAAAATGAGGAAGTACGGTGGAAGAGCCCGTGGGCGGTGGTTGACAGCTGGTACTGATGGTGGTGGTGGTGCATCTGGTGGTAGTGGCAAAAGCACCATAGCACCTAAGGAGGTGTTGGGCCAGCGTCATCGTCTTGCTACACAAGGCCTCGAAGGCTCCCTTATCTGGGAGTAGGAAAACAGCTTTTAAAGCCAGAGCAGCAGGAAAACGTTTTGGCTTTCCTTGCTGACTCGGCCTCTAGCTCTTTCCCCTCCTCTTCAGAAAGTTCCAAAAATAAAAGCAGTGAGTCATCAGTGGATGCTCCCGGTCAGGAACAAGATGTTTCCTTGTGTCCTTCACCCAAACCAAAAGTGAAGGATGCATCAGGCAACACTACAGGTTACTCCATGGAGCTCTTTACACATACCATGCCTGGGTTAGAAAGGGAAATTGTTAACTGCCCATTACAAGATGAATCGGACATGGAGTGCACTGATGCACGGCCACAGCTAGATTATTATGCTGTTCCATTGACTCAGATCACTACATTGCCCTCGCAGTGTACTGAGCCAGAATCTGACCCTGATGAGACTATGGTGCCCCATCCCGAATGCTATAGCACCTTACACGATGACACAGAGGAAGGCGCACATGACATTGAAGAGGAGGTGATAGATGACCCAGTTGTTGACCCAGATTGGCAGCCATTGGGGGAAAAGGGTGCCACTGCCAGTAGCTCAGAAGCGGAGGAGGATGATCCGCAGCAGCCATCTACATCGCAACAGCTGTCATCTGGCAGACCCGTATCAGGTCAAAAACATTTGTCAAAAACAAAAACAGTTTTAGGACAGCGTGGCCATCCGGTGAAAGTAGCACAGCGTGCAATGCCTGAAAAGGTATTCCATAGTAGGAAGAGTGTAGTGTGGCAATTTTTTAACCAAGATCCGAATGATCAGTCAAAAGTTATCTGTAAGAAATGCTCAAAGACCTTTAGCAGAGGGAAGAATCTTCAAAATTTAAATACAACGTGCATGCTTAGACATTTAACCAGCATGCACTTGCAAGCCTGGACTAACTACCAAATGTCCCGTACCGTTGGTGCACCTGCTCAGAATGAAGGTAGTCAGCAGCGCTACATTGCTTCCCTCACTGTAAGCCCACCGGTTAGGACACCACCAGCAGCAAATGTAGAGGTATCGTCGCAAGGCCAAAGCAGTCAGGGAATCACAAGGTTCTTGGTAGGAAACACTGTATGTAGGCCAACATCAAGAATACCATCACCAACCCTCTCTCAATCCGCCATGTCCACCACCACCCCTGCTAGTTCCACCATATGTAGCTCTCCAGTCCAGCTCACCCTACAAGAGACTCTCGTTAGGAAAAGAAAGTACTCATCCTCTCATCCGCGCACACAGGGTTTGAACGCCCACATTGCCAGATTAATCTCATTAGAGATAATGCCCTACTGGTTGGTCGAAAGCAAAGCTTTCAAAGACCTGATGGCCTATGCAGTACCACGCTATGACCTACCCAGTCGGCACTTCTTTGCGAGAAAAGCCATCCCAGCCCTCCACCAGCATGTCAAAGACCGCATTGTCCATGCACTGAGGCAATCAGTCAGTGGAAAGGTGCACCTCACAACAGATGCATGAACCAGTAGGCATGGCCAGGGATGTTATGTGTCCATCATGGCGCACTGGGTTAATGTGGTGGATGCAGGGTCCAGGGGGGACAGCCATCATGGGACAGTTATGCCTAGCCCACGGTCTAGGAAACATTTGGCTGTAGGCATCCGCCACCCCTCCTCCTCCTCCAGAAGTGAAAGCTCGTCCACAGAGTGCAGTCGCACGACCACTCCATCCGCAGCTGCCAGTGTTGCACATGAAGTGTCCCATT
Source organism: Ranitomeya variabilis (assembly GCF_051348905.1). Taxonomy (NCBI): domain Eukaryota; kingdom Metazoa; phylum Chordata; class Amphibia; order Anura; family Dendrobatidae; genus Ranitomeya; species Ranitomeya variabilis. Next base: position 201,472,045 of record NC_135233.1, read on the forward strand.
ATCGAACAGCTAGTGGTAAGCGTCAGCAGGCTGTGTTACAAATCAAGTGTTTGGGCGACAACAGACACACCGCGGAAGTACTGGCCGAGTACTTGCAGCAACAAACTCAGTCATGGCTGGGCAGTGTACATCTTGAGACAGGCAAGGTAGTCAGTGATAACGGAAGGAATTTTATGGCTGCCATAGCCCTTTCAGAACTGAAACCCATACCTTGCCTGGCTCACACCTTGAACCTGGTGGTGCAGTGCTTCCTCAAAAATTATCCGGAGTTACCAGCCCTGCTCCTGAAGGTGCGAAGACTTTGCTCGCACATCCGCCGGTCGCCCGTACACTCCAGCCGTATGCAGAACCATCAGCGATCGCTGAATCTTCCCCAGCACCGCCTAATAATCGACGTTGCAACAAGGTGGAACTCCACACTGCACATGGCTCAGAGGTAGTGTTGAGCGATACCGTCCGATACTTGAAAGTATCGGTATCGGAAAGTATTGGCCGATACCGGCAAAGTATCGGATCCAATCCGATACCGATACCCCATACCAATACAAGTCAATGGGACTCAAGTATCGGACGGTATTCCTGATGGTTCCCAGGGTCTGAAGGAGAGGAAACTCTCCTTCAGGCCCTGGGAACCATATTAATGTGTAAAAGAAAGAATTAAAATAAAAAATATTGCTATACTCACCTCTCCGAGGGAACCGGCACCTTACCGAGGGAACCGGCAGCGTTCTTTGTTTAAAATTCGCGCGTTTACTTGGTTACGTGAAGTCCCGGCTTGTGATTGGTCGCGGCGGCCATGTTGCCGGGACGCGGACCAATCACAGCAAGCCGTGACGTAATTTCAGGTCCTGCAGGATTTTAAAATTACGTTACGGCGTTGTGATTGGTTGCGCCGCAGTCACATGGGCGACGCAACCAATCACAAGCCGTGACGTCACGGGAGGCTGGACACGCGCGTATTTTAAAATGCGCGCTTGTCCAGCCTCCCGTGACGTCCCGGCTTGTGATTGGTTGCATCGCGGTCAACCAATCACAAGCCGGGAGGCTGGACGCGCGCATTTTAAAATGTGCGCGTGTCCAGCCTCCCGTGACGTCACGGCTTGTGATTGGTCGCGGCGGCCATGTTGCCGGGACGCGGACCAATCACAGCAAGCCGTGACGTAATTTCAGGTCCTGCAGGATTTTAAAATTACGTTCCGGCGTTGTGATTGGTCCGCGTCCCGGCAACATGGCCGCCGCGAACAATCACAAGCCGGGACGTCACGGGAGGCTGGACACGCGCGCATTTTAAAATGCGCGCGTGTCCAGCCTCCCGTGAGGTCCCGGCTTGTGATTGGTTACGTCGCCCATGTGGCCACGACGCGCCCAATCACAACGCCGGAACATAATTTTAAAATCCTGCAAGGACCTGAAATTACGTCACGGCTTGCTGTGATTGGTCCGCGTCCTGACAACATGGCCGCCGCGACCAATCACAAGCCGGGACTTCACGTAACCAAGTAAACGCGCGAATTTTAAACAAACAACGCTGCCGGTTCCCTCGCTGAGGTCCGGGCTGCGTCGGAGAGGTGAGTATAGCAATATTTTTTATTTTAATTCTCTCTTTTACACATTATTACATTAATGTTGTTTCGATACCCGATACCCGATACCACAAAAGTATCGGATCTCGGTATCGGAATTCCGATACAGCAAGTATCGGCCGATACCCGATACTTGCAGTATCGGAATGCTCAACACTACTCAGAGGCTGTGCAAACAGAGGCGTGCTGTAATTAATTTGTGGGAGGCTACACATACACGGGCAGGCACTTGGATGGCAGACATTGAGTTGTCTGGTGTGCAGTGGTCAAAGCTACAAGACCTCTCTCAAGTCCTTCAGTGTTTTGAGGGATGCACACGGCTGGTAAGTGCAGACGACGCCATCATAAGCATGAGCATCCCACTAATGCATCTGCTGATGCAAAGTTTGACACACATTAAGGAGCAGGCATCTGCAGCCGAGGAGGAGGGAAGCCTTGATGACAATCAGCCATTGTCTGCTCAGGGAACTCTCCTGGATGAGGTAGCAGACGAAGAAGAGGAGGAGGATGATGGGGATGAATATTTATGGGAGGAGGATGCTTCTCAGGGGGCAATAGAAACTGGTGGTGTTGCAAGGTCAGTTACAGGGTTTTTGTGGGACACAAGTGATGTTGATTTGCAAGAAAGTGCTCCTCAACCCAGCAGAAGCAGTGAATTGACACCTGGAACCAGGGTGGATAAAAATCAATGTTTTTAAAAAAAAAAAAAAATCAAAAAAATCGGATTTTTTTAATTTAAATCGGATTTTTTTTATTTAAATCAGATTTTTTTCAATAAACTGCTTTTTGAGGAAAATATTTTACCATCCAAAGGTTCCTCCATCATGAGATAAAGCTGAGTTGTTTAACTCAGTAGAATAAAGGCTGTATATGTGTAACATTCACAATGCCATGCTCTTCCAGAGGTTTCTGTAGGATTAGTGGACAGTTTCTCTCCTATATTATCACAGACGCTCACTTTACTTACGCAATTCTCAAAACTGAATTTGACTCCGCAGAGGTCCCAGCCTCTTCTTCACGGCAAAAATGTTACAACATGAACAGAGTTGAGAAAAAGACCTTAATCCTATTGTTCTACAAACCTATGAATACAGAATCAACCCCTTCAGTGCCAAGTCCAAGAAGTTAGACAATATGTTTCTGATTGTTTGGAGTGGAATAGATGTGCACAACACAATAAGAATGTGAATCTAAGTGTGAGGAGGAGGAAGGGCAAGCAGACAAGAAAATGAAAGTGAAACTTTGAGCACAATACTACAGCATAGCCACAGACAGACAAGTCTGGATCTGTTTGTGTGTACGATACAATCTGAGGTTTATTACATTCTTTCCTTATAATGGCAGCAGGCCGTAAAAGAGACCCAGTTTGGGAATATTTTAATGAAGCTCCTTCGCCTATCGGTAAGGCAGGCATGCGTGCAAAATGCAAACGATGCAACAAAGAGATGCAAGGCCTGGTGGCGCGAATGAGGCAACATCATGAGAAGTGCGGTGATGAAGATGACCAAAGAAACACTTCTAAACAGGCAGGATCTTCAGGTTGGTAAACATTTTTATTGAATCCTATTTCTAAAGACTGAACTGTCATGTGTGAGAAAAATTATATTTCTTCTTATTATTACTGCATGTTACTGTCATTTGGTACAGTTATGAAGAAAAACAAATATTCCTTTTGGGGCAGGGGCAGTGATGTGTTGTGTACAATAAGCAGAAATTGTATAAACAATAAAATAATAGCATTGACTTTTTTTGTTTAGGGGAATTCATGGATTCTGGAAACTATCCACCTCCAAGATCACCATCATCCTGTTCTACAGTTTCAGAGTTATCCATCCAGGATAGTGCTTCAGTAGCAGCAGCAGCATCATCAGACACCCACAGCCACATATCACCATCACCCAAAAGGAAGAAAAAACCTTTACCTCCTGGAACCACCATAGATAGGTTTGTGATAAGAACTAGCAGATTAGAAAAAGAGTTGATTGATGAAAAATTGCCCAGTTTATTTATGCAACAAACTCTTGTTTCCGTCTGACTGAGAACCCACATTTCATTAATATGGTTCAGTCACTGAGACCAGGATACAGTCCACCCAGCAGAGCTGATGTTGCAGGGAAACTGCTTGATCAAGTGTATGACAAAGAAATGGAGCAATGTGCAACAGCTCTGGAGGGTAAAATTGTTAACCTAAGTATTGATGGGTGGAGTAATGTCCACAATGATCCTATTGTATGTGCTTGTATAACAACAGAAGAAGGTAAAGTCTTCCTTGCACAAACAACTGATACGTCAGGAAATGCACACACAGCAGAATACTTACAAGAAGTGGCAGTAAAAGCTATAACGACATGTGAACAAAAATTCAAATGTCTAGTACGCAGTTTGGTCACTGACAATGCTGCAAACGTATCCAAGATGAGAAGAGATTTAGAAGAGCAGGGAGGGAATACAAAGCTGCTAATAACATATAGTTGCAGTGCTCATTTGCTGCACCTCTTAGCCAAAGACTTAAGTGTTCCAGAAATAAAGGCTAATGTTGTTGAAATTGCTAAATACTTCCGTAATAATCATTTTGCTGCAGCAGCTCTGAAAAGGATGGGTAGAACCAAGCTAACGCTCCCACAAGATGTTAGATGGAACTCTGTGGTGGACTGTTTTGAGCAGTATATCAAAAACTGGCCTATTCTGATGACACTTTGTGAAGAAAATCGAGATAAAATAGATGGCACTGTCATGGCCAAAATCCTCAACATTGGGCTTAAGAGAAATGTTGAACATATGCTGAGCTTCCTGAAACCCATCTCTCAAGCTTTAAACAAAATACAGAAAAATAGCTGTTTTATTGCGGATGCTGTTGAAATTTGGAAGGAACTGAGTGAACCCTTAAAAACAGAACTACACATGGACAGAATTAAATTACAAGCAGTAAACAAACGAATGGGACAAGCACTGACTCCAGCTCATTTTTTGGCAAATATTGTCAATATCCAATATCAGGGTCAAAACCTAAAGGTACCTTCACACTAAACGATATCGCTAGCGATCCGTGACATTGCAGCGTCCTGGCTAGCGATATCGTTGAGTGTGACACGCAGCAGCGATCAGGATCCTGCTGTGATATCGCTGGTCGTTAGTTAAAGTTCAGAACTTTATTTGGTCGTCAGATCACCGTGTATCGTTGCGTTTGACAGTAAAAGCAACGATGCCAGCGATGTTTTACAATGGTAACCAGGGTAAATATCGGGTTACTAAGTGCAGGGCCGCACTTAGTAACCCGATGTTTACCCTTGTTACCAGTGTAAAATGTAAAAAAACAAACAGTACATACTCACCTTCGCGTCCCCCGGCGTCCGCTTCCTGCACTGACTGAGCGCCGGCCGTAAAGTGAAAGCACAGCACAGCGGTGACGTCACCGCTCTGCTATTAGGGCCGGCACTCAGTCAGTGCAGGAAGCGGACGCCGGGAGACGCGAAGGTGAGTATGTACTGTTTGTTTTTTTTACTTTTACGCTGGTAACCAGGGTAAACATCGGGTTACTAAGCGCGGCCCTGCGCTTAGCAACCCGATGTTTACCCTGGTTACCCGGGGACCTCGGCATCGTTGGTCGCTGGAGAGCTGTCTGTGTGACAGCTCTCCAGCGACCAAACAGCGACACTGCAGCGATCGGCATCGTTGTCTGTATCGCTGCAGCGTCGCTAAGTGTGAAGGTACCTTAAGTGCTGAGGAAGAGGAGTTAGCTATGACATGGGTATCCAGCAATCATCCATCTTTAATGCCAACTATAATAAACTTGAGAGCTAAGGGGGAACCATTCAAGAAATATATGTTTGCTGAAGATATTTTAAGGAAGGTCACACCAGTAAACTGGTGGAAGTCACTTAAGCGCTTGGATTTAGAGACTGTTCAAGTAATGATTTCACTTTTAACAGCAGTAGCTTCTTCTGCAGGCGTTGAAAGAATATTCTCTTCCTTTGGACTCATTCATTCTAAATTGAGAAATTGGTTGGGACCCAATAAAGCAGGAAAGCTTGTTTTTCTTTTCCAGATTATGAATCGGAACGAAGAAGATGATGATGAAGATGACGACAAGTGAGCTACAGAGGACAGCAGGGACAGTAGTATTTAAGTTTTTCATGTGTTGGCTGGGCTGACAGTCTAAGTTTCCTAAAATATATATATATTTTGTTTAGCCAAATTAGTTAACAAACATGGATGTTTGTTTAAGCAAATAACTTATGCTGTAATGTTGATATTGTTTAAGTTGAATAAATCTATTTAAATTGTTATTAAGGTCAGGATTATTTTTCTCCTTCCTAAGTACAACAGAACAGTGGTGTCCAAATATGAATGATTAACCCATTAAACTGGGGAGAAAAAATAATATAAAAAGTGATTCTAAAAATCTTCATCTACTTGCATGTTAAAGTAGCAGGAACTAGTCTAGGTAGAAACTTTGATTTAAATCACTGATTTAAATCAAGCCTTACTGACTAGTGATTTAAATCGTGATTTAAATCAGTTAGATTTAAATCAAATCCACCCTGCCTGGAACATTGGCCCACATGGCTGAGTATGCCTTGCATATCCTAAAAAGGGACCCCCGCATTACCAAAATGATGACCGATGACAATTACTGGTTGGCCTGCCTCCTGGATCCATGATATGAAGGAAAATTACAAAATATCATGCCACATGAGAACCTTGATCAAATATTGGCTACCAAACAAGCAACTCTTGTAGACTGTTTGGTTCAGGCATTCCCAGCACACAGCGGCGGTGATGGTTCTCACACGAGCCATAGTGGGCAACATGGCAGAGGTGTTAGAGGTGCACAAATCCGAAAGTGGCGTTGGACAGAGGGGTTTTATGACCAGGTTGTGGAGTGATTTCGCAATGACCGCTGATACGACAGGTACTGCTGCATCGATTTAAAGTGACAGGCGACAACATTTGTCCAGTATGGTTACAAACTACTTTTCCTTCCTTATCGATGTTCTCCCTCATAGGTCATTCCCCTTTGATTACTGGGCATCTAAAATAGACACCTGGCCTGAATTGGCAGAATATGCATTACAGGAGCTCGCTTGCCCAGCTGCTAGTGTGCTATCAGAAAGAGTCTTCAGTGCTGCTGGTTCAATACTGACTGAAAAAAGGACACTTCTGGCTACCCAAAATGTTGATGATCTAACCTTCATTAAAATGAACCAATCATGGATTTCAAATTATTTTGCCCCACCTTCCCCTGCTGACACGTAGCTTGCCTGAAAGATGTCTTGCTTTTGGCCTCCTCTTACTGACTTCTCCAATTCCTCCATTTGCAGCTGCTGAATGTCCACCATAGGCCATTTTTATACCTCCCTAAATGGGCTGACTCCCCCCCACAGGGCCGTGGTCACCATCTGGCGCAAGCACCCGTGCGAGTACCGTTTGCCTGGACTGGTGGGTGGGCCCACTCTTGGGCGACGGCACTGGCACAGGGTCCCTCATAGTACAATGAAGTGTCTCTGATGGTGGTGGTGCACAACCAACGTCAGACACACCATCATAATATGAGGGGCAATGTGCCAGTACCGCCGCCCATGAGAGAGTGTTCCCCCCAGCTCGAACAGTGCTCTACCACTTGCAATACTTACCTCTCCCTGCTCCACCACTGTGTAGTCTGTGCTGTTAAATCCTTCAATGGCACTGCCAATACAAATTTGTTGAAATGATAGATGACAGTTAAAATATACAGGGGCCCTGACCTCCATTTAGACCAGGTAATACTTTGCCTACTACCACTGTCTGCTACTCAGCAGGGGAGCAGGGGAACCCACCCCTGTACCTAGCTATGCCACCTGTTTATTTATGAACAATTTTTTGGCAGACATTTAGCCCGCTTTATTATTTGGGCCTACACTAACTGTGTCTGCCACTCATTACAGTTTTCCTCCACTGAACAAAGCAATGCCACCTGTTGTGAACTCTATTTCTGGGTTCCCTCTAGTGTTCACAAGCGGTACTGTGTAGTGTTGTCTTTCTGCAGGTTGGCTTCATCAGCTGGTTCATTATCCTTGGTTGGTTTTCTATTTAGCCCACCTGGATACTCAGTTCCTTGCCTGCTATCAATGTATTCAGTGCTCTTCAGATTCCGTGTGTCTACCTTGCTCCCAGTCTCTCCAAGACAAGCTAAGTTTTTTTTGATCATTTTTTGATTATCAGTGTTCATTATGTTTTAGTCCAGCTCGCTAAAATGTGATTTCTTCGCTTGCTGGTTGCTCTAGGGGACTGAGTTTCTCCCCCCACACCGTTAGTTGGTGTGGGGGTTCTTGAAATCTCAGAGTGGATATTTTGTAAGGGTTTTTTACTGACCGCATAGATTCCCTTTTCTATTTTCTGCTATCTAGTATTAGTGGGCCTCATTTGCTGAATCTGCTTTCACCCCTGTGTATGTGCCTTCCTCTTACCTCACCGTTATTATTTGTTGGGGGCTTCTATAACTTTGGGGATTATTTCTCTGGAGGCAAGAGAGGTCTTTCTTTCTCTCTAGGGGTAGTTAGTTCCTTAGGCTGGCTCGAGACGTCTAGGAATTCAGGCACGTTCACCGGCTACTTCTAGAGTGTTTGGTTAGGTTCAGATTTGCGGTCAGTCCAGCTTGCCACCTCCCTAGAGCTTGTTCTATGTTTGTTACTTAGCTGGAGTAATTTGTGATCCTCAACCACTAAGGATTATAACAGTATAGCAGGCCAAAAAGTGCTTAATGCATCGCAGAAGTGGGATAAAAAGAAGACCTGAGTACATTTTTTTTTTTCCTTCCTCCCGCTTTTCCTTTGCTGCAGTCTGTTTAGCTTCTTTCATCCCCTTGAACTCTGGGTGGTTTGAGCTCAGCTGCAGACATGGATGTTCAGACTCTGACTTCTAGTGTGGATCATCTTGCTGCACGGGTGCAAAGTATTCAGGATTTTGTTATTCATAGCCCTATGTCAGAACCAAAGATACCCATTCCTGAGTTGTTTTCTGGAGATAGATCTAGGTTTCAGAATTTTAAGAATAATTGTAAGTTATTTCTATCTCTGAGACCTCGTTCCTCTGGTGATTCCGCTCGGCAAGTAAAGATTGTTATCTCCTTGTTATGTGGCGACCCTCAGGATTGGGCCTTCTCTCTGGCGCCAGGAGATCCTGCATTGCTTAATGTGGATGCGTTTTTTCTGGCTCTTGGACTGCTTTATGAGGAGCCTAATCTTGAGAATCAGGCAGAAAAAGCGTTGCTGGCCCTTTCTCAAGGGCAGGATGAAGCAGAGGTGTATTGTCAAAAATTTCGGAAATGGTCAGTGCTTACTCAATGGAATGAGTGTGCCCTGGCTGCAAAATTTCAGAGAAGGTCTTTCTGAAGCCATTAAGGATGTTATGGTGGGGTTCCCCACCCCTACAAGTCTGAGTGATTCTATGGCTTTAGCCATTCAGGTTGATCGGCGTTTGCGGGAGCGCAGATCTGCTCATCCTTTGGCGGTATTTTCTGAACAGAGACCTGAGTCTATGCAATGTGATCAAACTCTGACCAGAATTGAGCGACAAAGTCATAGACGTCAAAATGGGTTGTGCTTTTACTGTGGTGATTCTGCTCATGTTATCTCAGCATGCTCTAAACGCTTAAAAAAGGTCGCTAAACCTGTCACCATTGGTACTATACAGCCTAAGTTTATTTTGTCTGTTACTTTGATTTGTTCTTTGTCGTCCTACTCGGTTATGGCCTTTGTGGATTCGGGTGCTGCCCTGAATCTGATGGATGTGTCATTTGCCAGGCGCTGTGGTTTTGTCCTGGAGCCTTTGGAATTTCCTATTCCTCTGAGGGGAATTGATGCTACGCCATTGGCTGAGAATAAACCTCAGTATTGGACGCAAATGACCATGTGCATGACTCCCGTTCATCAGGAGGTGATTCGCTTTCTTGTTCTGCATAATTTACATGATGTTGTCGTTTTGGGTCTGCCATGGTTGCAGGCTCATAATCCAGTTTTAGATTGGAAAGCTATGTCTGTGTCTAGTTGGGGTTGTCAGGGAATTCATGGCAATACTCCATTGGTGTCTTTTGCTTCTTCCACTCCTTCTGAGGTCCCTGAGTTTTTGTCTGACTACCAGGATGTATTTGATGAGCCCAGGTCCGGTGCCCTGCCCCCTCATAGGGATTGTGACTGTGCTATAAATGTAATTCCTGGTAGTAAATTCCCTAAGGGACGACTTTTTAATTTGTCTATACCAGAGCATGCCGCGATGCGGAGTTATATAAAGGAGTCTTTGGAGAAGGGACATATTCGCCCATCCTCTTCCCCTCTTGGTGCAGGATTCTTTTTTGTGGCCAAGAAGGACGGTTCTTTGAGACTGTGTATAGATTATCGCCTTCTGAATAAAATTACAGTCAAATTTCAGTATCCTTTGCCACTATTATCTGATTTGTTTGCTCGGATTAAGGGTGCCAGTTGGTTCACCAAGATAGATCTCCGTGGTGCGTATAATCTTGTGCGCATTAAGCAGGGAGATGAATGGAAAACAGCATTTAATACGCCCGAAGGCCATTTTGAGTACTTGGTGATGCCTTTTGGACTCTCTAATGCTCCTTCTGTGTTTCAGTCCTTCATGCATGACATTTTCCGTGAATATCTGGATAAATTTATGATTGTTTATCTGGATGACATTTTGGTCTTTTCTGATGATTGGGAGTCCCATGTGAAGCAGGTCAGGATGGTGTTTCAGGTCCTGCGTGCCAATGCTTTATTTGTGAAGGGCTCAAAATGCCTCTTTGGAGTACAGAAGGTCTCCTTTTTGGGTTTTATTTTTTCTCCTTCTGCTGTGGAGATGGACCCAGTCAAGGTCCAGGCTATTCATGACTGGACTCAGCCCACGTCTGTTAAGAGTCTTCAGAAGTTCTTGGGTTTTGCTAATTTTTACCGTCGTTTCATCGCTAATTTTTCTAGCGTGGTTAAACCTTTGACGGATTTGACCAGGAAGGGCTCTGATGTGACTAATTGGTCTCCTGCGGCCGTGGAGGCCTTTCGGGAGCTTAAGCACTGGTTTTCTTCAGCTCCAGTCTTATGTCAGCCAGATGTCTCACTCCCCTTTCAGGTCGAGGTTGATGCTTCCGAGATTGGAGCAGGTGTTTTTTTGTCACAGAGAAGTTCTGAGGGCTCTGTGATGAAGCCGTGTGCTTTCTTTTCAAGAAAGTTTTCGCCTGCCGAGCGAAATTATGATGTTGGTAATAGGGAGTTGTTGGCTATGAAGTGGGCATTTGAGGAGTGGCGTCATTGGCTCGAGGGAGCTAGACATCGTGTGGTGGTCCTGACTGATCATAAAAATCTGATTTACCTCGAGTCGGCCAAGTGCCTTAATCCTAGACATGCTCGTTGGTCGTTGTTTTTCTCCCGTTTCAACTTCGTGGTCTCATACCTGCCTGGTTCGAAGAACGTGAAAGCTGATGCACTTTCTAGGAGTTTTGTGCCTGACTCTCCGGGAGTTTCTGAGCCGGCTGGTATTCTTAGAGAGGGAGTGATTTTGTCTGCCATTTCTCCAGATTTGCGACGAGTGCTGCAGAAATTTCAGGCGGATAGACCTGACCGTTGTCCACCAGAGAGACTGTTTGTCCCGGATAGATGGACCAGCAGAGTTATTTCCGAGGTTCATTCTTCGGTGTTGGCGGGTCATCCTGGGATTTTTGGTACCAGAGATTTGGTGGCTAGGTCCTTCTGGTGGCCTTCCTTGTCGCGGGATATGCGTTCCTTTGTGCAGTCTTGTGGGATTTGTGCTCGGGCTAAGCCTTGCTGTTCTCGTGCCAGCGGGTTGCTTTTGCCTTTGCCTGTCCTGAAAAGGCCTTGGACGCACATCTCCATGGATTTTATTTTTGATCTGCCAGTATCTCAGAGAATGTCTGTCATCTGGGTGGTGTGTGATCGTTTTTCCAAGATGGTCCATTTGGTGCCCTTGCCTAAGCTGCCTTCCTCCTCCGATTTGGTTCCTCTATTTTTTCAGAATGTGGTTCGCTTGCACGGCATTCCTGAAAATATTGTGTCTGATAGAGGATCCCAGTTTGTGTCCAGGTTTTGGCGAACTTTTTGTGCTAAGATGGGCATTGATTTGTCTTTTTCGTCGGCCTTCCATCCTCAGACTAATGGCCAAACCGAGCGAACTAATCAGACGTTGGAGACTTATTTGAGATGTTTTGTTTCTGCTGATCAGGATGATTGGGTGACTTTTTTTCCATTGGCCAAGTTTGCCCTTAATAATCGGGCTAGTTCTGCTACTTTGGTTTTGCCTTTTTTCTGCAATTCTGGTTTCCATCCTCGTTTTTCCTCGGGTCAGGTTGAGTCTTCTGACTGTCCTGGGGTGGATTCTGTGGTGGATAGGTTGCAGCAGATTTGGAGCCATGTGGTGGACAATCTGAAATTGTCACAGGAGAGGGCTCAGCGCTTTGCCAACCGCCGCCGCGGTGTGGGTCCCCGACTTCGTGTTGGGGATTTGGTGTGGCTGTCTTCTCGGTATGTTCCTATAAAGGTCTCGTCTCCTAAGTTTAAGCCTCGCTTCATCGGTCCTTATAAGATCTTGGAAATCCTTAACCCGGTGTCTTTTCGTTTGGATCTCCCGGCATCGTTTGCCATCCATAATGTGTTCCATAGGTCTTTGTTGCAGAGGTATGTGGTACCTGTGGTTCCTTCTGTTGAGCCTCCTGCTCCGGTGCTGGTTGAGGGCGAATTGGAGTACGTGGTGGAGAAGATTTTGGATTCTCGTATCTCTAGACGGAGCCTTCAGTATCTGGTTAAGTGGAAGGGCTATGGTCAGGAGGATAATTCCTGGGTTGTCGCCTCTGATGTTCATGCGGCCGATTTGGTTCGCGCCTTCCACACAGCTCGTCCTGATCGCCCTGGGGGTCTTGATGAGGGTTCGGTGACCCCTCCTCAAGGGGGGGGTACTGTTGTGAACTCTATTTCTGGGCTCCCTCTAGTGGTCACAAGCGGTACTGTGTAGTGTTGTCTTTCTGCAGGTTGGCTTCATCAGCTGGTTCATTATCCTTGGTTGGTTTTCTATTTTGCCCACCTGGATACTCAGTTCCTTGCCTGCTATCAATGTATTCAGTGCTCTTCAGATTCCGTGTGTCTACCTTGCTCCCAGTCTCTCCAAGACAAGCTAAGTTTTTGTTTGATCATTTTTTGATTATCAGTGTTCATTATGTTTTAGTCCAGCTCGCTAAAATGTGATTTCTTCGCTTGCTGGTTGCTTTAGGGGACTGAGTTTCTCCCCCCACACCGTTAGTTGGTGTGGGGGTTCTTGAAATCTCAGAGTGGATATTTTGTAAGGGTTTTTTACTGACCGCATAGATTCCCTTTTCTATTTTCTGCTATCTAGTATTAGTGGGCCTCATTTGCTGAATCTGCTTTCACCCCTGTGTATGTGCCTTCCTCTTACCTCACCGTTATTATTTGTTGGGGGCTTCTATATCTTTGGGGATTATTTCTCTGGAGGCAAGAGAGGTCTTTCTTTCTCTCTAGGGGTAGTTAGTTCCTTAGGCTGGCTCGAGACGTCTAGGAATTCAGGCACGTTCACCGGCTACTTCTAGTGTGTTTGGTTAGGTTCAGATTTGCGGTCAGTCCAGCTTGCCACCTCCCTAGAGCTTGTCCTATGTTTGTTACTTAGCTGGAGTAATTTGTGATCCTCAACCACTAAGGATCATAACAGCCACCTGTTTAATCCTGTTACCACATTTTAACTGCATTCAGCCCACTTTATTATTTGGGCCTACTAACTGTGTCTGCCACTCATTACAGTTTTCCTCCACTGAACAAAGCAATGCCGTCTGTTTAGTCCTGTTACCACATTTGAACTGCATTTAGCCCACTTTATTATTTGGGCCTACTAACTGTCTGCCACTCATTACAGTTTTCCTCCACTGAACAAAGCAATGCCGACTGTTTAGTCCTGTTACCACATTTGAACTGCATTTAGCCTACTTTACTCTTTGGGACGATATCTGTGTTTCCTCCTCATCCTGCCCATTGCCCAGCCACTGCTAGATGAGTCTGCTGGTACATTGACCCAGACCACTACATTCCCCTTGAACTCTACACAGCCAGAATCTGACCCTGCTGAAAGTCAGGTTCCCCTTCCCGCATACTATATCACCTTACACGGGGGCAAAGAGGAAGGTGCAGATGAAAGTGCAGGTTCCTTCATCAGGAGGGTGGCATACTCATTGGCGACGTCACTGGCACAGGGCCCCTCATTGTACACAAAAGTGTCTCTGCCAGTGGGAGGCGCCACCCGCCGTCAAACACACTGCTGTACTATGAGGGGCCCTGTGCCAGTGACGTCGCCAATGAGTATGCCCCCCCACCTGATGAAGGAACCTGCACTTTTATCTTTTCTATGAACGAGTGGGCCCCGCCTTCTTGCTCAGGATCACAGCACTTGCAAAATTGAAATACTTACTCTCCCTGTTACACCGCCGTGACGTATTCCGCGTTTCCTGGGCCCATGAAAATCTTGAACCAGCCCTACCTCCCCACAACTTTAGCCAAATGACCCCCAGTTTTCAATGCCTAACTATTATTATAAAGTAAATTAAGATTTACAAGCTTAAGTAATAAGAATTGATGTTTTTGGCATTAAAATGGGCTCTGTTGGTGTTTTCCTGTCCTCCACTCACTGCCGACTTTGATTCCCCATTGACTTGCATTGGGTTTCGTGTTTCAGTCGGCCCCCGACTTTTCGCAATAATCGGCCGATTTCACCGACCCGACTTTTGACAAAGTCGGGTTTCGCGAAACCCGACTCGATCCGAAAAAAGTAAAAGTCGCTCAACTCTAGTAGGTACACTTCACCTGTGAGAGACAGAATCTAAAAATAAAAAACAGAAAATCACATTGTATGATTTTTACATAATTAATTTGCATTTTACTGCATGAAATAAGTATTTGATCACTGACCAACAAGCAAGAATTCTGACTCTCACAGACCGGGTAGTCTTTCTGTAAGAAGCCTGCTACTCTGCCCTCATTACCTGTTTTAATTGCACCTGTCGATGTGACATCAGCACAGAAGACAATAACAGACACAAGGACAAGCCACTCCTGGGAGTAGAGTTTTTCTGAAACCAGAAAACCTTGTAATCTCAATCATAAATATATTCATCAGTTATCAGGGCCTGACTGGAACTAAGAATCAGCCTTGACATTTGTAAGCATACAGGCCAAATTGCTGTGCCATGAATCTAGAAATATGTTAATGTGTTTTTCCTAGTCAGGGTACAGTGGGGCAAAAAAGTATTTAGTCAGTCAGCAATAGTGCAAGTTCCACCACTTAAAAAGATGAGAGGCGTCTGTAATTTACATCATAGGTAGACCTCAACTATGGGAGACAAACTGAGAACAAAAAATCCAGAAAATCACATTGTCTGTTTTTTTATCATTTTATTTGCATTTTATGGTGGAAAATAAGTATTTGGTCAGAAACAAACAATCAAGATTTCTGGCTCTCACAGACCTATAACTTCTTCTTTAAGAGTCTCCTCTTTCCTCCACTCATTACCTGTAGTATTGGCACCTGTTTAAACTTGTTATCAGTATAAAAAGACACCTGTGCACACCCTCAAACAGTCTGACTCCAAACTCCACTATGGTGAAGACCAAAGAGCTGTCAAAGGACACCAGAAACAAAATTGTAGCCCTGCACCAGGCTGGGAAGACTGAATCTGCAATAGCCAACCAGCTTGGAGTGAAGAAATCAACAGTGGGAGCAATAATTAGAAAATGGAAGACATACAAGACCACTGATAATCTCCCTCGATCTGGGGCTCCACGCAAAATCCCACCCCGTGGGGTCAGAATGATCACAAGAACGGTGAGCAAAAATCCCAGAACCACGCGGGGGGACCTAGTGAATGAACTGCAGAGAGCTGGGACCAATGTAACAAGGCCTACCATAAGTAACACACTACGCCACCATGGACTCAGATCCTGCAGTGCCAGACGTGTCCCACTGCTTAAGCCAGTACATGTCCGGGCCCGTCTGAAGTTTGCTAGAGAGCATTTGGATGATCCAGAGGAGTTTTGGGAGAATGTCCCATGGTCTGATGAAACCAAACTGGAACTGTTTGGTAGAAACACAACTTGTCGTGTTTGGAGGAAAAAGAATACTGAGTTGCATCCATCAAACACCATACCTACTGTAAAGCATGGTGGTGGAAACATCATGCTTTGGGGCTGTTTCTCTGCAAAGGGGCCAGGACGACTGATCCGGGTACATGAAAGAATGAATGGGGCCATGTATCGTGAGATTTTGAGTGCAAACCTCCTTCCATCAGCAAGGGCATTGAAGAAGAAACGTGGCTGGGTCTTTCAACATGACAATGATCCAAAGCACACCGCCAGGGCAACGAAGGAGTGGCTTCGTAAGAAGCATTTCAAGGTCCTGGAGTGGCCTAGCCAGTCTCCAGATCTCAACCCTATAGAAAACCTTTGGAGGGAGTTGAAAGTCCGTGTTGCCAAGCGAAAAGCCAAAAACATCACTGCTCTAGAGGAGATCTGCATGGAGGAATGGGCCAACATACCAACAACAGTGTGTGGCAACCTTGTGAAGACTTACAGAAAATGTTTGACCTCTGTCATTGCTAACAAAGGATATATTACAAAGTATTGAGATGAAATTTTGTTTCTGACCAAATACTTATTTTCCACCATAAAATGCAAATAAAATGATAAAAAAAACAGACAATGTGATTTTCTGGATTTTTTTTTCTCAGTTTGTCTCCCATAGTTGAGGTCTACCTATGATGTAAATTACAGACGCCTCTCATCTTTTTAAGTGGTGGAACTTGCACTATTGCTGACTGACTAAATACTTTTTTGCCCCACTGTATATATCACATTTAGCAAACAAAATGTGAAACTTAAACCTGTTATCTGTGTATGAAAGAGGAAGATTTTGATCTTATGTTCTTGATGGAATTCTGGGCTGTATTTGTAATAGACACCACAATAGTCTTCTAAAATTATATATATATATATATATATATATATATATATATATATATATATATATATATATATATATAGTAGGGGTTGTACTCGCTCAGGTGCGGCAGATGACACTCTGGAGGCACGTTTCATTAAAAGTTCACCGGGTTTATTGCTCCATAAACCACATAGCAACATGAACAACGGGTAAACAGTCTTACATCAGATGGATGAGACCTCAATGTCCATAACAGAGCTCCGCTCTCTCAGGTCTGTAGGCACACAGACTGTGCTATGTCCAGCACGCAGGCCCGGTCCTGGAGCCTTAACACACTGTGGAGGCTTTCTCCTCCACACACACAGACTCCTGTCTGTAGTGTCCCGCCTGGACACAGGGATCTCTGTCCACACTCACAGACTCCCAAAACACTCACAGCCATAAGCCAAACACAGCTCCACTATGTAGCCTGAAACCACACCCAGGAACCCATCACATGATTAGACATGTGGTTCTGACATCACCACAGGTCCTGAAACAAACATAGATAGGCATGGTTATGCCCCTTACCCAGGGGTGAGGTATATGGGTACCCAGACCCTCCCATCTCTCATAGCTACCCGTAACCCGGACCCAAATATACCAAGCAACTCCTTATTGCTTTATGTGCCTTACAGAAAACACTTCGGGTTACATCACAGCGACAAGCCTTCTCTGTGATACATACCTCCCGTCGACTATCCAACCTTTAGCCACGCTACAATATATAATATATAAAGCTGAATGTGTGTGTGTGCATGTATGTGTGTGTGTATGTCCGGGATTGGCATCTGCACCGCCACAGCTACAGCCACAAAATTTTGCACAGTCACACGTCTGGACCCTGAGAGCGTCATAGGCTATGTTGTGAGGCAAAATTTTAACCCCACGCGTTCCAATTCACCAAACAATTTTGCCCCTATATACATAATGGGGAAAAAATGAAAGGAAAACTGTTGGAGGCAAATTGACAGCCAGGAGGAGATGGCATACATGTATATACTATATACAGGAGAGATGACATACAGGTATATACTACATACAGGGGAGATGACTTACAGGTATATCTAATATATAAAGCTGAATGTGTGTGTATGTCCGGGATTGGCACCTGCACCGTCGCAGCTACAACCATAAAATTTTGCACAGTCACACGTCTGGACCCCGAGAGCGTCATAGGCTATGCTGTGAGGTGAAATTTTAACCCCGCTCGTTCCAATTCACGAAACAATTTTGCCCCATATGTATAATGGGGAAAATGTGAAAGGAAAAGTGTTGGAGGCAAATTGACAGCTGCCAGATGTGAACAAGGGGGACTTAAAGAACAAGAGCGATGGCGCCAAAGAGTATATACCGTACAGTTGCTAAGGTGGGGCCCCGACATGGGATACTCACCACACACGGGGATATGAACATGCACACAAAATGCTCCACACACTACCACGTGCTTCAACACATATACCACCCTCAGCACACATTTCACCACACATGCACCAACCTCGCCACATAAAAGTCGAAACACAAAAGTCGCCACTCAAAACTCACCACGCGCAAAACTCGCCACATGCAAAACTCACCACATACAAAACTAGGCTCAAGCAAAACTCGCCACACGTGCAAAACTCACCTCATGGAAAACTCGCCACACGCAAAACTTGCACACGCGGAAAAATTGCCACATGCACAAAAGTTGCAACACATGCAAAAGTTGCCTCACACAAAACTTGCACATACTCAAAACGCACCACACATAAAACTCGACGCGCATAACACACTAATCTGTCACATGCAACTCGACACACAAAAAGTTGCTACACCCATGTCGCCACACAAAACTCATCTCACAAAAGTTGCTACACTCATGTTGCCACACAAAACTTATCTCACAAAAGTCGCTACATGCATGTCACCACACGCAACTCAACACAAACAAATTGACACATGAAACTCGCCCTAAAACACACACAAGTCTGGTATTATCCTTCAAAAATAAAAATCTGATTAATAAGCGGACAAAGTACAAGAGCAACAAATGTACGATATAGGAAATACGACAGCTGTCAGTCACATGACCTGTCTATTATGTGTATGTGTGAGCTAATATATACTGCCAGGGGGGGGGAGGGCTTCCTGTTGGCTGGGATTTATCAGTCTGCCAATAGCAACCAATCACAGCTCAGCTTCTTCTTTGCTACAGTTAATTAATCTGAGCTCTGATTGGTTAATATAGGCTGGACATTCTCAGTATAACAAAGCTTGTGTGAGGTAATAGCATGTTGTTAGGGTGTGTTGGTGGAAAGGCTGATGTCAGTCACATTACCTCTATGTGGGAGGATATAGAAACTGCCAGTTACAGACTATTTTTACCACAATAATGCCTCATAAGAAAAGGAATTCCATGGCACGAATGTCAGCTGATGCGAAAAGAAAAGCTGCATTATGGGCCAATGAAAAATGTGAAGACTGAGAAACAAGGCTGACACACATGAGAACAGCAGCTGCTTTCTCAAGAGCCAATGAACTTTCTGAGGAGAGGGAAGTGAGGCTTGCAGACATGAAAACAAGAGCTGCTTCCTCAAGAGCCAATGAACTTTCTGAGGAGAGGGAAGTGAGGCTTGCAGACAAGAGAACAAGAACTGCTTCCTCAAGAGCCAATTAACTTTCTGAGGAGAGGGAAGCGAGGCTTGCAGACAAGAGAACAAGAACTGCTTCCTCAAGAGCCAATGAATTTTCTGAGGAGAGGGAAGCGAGGCTTGCAGACATGAAAACAAGAGCTGCTTCCTCAAGAGCCAATGAACTTTCTGAGGAGAGTGAAGTGAGGCTTGCAGACATGAAAACAAGAGCTGCTTCCTCAAGAGCCAATAAACTTTCTGAGGAGAGGGAAGCAAGGCTTGCAGATAAGAGAAGAAGAGCTGCTTCCTCAAGGGCCAATGAGTCATCTCAGCAGAGAGAAGGCCGACTTGCCGCTAAGAGAATTTCTATTTCTTCCACCAGGGCACAGGAAATGGTTGGAGATTTGAAACATGCTGCCTTTTGTTACCAGTCAGACATAAACTATCAGGATAATCCTAAAGTTCAGATAAGAAAAATGGATGTGGTCTGCATGTACTAAAGTGCCCTAAAATGGAAAGATGAACCGCCAGGTTTATGCTGTGCAAATGGCAAGATAAAACTTAAACCTCTCCTGTCACCACCAGATCCCCTAAAGTCTCTGATGACAGGTACCAGTACAATATCAAAGCATTTCTTGGACAACATCAGGAAGTACAACTCCAGCTTTCAAATGACATCATTTGGTGCAACAAAAGAAATGTTTACAACAGGATTTATGCCGACATTTAAAGTTCAGGGACAGGTTTACCACTCAATTGGCTTACTGCTTCCATTACAAGGAGAAGAATCTCAATTTCTTCAACTCTTCTTCATGGGAGATGCAGAAGCAGAGGCTTAGCGGAGCTGCTCTTTAATTCCTAACACTTACCTTGATATTGTCACTATTTTGCAGCAGCTCCTTCACTCCAACAATCCATTTGTTCAACTTTTCAAGACTGCACTTGAATGCATGCCAAATGATGATTAAAAGGTTGTCATTCGAGCTGACAAAACACCACAAGGTGAGCATCAGCGACGTTTCAATGCTCCACATTTGATGAGGTAGCCATCTTGATTGTAGGTAATGATTTTCAAAGCCGTGACATTGTGCTTCAGAAAAGGAACAATAGTTTGCAACGAGTAGCAGAAACTCACAGGTCCTATGATGCACTACAATATTAAATCATCTTTTGGCAGGGACAGGATGGCTATCACTTTGGAATACCTCAGACAGATACTACAACAGGCAACCCTTCAGGAAAAAAACGTGTCTGCCATGGACTTCTATGCATATAGGATCATGACAAGATTTGCAGAGGAAAATCACATCTTGAAATGCAAAAACCTCTTCCACCAATTTATTGTTGACATGTATGCAAAGATTGAGAGTCTTTTATATATCCGACTAAATCAAAAGAAGCTCAGGGCAGAGGAATATATTCACCTTAGAGATGCTGTTGCAAATGATGCTGATCCAAAAAAATTGGGGAAAATGGTTATTCTTCCATCAACTGTCACTGGAAGCCCACGACACATGCATGAATACTCACAGGATGCAATGACTTATGTGAGAAAGTATGGCTGTCCAGATCTTTTCATCACCTTTACTTGCAATCCTGCCTGTAAGGAAATTGGAGGGCACCTGTTGCCGGGCCAAAAAACAGTGAATCGCCATGACCTTATTGCTCGGGTTTTCAAACAGAAACTTTCAAAAATGACTAATCTCATCACAAAATCACATATTTATGGTGAAACGCAGTGCTGGATATATTCAGTTGAATGGCAAAAAAAGAGGCCTTCCTCATGCCCACATCTTGATCCGGCTGAAGCAAAATATACAGCCTACCAAAATCGACAATATCATCAGTGCTGAATTGCCAGACCTTCAGATTGACCCATTGCTGTTTGACACCATCACAAAAAACATGATCCATGGTCCGTGTGGGAGTCTCAACAAAAATTCTCCCTGTATGATTGATGGCAGATGTTCAAAGCATTACCCACGATCCCTGGTCCAAGGAACCCAAACAGGACAAGATGGATATCCAGTCTACCGAAGAAGAAAGCCAGGGGATGGTGGTTTCACAGCAAAGCTCAAAATGCGTGTTGGATCATCACTCCAAGAGATAGAAATTGACAACAGGTGGGTAGTGCCTTACAATTAGTGTTGAGCGATACCTTCTGATACTCAAAGGTATCGGTATCGGATGGTATCGGCCGATATCCAAAAAATATCGGATATCGCCGATACCGATACCAATGCAAGTCAATGGGACACAAGTATCAGAAGGTATCCCGGATGGTTCCCAGGGTTTGAAGGAGAGGAAACTCTCCTTCAGGCCCTGGGATCCATATTCATGTAAAAAATATGGATATACTCACCCCTCCGGCGGCCCCTGGACCTTACCGATGTAACTGGCACCCTCCGTTCCTAAGAATGAGCAGTGAAGGACCTTCGATGACGTCGCGGCTTGTGATTGGTCGCGTGACCGCTCATGTGACCACTCACGCGACCAATCACAAGCCGTGACGTCATCGCAGGTCCTAAACTCACTGCATTCTTAGGAACGGAGGCTGCCGGTTACATCGGTAAGGTCCAGGGGCCGCCGGACGGGTGAGTATATCCATATTTTTTATTTTAATTCTTTATTTTTTACATGAATATGGATCCCAGGGCCTGAAGGAGAGTCTCCTCTCCTCCAGACCCTGGGAACCATACACTGGGAACTTCTGATTCCAATTTCCGATATCACAAAAATATCGGAACTCGATATCGGAATTCCGATACAGCAAATATCGGCCGATACCTGATACTTGCGGTATCGGAATGCTCAACACTACTTACAACCCTTTGCTCTCAAAAATCTTCCAGACCCACATAAATGTCGAATCTTGCCACTCTGTGAAATCAATCAAGTATATCTGCAAATATGTCCACAAAGGAAGTGATCAAGCAGTTTTTGAACTCCAGAAAAATGGACCTATTATTGATGAAGTGGAGGCATTCCAGATGGGCAGGTACATAAGCAGCAATGAAGCTGTTTGGAGAATACTAGGATTCTCCATTGATGAGTGCTACCCACCAGTTGTGCATCTGAGTGTGCACTTGGAAAATGGACAGATAATTTATTTTAACCCAGCAAACTTGCAGCAGCAGCTCCTAACACCACCTAAGACCACCCTCTTGGCATTTTTTGAGCTGTGTCAACAAGACCCTTTTGCAAAAACAATTCTCTACTGTGATTTACCAAAGTACTACACTTGGAATGCCTCCAGAAAAACACTGGAACGGAGGAAATGGGGGCTTGATATTGAAGGCTATCCAGGGGTGAAAGCAACTGATACGCTTGGTCGCGTCTACACTGTTCATCCGTCAAATGCAGAGTGCTTCTACCTGCGCATGTTACTTCATGTTGTCAAAGGCCCTACATCATTTTCTGACCTGAAGACCATCGGAGGCCATGTGTGTGAAACATTCAGGGAAGCTTGCCAAAGAAAAGGACTTCTGGAAAATGATGGACACTGGGACATGACCCTCAGTGAAGCAGCAGCCACACAAACCCCAAAGCGACTAAGACACCTCTTTGCTATTATTCTAACAACCTGTAGCATTTCAAATCCTCTTGAGATTTGGACAAAGTACAAAACTGATCTCAGTGAGGACATCCTCATGCAGATTAGAAGGGAAAATCCTCAGCAACTCATCAACTTTACTGAGGAAATGTTCAATGAAACTTTAATGCTCCTTGATAGGGTTGAGCGAAACGGATCGGTCATCCTCATAAGTCGCCGACTTTTGGCAAAGTCGGGTTTCATGAAACCCGACCCGATCCCAGCGTGGGATCGGCCATGCGGTACACGATCTTCGCGCCAAAGTCGCGTTTCCTATGACGCTTAAAGCACCATTTCTCAGCCAATGAAGGTGCACGCAGAGTGTGGGCAGCATGATGACATAGGTCCTGGTCCCCACCATCTTAGAGAAGGGCATAGCAGTGATTGGCTTGCTTTCTGCGGCGTCACAGGGGCGATAAAGAGGCGTTCCCGCCGACCGCCATGTTACTGCTGCTGATCTGAGCATAGAGAGAGGTTGCTGCCGCTTCGTCAGAAGCAGGGATAGCGTTAGGCAGGGTAAATTAACCCCCAAACCGCTTGTGCTGTAGCGATTTCCACTGTCCAACACCACCTTTTCTTTTTGGGACAGTGGAGGCTCAATTTCTGTGCAACAGCTCTGTAGGTTATAAGGCTCCCTGATAGCTGCGTTGCTGTGTGTACGCCGCTGTGCAAACCAACTGCTTTTTTCAAAGCACAAATCCTGCTGCTCCTTCCTTTCTGCACAGCTATCTTGTTTGTTTGTCCACACTTTTGACTTTTGTGTGCAGCAGTCCTTTTTATTGCTGCCTGACATACTTTTCTGAGATAACTGTAGGGAGATAGTAATTGTAGTACAGTCCCTTTTTTTTTTGTTTTTTTTTTGTTATATCTGTTCAAGCCACTTTTTGCCACAGAAAATATACTCTAATACAGTGGCCCAGATTTCTTCACAATTCTCCCAGAAAAAAAAATAAAAGTGGGAGATTAAGATTGGCAAATCTGTATTAGTGCCAGTCCTGTGTGAGGCATCATTTTTTTTTTTTTCTGCCACAGAAAACCTACTGTATAACAGTGGGCCAGATTAAATCACTTGTCTCACATATCCCCCCAAAAAATTAAAATAAAGGGAGAATAATCTTGCCAAACCTGTGCATCTGTGCGAGTGCTGTCTGTGGTATCTGTCAGTCATTTTGTGCCACAGGAACTATACCGTGATACAGTGGGCCTGATTCAATCCCTTGTCTCCCATATAAAAAAAAGAGGGACATTTCTATTGCCAGTGTGTGCATCTGCGTCAGTCCGGCTAGTGCCATATCTGCCAGCCTCTTTCTGCTAATCAAACTGTGTTGTTGTGTAATACAGTGGGCCTGATTTTTCCCTGCATTCTCCCACACATAAAGAGGGACATTTCTATTGCCAGTGTTTTTATCTGCATCACTCCTGTTAGTGCCATATCTGCCAGCCTCTTTCTGCCAATCAAACAGTGTAGTGTAATAAAGTGGGCCTGATTTTTCCCTGCATTCTCCCACACATAAAGAGGGACATTTCTATTGCCAGTGTTTTTATCTGCGTCACTCCTGTTAGTGCCATATCTGCCAGCCTCTTTCTGCTAATCAAACTGTGTTGTGTAATACAGTGGGCCTGATTTTTCCCTGGATTCTCCCACACATAAAAAAGGGAGATTTACATTTACAACAAGTTCACGTACACCTTGTACCTGGTTTTACAGGACCACATAACAGTTGTTAGTTTGGTAAAATTTTTCCAAGAATGAGGAAGTCTGGTGGAAGAGGTCGTGGCCGTGGGCGTTCATTGCCAGCTGGTAATGATGGCAGTGGTGGTGGTCGTGGAGCATCAGGTGGTCGTGGGAAAAGCAATATAGACTAGGGTTGAGCGACTTTCATTTTTTAAAGATTGAGTCGGGTTTTGTGAAACCCGACTTTGTCCAGAGTCGAGTCGAGTGCAGTCGGCCGATTATCGCTAAAAGTCCGGGATCGACCGAAACACGAAACCCAATGCAAGTCAATGGGGAAGCATAGTCGGCAGTGAGTGGAGGCCAGGAAAACACCTACAGTGCCCATTTTAATGCCAAAAACATCCATTCTTGTTTCTGAAGCTTGTCAATCTTAATTAACTTTATAATAATAGTTGTTCAATGGAACTTGGGGGTCATTTGGCAAAAGTTGTGGGGGGTAGGGCTGGTTCAAGGTTTTAGTGGGCCCAGGAATCGTGGACTACGTCACGGCGGTGGAGCAGGGAGAGGTAAGTATTTCAACGTTGCAAGTGCTGTGATCCTGAGCAAGCAGGGGGGCACACTTGTTTGCATTGGCACTGGCACAGGGCCCCTCAAAGTACAGCGGTGTGTTTGCACGGCGGGGGCGCCTCCCACCAGCAGCGACACTTTTGCGTACTCTGAGGGGCCCTGTGCCAGTGACGTCGCCAATGAGTATGCCCCCCCCACCTGATGAAGGAACCTGCACTTTCATCTGCACCTTCCTCTTTGTCCCTGTGTAAGGTGGTATAACATGCGGGAAGGGGAACATTACTTTCAGCAGGGTCAGATTCTGGCTGTGTAGAGTGCAAGGGGAATGTAGTGGTCTAGGTCAATGTACCAGCAGACTCATCTAGCAGTGGCTGGGCAATGGGCAGGATGAGGAGGAAACAGATATAGGGCCAAAGAATAAAGTAGGCTAAATGCAGTTCAAAATTGGTAACAGGACTAAACAGGCAGCATTGCTTTGTTCAGTGGAGTAGCAAACACAGGAGCAGCAGACACTGTTTTAAGGGCCCAAACACACTAATAGGCCAAATGCAGTTTAATATCTGATACTTTAGGCCAAAAGCCTAAGACTGAAGCTCAGCTTTATTCAGTTGAGGGCAAAAACCAGGGAGGGGCAGACACCGTTAGTAGGCCCTAACCACCAATTTTTAAAAACACAGCACTTAATGAGAGCCAGAAGGTTGAAGCTCAGCTTTATTCAGTTGAGGACAAACACCAGGCAGGGGCAGACACCATTAGTAGGCCGTAACCAAAGTTGAAGGCCAAATGCAGTTTAATATCTGATACTATAGGCCGAAAGCCAGAAGGTGGAAGCTCAGCTTTATTCAGTTGAGGGCAAACACCAGGGAGGGGCAGACACCGTTAGTAGGCCCTAACCACCAATTTTTAAAAACACTGCACTTAATGAGAGCCAGAAGGTTGAAGCTCAGCTTTATTCAGTTGAGGACAAACACCAGGCAGGGGCAGACACCGTTAATAGGCCGTAACCAAAGTTGAAGGCCAAATG
The DNA here is from genome assembly GCF_051348905.1 of Ranitomeya variabilis. Taxonomy (NCBI): domain Eukaryota; kingdom Metazoa; phylum Chordata; class Amphibia; order Anura; family Dendrobatidae; genus Ranitomeya; species Ranitomeya variabilis. The sequence goes on from NC_135233.1 coordinate 201,498,110, forward strand.
CAGTTTAATATCTGATACTATAGGCCGAAAGCCAGAAGGTGGAAGCTCAGCTTTATTCAGTTGAGGGCGAACACCAGGGAGGGGCAGACACCGTTAGTAGGCCCTAACCACCAATTTTTAAAAACACAGCACTTAATGAGAGCCAGAAGGTTAAAGCTCAGCTTTATTCAGTTGAGGACAAACACCAGGGAGGGGCAGACACCGTTAGTAGGCCGTAACCAAAGTTGAAGGCCAAATGCAGTTTAATATCTGATACTATAGGCCGAAAGCCAGAAGGTGGAAGCTCTGCTTTATTCAGTTGAGGGCAAACACCAGGGAGGGGCAGACACCATTAGTAGGCCCTAACCACCAATTTTTAAAAACACAGCACTTAATGAGAGCCAGAAGGTTGAAGCTCAGCTTTATTCAGTTGAGGACAAACACCAGGCAGGGGCAGGCACCGTTAGTAGGCCGTAACCAAAGTTGAAGGCCAAATGCAGTTTAATATCTGATACTATAGGCCGAAAGCCAGAAGGTGGAAGCTCAGCTTTATTCAGTTGAGGGCAAACACCAGGGAGGGGCAGACACCGTTAGTAGGCCCTAACCACCAATTTTTAAAAACACAGCACTTAATGAGAGCCAGAAGGTTGAAGCTCAGCTTTATTCAGTTGAGGACAAACACCAGGCAGGGGCAGGCACCGTTAGTAGGCCGTAACCAAAGTTGAAGGCCAAATGCAGTTTAATTTCTGATACTATAGGCCGAAAGCCAGAAGGTGGAAGCTCCGATTTAGACAGTGGAGGACAATTTGAATTAGGGACTGCAGACAGACTTAGTAGGCTGTCCCCTGTGGACTATGCATCCACCACATTAACCCATTGCACCTTAATGGACACGTAATCTTCCGTGGCCATGCCTACAGGTCCATGCGTCTGTTGTCAGGTGCACCTTTGTACTCACAGATTGCCAGAGTGCATGGACAATGCGGTCTTTTACATGCTGGTGGAGGGTTGAGATGACTTTTCTCGCAAAAGAAGTGTCGACTGGTTAGCTTGTAGCGTGGTACAGCGTAGTCCATCATGGCCTTATTAATAGTAAATAAAATATATAACTAGGCTCTATGAACTTTTAAATAGGTTCCAGGGGTACACGGGCAGCATTGGTGTGGTCAGTGGAGGAGTATTGCAAGTAGGGGCCGCAGACAGGCTAACAAAGGCCTAAAATAACAAACAATAGGCAGGCATGGCAGTTTTAAATCGGTTACATGGATACACAGGCAGGCAGCATTGTGGTCAGTGGAGGAGTATTGCAGGTAGGGGCCGCAGACAGGCTATCAAAGGCCTAAAATAACAAACAATAGGCAGGCATGGCAGTTTTAAATCGGTTACATGGATACACAGGCAGGCAGCATTGTGGTCAGTGGAGGAGTATTGCAAGTAGGGGCCGCAGACAGGCTATCAAAGGCCTAAAATAACAAACAATAGGCAGGCATGGCAGTTTTAAATCGGTTACATGGATACACAGGCAGGCACTCCAGGCAGCATTGTGGTCAGTGGAGGAGTATTGCAGGAAGTGTCTGACAGTTAGTACTCCCAAAAAATAAATAGATGTTAATGTCTCGCAAAACAACTATAAATAAAAAAAAGGGTGGCATGCTTAGGTACAGGGGTGGGCTCATCTGCAGAGTTTATGACAAAGTAATTTGGCAGTAAATTAGTATTTACTGGTGTCAATATAGGACACTGACCCAGACTACTGTAACTATCATCATAGATGTCAACAAATTGGTATTGATTGTCAGTGCCAGGCATTGAATGATGTCAGCGCATAGACTAAACATTGGTGGAGCTGTGCGAGATAATTTGGCACGTGGTAGAGCACAGTTTGAGCTGGGGGGGGAACTCTCTTGTGGCCGGCGGTACCGCCCCAGGGCCCCTCATGTTACAACGGTGTGTCTGACGTTGGGTGCGCACCACCACCGCCAGAGACACTACATTGTACTATGAGGGACCCAGTGGCAGTGCCGTCGACCAAAAGCGAGCACACCCACCTCTTCTGACAAACAGCACTGTAACTAACGGGTGCTTGCGCCAAGTGTCGAGAGTGAGACAACGGCCCCGTGGGGGGAGTTTTCCCATTGAGGGAGGTGTAAACGTGTCGTATGTTGGACAAACAGCTGCTGCAAATTAAGAGATTGGAAAACTCAGTAAGACCAGTCCACAAGCAAGACCTTTTTATAGGAAAGCTAGGTGTCAGCCGGGAAAGGTGGGGCAAAATAATTTGAAATCCAGGAGTGGTTCATTTTAATGAAGGTTAGATCATCCACATTTTGGGTAGCCAGACGAGTCCTTTTTTCGGTTAATATTGAACCAGCAGCACTGAATACTCTTTCTGATAGCACACTAGCTGCTGGGCAAGCAAGCTCCTGCAATGCATATTCTGCCAATTCAGGCCAGGTGTCTAATTTGGATGCCCAGTAATCAAATGGGAATGACGGTTGAGGGAGAACATCGATAAGGGATGAAAAATAGTTAGTAACCATACTGGACAAATGTTGTCTCCTGTCACTTTGAATAGATGCTGCAGTACCTGTCCTGTCTGCGGTCATTGCGAAATCACTCCACAACCTGGTCAGAAAACCCCTCTGTCCAACGCCACTTCTGATTTGTGCACCTTTAACACCTCTGCCCTGTAGCCCCCTGCAGCTCGTGTGAGAACCATCACCGGCGCTGTGTGCTGGGAATGCCTGAATCAAACGGTCTACAAGAGTAGCTTGTTTGGTTGCTAATATTTGTTCGAGGTTCTCATGTGGCATAATATTTTGCAATTTGCCTTTATAGCGAGGGTCAAGGATGCAGGCCAACCAGTAATCGTCATCGCTCATCATTTTAATAATGCGTGGGTCCCTTTTGAGGATACGTAAGGCATAATCCGCCATGTGGGCCAAAGTTCCAGTTGTCAAATCTGCGGTTGTGCTGGTTTGAGGGGCAGTTACAGGCAAATCTATGTCACTTGTCTCCCTTAAAAAAACAGAACCCGGCCTTGCAACGCCCCTAATTTTGGTTGGCCCAGGATAAGCTTCCTCATTAAAAAAGTACTCATCCCCATCATCCTCCTCGTCCTCCTCCTCCTCTTCGCCCGCTACCGCGTCCTCTACACGGCCCTGACCAGACAATGGCTGACTGTCATCAAGGCTTTCCTCTTTCTCGGCTGCAGACGCCTGCTCCTTTATGTGCGTCAAACTTTGCATCAGCAGACGCATTAGGGGGATGCTCATGCTTATTATGGCGTTGTCTGCACTAACCAGCCGTGTGCATTCCTCAATACACTGAAGGACTTGACACAGGTCTTGTAGCTTCGACCACTGCACACCTGACAACTCCATGTCTGCCATCCAACTGCCTGCCCGTGTATGTGTATCCTCCCACAAAAACATAACAGCACACCTCTGTTCGCACAGTCTCTGAAGCATGTGCAGTGTGGAGTTCCAACTTCTTGCAACGTCGATGATTAGGCGATGCTGGGGAAGGTTCAAAGACCGCTGATAGTTCTGCATACGGCTGGAGTGTACGGGCGAACGGCAGATATGCGAGCAAAGTCTGCGCACTTTGAGGAGCAGGTCGGGTAACCCCGGATAACTTTTCAGGAAGCACTGCACCACCATGTTTAAGGTGTGAGCCAGGCAAGGAATGTGTTTCAGTTGGGAAAGGGCTATGGCAGCCATGAAATTCCTTCCGTTATCACTCACTACCTTGCCTGCCTCAAGATGTACAGTGCCCAGCCATGACTGAGTTTCTTTCTGCAAGAACTCGGACAGAACTTCCGCGGTGTGTCTGTTGTCGCCCAAACACTTCATTGCCAATACAGCCTGCTGACGCTTGCCACTAGCTGTCCCATAATGGCACACCTGGTGTGCAACAGTGGCAGCTGCGGATGGAGTGGATGTGCCACTGCGGTCTGTGGACGAGCTCTTGCTTCTGCAGGAGGACGAGGAAGAGGAGGAGGGGGGGCGAACGCCTACAGCCAACTTTTTCCTTGACCGTGGGCTAGGCAGAACTGTCCCAATATTGCTGTCCCCTGTGGACCCTGCATCCACCACATTCACCCAGTGTGCCGTGATGGACACGTAACGTCCCTGGCCATGCCTACTGGTCCATGCATCTGTTGACAGGTGCACCTTTGTAGTCACAGACTGCATGAGCGCATGGACGATGCGGTCTTTAACATGCTGTTGGAGGGCTGGGATGGCTTTTTTAGAAAAGAAGTGCCGACTGGGTAGCACGTAGCGTGGTACAGCGTAGTCCATCAGCGCTTTGAAAGCTTCGCTTTCAACTAACCGGTAGGGCATCATCTCTAATGAGATTAGTCTAGCAATGTGGGCGTTCAAACCCTGTGTACGCGGATGCGAGGATGAGTACTTCCTTTTCCTAACAAGAGTCTCATGTAGGGTGAGCTGGACTGGAAAGCTGGAGATCGTGGAACTAGCGGTGGTGCCGGTGGACATGGCAGACTGAGAGAGGGTTGGAGATGGTATTCTTGCCGGTGCCCTACATGCAGTGTTTCCTACTACGAACCTGGTGATTCCCTGACTGCTTTGGCCTGGAGACAAAAGCTGCACAGAAACTGCAGGTGTTGCGGGAAATGGTGGGGTTACAGTGAGGGAAGGGATGTAGCGTTGCTGACTAGCTTCATTGGCTGAGGGTGCTGCAACCTTTAGGCACGTTTGGTAGTTAGTCCAGGATTGCAAATGCATGGTGGATAAATGTCTATGCATGCAACTTGTATTTAGACTTTTAAGATTCTGACCTCTGCTTAAGGTAGTTGAACATTTTTGACAGATGACTTTGCACTGATCATTTGGATGTTGTTTAAAAAATGCCAGACTGCACTCTTTCTACTATCGGATACCTTTTCAGGCATTGCAGACTGAGCTTCTTTAACCGGATGGCCACGCTGTCCTCCAACTGGTTTTGGTTTTGCCAAGCGTTTTTGGCCAGATACGGGCCCGGCAGATGGAACCTGTTGTGATGTTGATGCCTGCTGTGGCTCCTCCTCCTCCGCTTCAGAACTACTGCCGCCTGCACCCTGTTCCCCCAATGGCTGCCAATCGGGGTCAACAACTGGGTCATCTATGACCTCCTCTTCTATGTCGTGTGCAACTTCGTCTGTGTCACCGTGTAAGCCGGTGGTATAGCGTTCGTGACGGGGCACCATAGTCTCCGCTGGGTTTGATTCTGCCTCAGTACACTGCGAGGGCAATGTTCTGGTCTGAGTCAAAGGAACAGCATAGTAATCTGGCTGTGGCTGTGCATCTGTGCACTCCATGTCCGATTCAACTTCTAATGGGCATGGCCTGTTAACTGTTTCACTGTCTAACCCAGGAACGGTATGTGTAAAGAGCTCCATGGAGTAACCTGTTGTGTCGACTTACGCATCCTTCACTGTTGTTCTGGGTGAAGGACACAAGGAAGCGACTTGTTCCTGACCGGGAGCATCCACTGACGATGCACTGCTCTGACATTTGGCACTTTCCGAGGAGGAGGCGAAAGAGCTAGAGGCAGAGTCAGCAATGAAAGCCAATACTTGTTCCTCCTGCTCCGGCTTCAAAAGTGGTTTTCCTACTCCCAGAAAAGGGAGCGTTCGAGGCCTTGTGTAGCCAGACGACGAACCTGGCTCAACAACTCGAGACTTAGGTGCTGTACTGCTTTTACCACGACCACCTGATGCTCCACCATCACTACCATCATTACCAGCTGACAATGACCGCCCACGGCCACGACCTCTTCCACTAGACTTCCTCATTGTTTGCAAAACGTAACCAAAGTAACGGTATTTGTTACTGTAAAACAACTTATAAGGTGAACTCAAACTTCTGTAGGATTTATATATACCTTTATAGGTGCCTGACACTGAAAGGAAAATCAGGCCCAATGTTACACACTAGGTTTTCTGTGCCCCAATAATTTGAGACAGATGGCACACACAAGACCGGCACTCAAGCAGAAATGCCAATCTTAATCTCCCACTATTAATTTTTTTTTTACAGGGAGAATTTACCCCCCCCAAAAAATGGCCCACTATTACACACTGGTTTTCTGTGGCACACAATGAGAGACAGATGCCACACACAGCAATGGCACAGAGGCAGACTTGCCAATCTTTATCTCCCACTACTAATTTTTTTTTTTACAGGGAGAATTTACCAAAAAAAAAAATGGCCCAGTATAACACACTGGTTTTCGGTGGCACACAATGAGAGTCAGATGCCACACACAGCAATGGCACAGAGGCAGACTTGCCAATCTTTATCTCCCACTATTTATTATTTTTTTTACAGGGAGAATTTACCCCCCCAAAAAAATGGCCCAGTATTATACACTGGTTTTCTGTGGCACACAACGAGAGACAGATGCCACACACAGCAATGGCACAGAGGCAGACTTGCCAATCTTTATCTCCCACTATTAATTTTTTTTTTACAGGGAGAATTTACAAAAAAAAAAAAATGGCCCAGTATTACACACTGGTTTTCTGTGGCACACAATGAGAGACAGATGCCACACACAGCAATGGCACAGAGGCAGACTTGCCAATCTTTATCTCCCACTATTAATTTTTTTTTTTTACAGGGAGAATTTACCCCCCCCCAAAAAAAATGGCCCAGTATTACACACTGGTTTTCGGTGGCACACAATGAGAGACAGATGCCACACACAGCAATGGCACAGAGGCAGACTTGCCAATTTTTATCTCCCACTATTTATTAATTTTTTTACAGGGAGAATTTACCAAAAAAAAAAAATGGCCAAGTATTACACACTGGTTTTCGGTGGCACACAATGAGAGACAGATGCCACACACAGCAATGGCACAGAGGCAGACTTGCCAATTTTTATCTCCCACTATTTATTAATTTTTTTACAGGGAGAATTTACCAAAAAGAAAAAATGGCCCAGTATTACACACTGGTTTTCTGTGGCACACAATGAGAGACAGATGCCACACACAGCAATGGCACAGAGGCAGACTTGCCAATCTTTATCTCCCACTATTAATTTTTTTTACAGGGAGAATTTACCAAAAAAAAAAAAATGGCCCAGTATTACACACTGGTTTTCGGTGGTACACAATGAGAGACAGATGCCACACACAGCACTTGCACAGAGGCAGACTTGCCAATCTTTATCTCCCTGCAGTAATCTCAGAAAAGTATGGCAGGCAGCTATAAAAAGGACTGCTGCACACAAAAGTGTGGACAAACAAACAAGATAGCTGCGCAGAAAGGAAGGAACAACAGGGTTTGTGCTTTGAAAAAAGCAGTTGGTTTGCACAGCGGCATACACACACCAACGCAGCTATCAGGGAGCCTTCTAGGGCAGCCCAATGAGCTACAGCGCTGAGGAAAAAAAAATGTAGCTTCCACTGTCCCTGCAAACAAAAGGTGGTGTTGGACAGTGGAAATCGCTACAGCACAAGCGGTTTGGGGGTGAATGTACCCTGCAAAACACTATCCCTGCTTCTGACAAAGCGGCACCTCTCCCTACGCTCAGATCAGCAGCAGTAAGATGGCGGTCGGCGGGAACGCCCCTTTATAGCCCCTGTGACGTGGCAGAAGGCAAGCCAATCACTGCAATGCCCTTCTCTAAGATGGTGGGGACTGAGATCTATGTCATCACGCTGCCCACACTCTGCGTCCACCTTCATTGGCTGAGAAATGGCGCTTTTAGCGTCATTGAAACGCGACTTTGGCGCGAAAGTCGCGTACCGCATGGCCGACCCCACACAGGGATAGGGTCGGGTTCCATGAGACGCCGACTTTGCCAAAAGTCGGCGACTTATGAAAATGAACGATCCGTTTTGCTAAACTGTTGTGAATTAGACTTTTTGGCTCCCTCTTGTGTTTACTAGTGATATGACTCTGGGATTGTCTTTCCTCAGTTTGGCACCCACCTGGGTCGTTAGTCCAGGGGAGTTGCTATATAAGCTTCCTGGATCCTTAGTCCAGTGCCTGGCATCGTTGTAATCAGATCCTTTCTGTTTGCTCCTGTCTGCTGGTCCGGGTTCGTGCAAAATTAAGCTAAGTCCTGCTTCTTTGTTTTTTGGTTATTTGCTTGCTCTCATTTTTGTCCAGCTTGTACTAAATGTGATTCCTGTCCTTGCTGGAAGCTCTAGGGGGCTGGTGTTCTCCCCCCGGGCCGTTAGACGGTTCGGGGGTTCTTGAATATCCAGCGTGGATATTTTGATAGGGTTTTTGCTGACCATATAAGTCATCTTACTATATTCTGCTATTAGCGAGTGGGCCTCTCTTTGCTAAATACCTAGCTCATTCTTACGTTTGTCTTTTCCTCTTACGTTACCGTTATTATTTGTTGGGGGCTTGTATCCAACTTTTGGGGTCTTTTCTCTGGAGGCAAGAAAGGTCTTTCTTTTCCCTTCTAGGGTTAGTTAGTTCTCCGGCTGGCGCGAGACGTCTAGAACCAACGTAGGCACGTTCCCCGGCTGCTGCTATTTGTGGTGCTAGGATTAGATATATGGTCAGCTCAGTTACCACTGCCCTATGAGCTGGTTTTTTGTGCTTGCAGACTTAGTAATTATTTCCGAGACCCTCTGCCATTGGGGTCATAACAGTATGCCAGGCCCACATTGAATGTTTAATGCATTGCTGAAGTGGGATTATAAGAAAGGAAATTCTGAGTTTTTTTTTTTTTTTTTCCTCTCTTCCTCCCCTTTACCTCTGAGTGGCTTGTGCTTGCTGCAGACCTGAATGTCCAGACCTTGATTACAAGTGTAGACAAGCTTGCTGCTCGTGTGCAGGGCATACAAGATTTTGTTACCAGTAGTCCAATGTCTGAACCTAAAATACCTATTCCTGAACTGTTTTCTGGAGACCAATTTAAGTTTAGGAATTTCAGGAATAATTGTAAATTGTTTCTATCTCTGAGACCCCGTTCATCTGGAGACTCAGCTCAGCAAGTTAAAATTGTTATCTCTTTTTTACGGGGCGACCGTCAGGATTGGGCTTTCTCGCTAGCGCCAGGAGATCCGGCATTGGCAAATATTGATGCGTTTTTTCTGGCGCTCGGATTGCTTTACGAGGAACCCAATCTTGAAGTTCAGGCAGAAAAAGCCTTGCTGGCTATTTCTCAGGGCCAGGATGAAGCTGAAGTGTATTGCCAAAAATTTTGGAAATGGTCCGTGCTTACTCAGTGGAATGAGTGTGCTCTGGCCGCAAATTTCAGAAATGGCCTTTCTGAAGCCATTAAGAATGTGATGGTGGGTTTCCCCATTCCTACAAGTCTGAATGATTCCATGGCGCTGGCTATTCAAATTGACCGGCGTTTGCGGGAGCGCAAAACCGCTAATCCTCTGGTGGTGTTGTCTGAACATACACCTGATTTAATGCAATGTGATAGAATTCAGACTAGAAATGAGCGGAAAAATCATAGACGTCAGAATGGGTTGTGTTTTTACTGTGGTGATTCTACACATGTTATATCAGCATGCTCTAAACGCCTATCAAGGGTTGTTAGTAGTGTTGAGCATTCCGATACCGCAAGTATCGGGTATCGGCCGATACTTGCGGTATCGGAATTCCGATACCGGGATTCCGATACTTGCCGCGTATCGGATACCGGAATCGGAAGTTCCAAGATTCAAAATGCAGAAATTCAGCCAATGAGAATGATTCCAAGTGTGGGCACATCCTGTTTAGCATGGAGGGCATGAAACTACTGGCAAGGCTGTGATTGGCTGCTGAAATGATGTCATGATGCAGTTTAAAAGTCGCTGGCGCCATTTTGCGATCACTCTGCTGTGAATTCAGTTAGTGACAGGACGCTGTTTGCTGACTGAGGGACAGTTTAGAGATAGCGATTTACTTCTTTGTGCTTTCCAAAGGCTAATTTAGCAACCGCTGTGTTCACCTACTATTCACCTTGCTTTTGCCTTGTAGCGCTGTTTTCACAGCGATCTGCAAGGTCTGTGTGTGTGTGTGTGAGTGCAGCCCACTCTCTAGTCTGAGTGCAGCCACATAGGCCATCCATAGCTGGTTGTATTCAGTTCAGGGAGGGTGGTTCATTGCCTCATACTGTTCTTTTTTTTTTTTTTTTCAAGTAGTGTAGTTTGCTGCTAATTTATTCAAAAAAATCCTATTAGTGTCTTTCCACCCGTCTCCAGCTAATTTGTGGAAAAACACTACATAGGATAACGTAGAGGAGGGTTTTTGGGCCTTGCAGCGCCGTTTACGGCTGTCTGCACGGTCTCCGTGTGATTGCAGCTCGCCCTGTAGTCTGTGAGCAGCCATAGCCTGGTTGTCTCCAGCTCAGGGTTGTTCACTGCGTCATACCGCCAAATCAATTTTCATTTTGTTTTAAGTAGTGCAGGCTGCTGCACATTTTTTCAAAAAATTCCTATTAGTGTCTTTCCACCCGTCTCCAGCTAATTTGTGGAAAAACACTACATAGGATAACGTAGAGGAGGGTTTTTGGGCCTTGCAGCGCCGTTTACGGCTGTCTGCACGGTCTCCATGTGACTGCAGCTCGCCCTGTAGTCTGTGAGCAGCCATAGCCTGGTTGTCTCCAGCTCAGGGTTGTTCACTGCGTCATACCGCCAAATCAATTTTCATTTTGTTTTAAGTAGTGCAGGCTGCTGCACATTTTTTCAAAAAATTCCTATTAGTGTCTTTCCACCCGTCTCCAGCTAATTTGTGGAAAAACACTACATAGGATAACGTAGAGGAGGGTTTTTGGGCCTTGCAGCGCCGTTTACGGCTGTCTGCACGGTCTCCGTGTGACTGCAGCTCGCCCTGTAGTCTGTGAGCAGCCATAGCCTGGTTGTCTCCAGCTCAGGGTTCTTCACTGCGTCATACCGCCAAATCAATTTTCATTTTGTTTTAAGTAGTGCAGGCTGCTGCACATTTTTTCCAAAAAATCCTATTAGTGTCTTTCCACCCGTCTCCAGCTAACTTGTGGAAAAACACTACATAGGATAACGTAGAGGAGGGTTTTTGGGCCTTGCAGCGCCGATTACGTCTGTCTGCACGGTCTCCGTGTGACTGCAGCTCTATCCGTTGTCAGTTCAGCCCCCAAAAAATAAATAAATAATAAAGTTCACCAAACACACCAGTTACACCACTTTACATTTGTGTAGGCCACATTAGCTCATATTAAAGTCTAGTCCACACTTTAGAAAATTAGTGTTTCTTATACCTGTTAGGAGGAGTTGCTCAGGAATAAGCACACAAAGCCGTTAGTACTTTTCTGCTTATCTTTATCAGTCAACCAAGATGAAGAAGGCAGTGAGTAAGGCACGTGGGCGTGGGCGCGGAGCAGGGAGGGGACGTGGGGATTCTGTGCCTGCTGCGGGCACCGGTGACTCATCAGCACCCACTTTCACCAGGCAACAGTCATTCATGCGCAGCTTTGTGTCAGAGCGCCGTACACCGCTGCTGCGTGAAGACCAAATTGAAGCCGTTGTCGGATGGATGGCAGCTAATGCATCAACTTCAATTAGTGCCACATCCTCTCAGACACAGAGCACTGGAGAGCAGCCATCTGTCTCTTCACCACCTGCCAAATTGCCCAGGCAGACAGAGAGCCCAGGACAGGAGCCGTCTCTACTTCTGTTCTCTGAATCTCTTGGCTTGGAAACAGTGGGCCAGCCAAGCAGCATTGGAGAAATGGAAGAAGAGGCAGGGTGCAGTGATGCCCAACAGCTTTTTCTCTCTTCCTCTGAAGAGGCGGGTGGGCCAGTGGCTCCGGTCACCACATCGCAGGCCGCATCAGCTGATGATGACACTCAGGTGCCACTTACTGGTGCGTGCTCTGCTGCTGAGACTACCCAGGAGGAGCAGTTGGGGGCAGAGGGTAGTGTAGATGATGAGGTCCTTGACCCATCTTGGCGTGAGGGACAGGAAGGTGGTGGGAGCAGCTCTGAGGAAGAGATTCCCCGTACGGCCCAAAGAGGGAGAGGGAGGGGGAAGACTGCGGATCCTGCAGCCTCCGCTTTGGCACCCGTTAGGAGCATGTCTCTTCCAAAAGCCAAAAAGGGCGCTCCCAAGACTTGCAGTGCCTGGGCCTTTTTTGACACAGTTGCAGATGACATTTGCTATGTCAAATGCAAGGTGTGTCATCACAAAGTAAAAAGAGGTCGAAATGTCAGCAGCCTCAATACCTCCAACATGTGGAAACATGTGCGCACCAGGCACCCGGCGTTGTTAGAAAAACACACTGAAGAGCTAGGCCAACCAACAGCGGCAGCTACCACCTCTTCAGCTCGTGTTGCCTCTTCCTCCAGCTCACACGCAGCTGGTTCGGCTTCCTCCCAGGATCGCCGTGGAAGAACCTCTGGCCCTGTTGTCCAGAGACCTGCTGTAATTCCACCCGCAGCACCACTTTCCCAGTCATCCACACACTCCCAGCCCAGTCTACAGCCATCGGTAGTACAGGCATGGGAGAAAAGGCGGCCTTTCTCGTCAAACCACCCACGAGCACAGGCTCTGACTGCAGGCATTGCCAAACTTCTGTCACTGGAAATGCTGTCATTCAGGCTGGTGGAGACTGACAGCTTCCGTGACTTGATGTCATTGGCAGTCCCACAGTACAATGTGCCCAGCCGCTTTTACTTCAGCAGGCAAGCCGTCCCTGCCCTGCACAAGCATGTGGAGGGACACATAAAACACGCGCTACTGAACGCCGTCAGTAGCAAGGTCCACCTCACCACCGATGCGTGGACCAGTCAACATGGACAGGGGCGATACCTTTCCCGCACTGCCCATTGGGTTAATGTCGTTGAGCCGGGTACAGACCGTGCGAGTGGCGCAGGACGTGTCCTGCCCACTCCAAGGATTGCAGGAATCCATTCTGTACGCATTGACTCCTCCTCTTACACCAGTTCCTCAGAATCATCGCTGCAGGAGCCGTCACAGTCCACCTCCACATGGACCCGTGATGAACGTGTACCTGTTACGACCGACATGAGCACAGCCGTGGCCAAACGTCAACAGGCCGTCTTGAAATTAATTTTTTTTGGGGAATCGTAGCCACACAGCGCAGGAGCTCTGGAATGCCATCAAGCAGGAGAGCGATGTGTGGTTTGTGCCAGCGAATCTCCAGCCAGGCATGGTAGTGTGTGATAATGGCCGAAATCTGGTGGCAGCTCTGGGCCTCGGCAACCTCACTCACAGCACATGTGCTCAATTTGGTCGTACAGAGCTTTTTGAGGGACTATCCGGATCTTGATGCACTGCTGCACAAGGTCCGCCTAGAGTGTGCTCACTTGCGGCGTTCCAGCACGGCAAAAGCGCGCATTGCGGCTCTGCAGCGCCGACACCGCCTGCCGGAACATCGCATCATATGTGACCTACCTACCAGGTGGAATTCCACGTTACATATGTTGGAGCGGTTGTGTGAGCAGCAGCAAGCTGTAATGGAGTACCAGCTGCTTCAGGCGCAAAGAAGTCGCACTCAGCGCCGTACAGACTTCACAACCACAGAGTGGGCCACTATGAATGACGTCTGCCAGGTTTTGCGTCCCTTTGATTATTCCACGCGGATGGCGAGTGCAGATGATGCACTAGTCAGCATGACTGTCCCCCTTATCTGCCTGCTTGAAAAATCACTGCAAGCGCTAAGGGATGATGTTGTGGAAGAGGTGGAGGATGAGGATTCACCATTTCCATCATCTTCTGGACAGTCAGCGCCACGTGGTTCCTCACAAACGCGTAGGCAGGGGACAGTTTGTGAGGAGGATGAGGAGGAGTCAATGGAGGAGGAAGACATCCGTCCAGAGGAGGGAGTTACCGAATTGTCCAGTACTCAGTGTGTACAGCGAGGGTGGGGTGATGACGAGCGGGCAGATATCACGCCTCCAGCAGGGGACAGCGTTTCTTGGGCAGTTGGCAGTCTGCAGCACATGGTGGATTACATGCTGCAGTGCCTGAGAAACGACCGCCGCATCGCCCACATTCTCAACATGTCTGATTATTGGGTGTTCACCCTCCTCGATCCTCGCTACCGGGACAACGTAGAAAGCCTCATCACACCGTTGAACCGGGAGCGAAAAATGCGGGAGTACCAAGACACACTGGTCAATTCCATCATCTTCTCCATTCCAACTGAGAGAAGTGCTGCTAGTGCATTCCAAAGCAGCTCAGTGCGTCCAGGCAGTGGTGGAGGCTCTGCACAAAGAGGGAGCAGAAGCAGTGCCTCTGCCCAAGGCAAGACCAGTATGGCCCAACTGTGGCACAGTTTTCTGTGCCCCCCACAAAAGTCTACACCATCACAGACGGCTCCAGTCAGCAGGAGGCAACGGTTCCGTCAGATGGTGACAGACTACATGTCTTGCCCTCTTGCTGTACTCCCAGACGGCTCTTCCCCTTTCAAGTTTTGGGTCTCAAAGCTGGATACATGGCCAGAGCTAAGCCAGTATGCATTGGAGGTGCTGTCTTGCCCTGCGGCCAGTGTATTATCGGAACGTGTCTTTAGTGCTGCAGGTGGTGTACTAACTGACCGTCGCATGCGACTATCCTCCGATAACGTTGACCGGCTTACTTTCCTGAAAATGAACAAGGCCTGGATCTCGCAGGAATTTGCCACTCCTCCTCCTGATTAAATAATTAGGTCACTGTATACGTTATCCAGGTCTCCTGTTGTGTTCATCTTTCTACCACCTGAACTTAAATTCCTGGGCTCCAACACCGCCAGTTGAGGCTCAGAAGTGCCGTCTGCACAGTCAAAACATACGACCCAGTGTTCTTGGGTTTCAGTAACGTCAGCTGATCCCCAGCTGTGTAGCTGGCAATGTGTCATGCGACCGCCACGCTGACACAACAACTGAAATGTAAGGGAATCTGTCCCCCCCCCCAAGGCGTTTGTTACTGAAAGAGCCTCCTTGTGCAGCAGTAATGCTGCACAAGGAAAAGGTAGCTATTTTGGTTTAGCTCCTTGCACACGCAGAACTTAACACTTATAAAATGTGTCCACTGATACCGTAAAACCGTCCCGGAGGTGGGACTTTCCTTCGTAATATGACGCAGCACAGCCGTCATTCCTCCCCCCCCGGCGCCGCGCCCCGGCTCCTCAGCGTTGTTTGATTCCGTCCCGGAGCCTGCGCTGTTATGTTATCCCGTGGCCAGGCACACTTAGCGCTGCCCGTCTTCTGGCATCATTTGGTGTCAGGATGGCTGCGCCTGTGCGGCCGCGCTGGCCGAGGGCCCGCCTCGCAGTGTCTTCTGATTTAATCCCACTGGGGGCCTGGGATCCATGGACATGCGCAGTGCATATCTGAACCTCCACCTCTCACTCATCTCCCTACGGCTTCTTCAGACTGTTCGGTGTCAGCTGGTCCCTAATAGCATGCCACGGCCGTGACACCGCACAGTCTTAAGAAGCCGTAGGGAGGGGAGTGAGAGGCGAGGATATGCACTGCGCATGGCCAAGGATCCCAGGCCCCCAGTGGGATAAAATCAGAAGACACTGCGAGGCGGGCTCTCGGCCAGCGCGGCCGCACAGGCGCAGCCAGCCTGACACCAAATGATGTCAGAAGATGGGCAGCGCTAAGTGTGCCTGGCCACGGGATAACATAACAGCGCAGGCTCCGGGATGGAATCAAACTACGCTGAGGAGCCGGGGCGCGGCGCCCGGGGGGGAGGAATGACGGCTGTGCTGCGTCATATTACGAAGGAAAGTCCCACCTCCGGGACGGTTTCACGGTTTCAGGGGACACATTTTATAAGTGTTTAGTTCTGTGTTTGCAAGGAGCATGATGAAAAGAGCCACCTTTTCCTTTTGCATATTTGTGCTGCACAAGCTGGCTCTTTCAGCTACAAACGCCTTGGGGGGGGGGGGGTTAAAGGTTCCCTTTCGACTTTCTCAGGCTTCGGCCTACATTGTGTTCCTCTGCTTTTCCACCTGTCCCTGGGCTCCAACACCGCTAGTTGTTGCCTGGTAGTGCTGTACGCACAGTCAACAGTCCCTCCTCTGTTATTGGGGTTCAGTAACGTCAGCTGTTCCCCTGCTGTGTGTGTGGCAATCCCTCCTACCTCCTCCACCTCCTCCTCCTCCACCTGTCCCTGGGCTCCAACACCGCTAGTTGTTGCCTGGTAGTGCTGTACGCACAGTCCCAACAGTCCCTCCTCTGTTATTGGGGTTCAGTAACGTCAGCTGTTCCCCTGCTGTGTGTGTGGCAATCCCTCCTATCTCCTCCACCTCCTCCTCCTCCACCTGTCCCTGGGCTCCAACACCGCTAGTTGTTGCCTGGTAGTGCTGTACGCACAGTCAACAGTCCCTCCTCTGTTATTGGGGTTCAGTAACGTCAGCTGTTCCCCTGCTGTGTGTGTGGCAATCCCTCCTACCTCCTCCACCTCCTCCTCCTCCACCTGTCCCTGGGCTCCAACACCGCTAGTTGTTGCCTGGTAGTGCTGTACGCACAGTCCCAACAGTCCCTCCTCTGTTATTGGGGTTCAGTAACGTCAGCTGTTCCCCTGCTGTGTGTGTGGCAATCCCTCCTACCTCCTCCACCTCCTCCTCCTCCACCTGTCCCTGGGCTCCAACACCGCTAGTTGTTGCCTGGTAGTGCTGTACGCACAGTCCCAACAGTCCCTCCTCTGTTATTGGGGTTCAGTAACGTCAGCTGTTCCCCTGCTGTGTGTGTGGCAATCCCTCCTATCTCCTCCACCTCCTCCTCCTCCACCTGTCCCTGGGCTCCAACACCGCTAGTTGTTGCCTGGTAGTGCTGTACGCACAGTCAACAGTCCCTCCTCTGTTATTGGGGTTCAGTAACGTCAGCTGTTCCCCTGCTGTGTGTGTGGCAATCCCTCCTACCTCCTCCACCTCCTCCTCCTCCACCTGTCCCTGGGCTCCAACACCGCTAGTTGTTGCCTGGTAGTGCTGTACGCACAGTCCCAACAGTCCCTCCTCTGTTATTGGGGTTCAGTAACGTCAGCTGTTCCCCTGCTGTGTGTGTGGCAATCCCTCCTACCTCCTCCACCTCCTCCTCCTCCACCTGTCCCTGGGCTCCAACACCGCTAGTTGTTGCCTGGTAGTGCTGTACGCACAGTCCCAACAGTCCCTCCTCTGTTATTGGGGTTCAGTAATGTCAGCTGTTCCCCTGCTGTGTGTGTGGCAATCCCTCCTATCTCCTCCACCTCCTCCTCCTCCACCTGTCCCTGGGCTCCAACACCGCTAGTTGTTGCCTGGTAGTGCTGTACGCACAGTCAACAGTCCCTCCTCTGTTATTGGGGTTCAGTAACATCAGCTGTTCCCCTGCTGTGTGTGTGGCAATCCCTCCTACCTCCTCCACCTCCTCCTCCTCCACCTGTCTCTGGGCTCCAACACCGCTAGTTGTTGCCTGGTAGTGCTGTACGCACAGTCCCAACAGTCCCTCCTCTGTTATTGGGGTTCAGTAACGTCAGCTGTTCCCCTGCTGTGTGTGTGGCAATCCCTCCTACCTCCTCCACCTCCTCCTCCTCCACCTGTCCCTGGGCTCCAACACCGCTAGTTGTTGCCTGGTAGTGCTGTACGCACAGTCCCAACAGTCCCTCCTCTGTTATTGGGGTTCAGTAACGTCAGCTGTTCCCCTGCTGTGTGTGTGGCAATCCCTCCTACCTCCTCCACCTCCTCCTCCTCCACCTGTCCCTGGGCTCCAACACCGCTAGTTGTTGCCTGGTAGTGCTGTACGCACAGTCCCAACAGTCCCTCCTCTGTTATTGGGGTTCAGTAACGTCAGCTGTTCCCCTGCTGTGTGTGTGGCAATCCCTCCTATCTCCTCCACCTCCTCCTCCTCCACCTGTCCCTGGGCTCCAACACCGCTAGTTGTTGCCTGGTAGTGCTGTACGCACAGTCAACAGTCCCTCCTCTGTTATTGGTGTTCAGTAACGTCAGCTGTTCCCCTGCTGTGTGTGTGGCAATCCCTCCTATCTCCTCCACCTCCTCCTCCTCCACCTGTCCCTGGGCTCCAACACCGCTAGTTGTTGCCTGGTAGTGCTGTACGCACAGTCAACAGTCCCTCCTCTGTTATTGGGGTTCAGTAACGTCAGCTGTTCCCCTGCTGTGTGTGTGGCAATCCCTCCTACCTCCTCCACCTCCTCCTCCTCCACCTGTCCCTGGGCTCCAACACCGCTAGTTGTTGCCTGGTAGTGCTGTACGCACAGTCCCAACAGTCCCTCCTCTGTTATTGGGGTTCAGTAACGTCAGCTGTTCCCCTGCTGTGTGTGTGGCAATCCCTCCTATCTCCTCCACCTCCTCCTCCTCCACCTGTCCCTGGGCTCCAACACCGCTAGTTGTTGCCTGGTAGTGCTGTACGCACAGTCAACAGTCCCTCCTCTGTTATTGGGGTTCAGTAACGTCAGCTGTTCCCCTGCTGTGTGTGTGGCAATCCCTCCTACCTCCTCCACCTCCTCCTCCTCCACCTGTCCCTGGGCTCCAACACCGCTAGTTGTTGCCTGGTAGTGCTGTACGCACAGTCCCAACAGTCCCTCCTCTGTTATTGGGGTTCAGTAACGTCAGCTGTTCCCCTGCTGTGTGTGTGGCAATCCCTCCTACCTCCTCCACCTCCTCCTCCTCCACCTGTCCCTGGGCTCCAACACCGCTAGTTGTTGCCTGGTAGTGCTGTACGCACAGTCCCAACAGTCCCTCCTCTGTTATTGGGGTTCAGTAATGTCAGCTGTTCCCCTGCTGTGTGTGTGGCAATCCCTCCTATCTCCTCCACCTCCTCCTCCTCCACCTGTCCCTGGGCTCCAACACCGCTAGTTGTTGCCTGGTAGTGCTGTACGCACAGTCAACAGTCCCTCCTCTGTTATTGGGGTTCAGTAACGTCAGCTGTTCCCCTGCTGTGTGTGTGGCAATCCCTCCTACCTCCTCCACCTCCTCCTCCTCCACCTGTCCCTGGGCTCCAACACCGCTAGTTGTTGCCTGGTAGTGCTGTACGCACAGTCCCAACAGTCCCTCCTCTGTTATTGGGGTTCAGTAACGTCAGCTGTTCCCCTGCTGTGTGTGTGGCAATCCCTCCTATCTCCTCCACCTCCTCCTCCTCCACCTGTCCCTGGGCTCCAACACCGCTAGTTGTTGCCTGGTAGTGCTGTACGCACAGTCCCAACAGTCCCTCCTCTGTTATTGGGGTTCAGTAACGTCAGCTGTTCCCCTGCTGTGTGTGTGGCAATCCCTCCTACCTCCTCCACCTCCTCCTCCTCCACCTGTCCCTGGGCTCCAACACCGCTAGTTGTTGCCTGGTAGTGCTGTACGCACAGTCCCAACAGTCCCTCCTCTGTTATTGGGGTTCAGTAACGTCAGCTGTTCCCCTGCTGTGTGTGTGGCAATCCCTCCTATCTCCTCCACCTCCTCCTCCTCCACCTGTCCCTGGGCTCCAACACCGCTAGTTGTTGCCTGGTAGTGCTGTACGCACAGTCCCAACAGTCCCTCCTCTGTTATTGGGGTTCAGTAACGTCAGCTGTTCCCCTGCTGTGTGTGTGGCAATCCCTCCTATCTCCTCCACCTCCTCCTCCTCCACCTGTCCCTGGGCTCCAACACCGCTAGTTGTTGCCTGGTAGTGCTGTACGCACAGTCCCAACAGTCCCTCCTCTGTTATTGGGGTTCAGTAACGTCAGCTGTTCCCCTGCTGTGTGTGTGGCAATCCCTCCTACCTCCTCCACCTCCTCCTCCTCCACCTGTCCCTGGGCTCCAACACCGCTAGTTGTTGCCTGGTAGTGCTGTACGCACAGTCCCAACAGTCCCTCCTCTGTTATTGGAGTTCAGTAACGTCAGCTGTTCCCCTGCTGTGTGTGTGGCAATCCCTCCTACCTCCTCCACCTCCTCCTCCTCCACCTGTCCCTGGGCTCCAACACCGCTAGTTGTTGCCTGGTAGTGCTGTACGCACAGTCCCAACAGTCCCTCCTCTGTTATTGGGGTTCAGTAACGTCAGCTGTTCCCCTGCTGTGTGTGTGGCAATCCCTCCTATCTCCTCCACCTCCTCCTCCTCCACCTGTCCCTGGGCTCCAACACCGCTAGTTGTTGCCTGGTAGTGCTGTACGCACAGTCAACAGTCCCTCCTCTGTTATTGGGGTTCAGTAACGTCAGCTGTTCCCCTGCTGTGTGTGTGGCAATCCCTCCTATCTCCTCCACCTCCTCCTCCTCCACCTGTCCCTGGGCTCCAACACCGCTAGTTGTTGCCTGGTAGTGCTGTACGCACAGTCAACAGTCCCTCCTCTGTTATTGGGGTTCAGTAACGTCAGCTGTTCCCCTGCTGTGTGTGTGGCAATCCCTCCTACCTCCTCCACCTCCTCCTCCTCCACCTGTCCCTGGGCTCCAACACCGCTAGTTGTTGCCTGGTAGTGCTGTACGCACA
Source organism: Ranitomeya variabilis (assembly GCF_051348905.1). Classification (NCBI taxonomy): domain Eukaryota; kingdom Metazoa; phylum Chordata; class Amphibia; order Anura; family Dendrobatidae; genus Ranitomeya; species Ranitomeya variabilis. The sequence goes on from NC_135233.1 coordinate 201,518,424, forward strand.
GTCCCAACAGTCCCTCCTCTGTTATTGGGGTTCAGTAACGTCAGCTGTTCCCCTGCTGTGTGTGTGGCAATCCCTCCTACCTCCTCCACCTCCTCCTCCTCCACCTGTCCCTGGGCTCCAACACCGCTAGTTGTTGCCTGGTAGTGCTGTACGCACAGTCCCAACAGTCCCTCCTCTGTTATTGGGGTTCAGTAACGTCAGCTGTTCCCCTGCTGTGTGTGTGGCAATCCCTCCTATCTCCTCCACCTCCTCCTCCTCCACCTGTCCCTGGGCTCCAACACCGCTAGTTGTTGCCTGGTAGTGCTGTACGCACAGTCAACAGTCCCTCCTCTGTTATTGGGGTTCAGTAACGTCAGCTGTTCCCCTGCTGTGTGTGTGGCAATCCCTCCTACCTCCTCCACCTCCTCCTCCTCCACCTGTCCCTGGGCTCCAACACCGCTAGTTGTTGCCTGGTAGTGCTGTACGCACAGTCCCAACAGTCCCTCCTCTGTTATTGGGGTTCAGTAACGTCAGCTGTTCCCCTGCTGTGTGTGTGGCAATCCCTCCTACCTCCTCCACCTCCTCCTCCTCCACCTGTCCCTGGGCTCCAACACCGCTAGTTGTTGCCTGGTAGTGCTGTACGCACAGTCCCAACAGTCCCTCCTCTGTTATTGGGGTTCAGTAATGTCAGCTGTTCCCCTGCTGTGTGTGTGGCAATCCCTCCTATCTCCTCCACCTCCTCCTCCTCCACCTGTCCCTGGGCTCCAACACCGCTAGTTGTTGCCTGGTAGTGCTGTACGCACAGTCAACAGTCCCTCCTCTGTTATTGGGGTTCAGTAACGTCAGCTGTTCCCCTGCTGTGTGTGTGGCAATCCCTCCTACCTCCTCCACCTCCTCCTCCTCCACCTGTCCCTGGGCTCCAACACCGCTAGTTGTTGCCTGGTAGTGCTGTACGCACAGTCCCAACAGTCCCTCCTCTGTTATTGGGGTTCAGTAACGTCAGCTGTTCCCCTGCTGTGTGTGTGGCAATCCCTCCTATCTCCTCCACCTCCTCCTCCTCCACCTGTCCCTGGGCTCCAACACCGCTAGTTGTTGCCTGGTAGTGCTGTACGCACAGTCCCAACAGTCCCTCCTCTGTTATTGGGGTTCAGTAACGTCAGCTGTTCCCCTGCTGTGTGTGTGGCAATCCCTCCTACCTCCTCCACCTCCTCCTCCTCCACCTGTCCCTGGGCTCCAACACCGCTAGTTGTTGCCTGGTAGTGCTGTACGCACAGTCCCAACAGTCCCTCCTCTGTTATTGGGGTTCAGTAACGTCAGCTGTTCCCCTGCTGTGTGTGTGGCAATCCCTCCTATCTCCTCCACCTCCTCCTCCTCCACCTGTCCCTGGGCTCCAACACCGCTAGTTGTTGCCTGGTAGTGCTGTACGCACAGTCCCAACAGTCCCTCCTCTGTTATTGGGGTTCAGTAACGTCAGCTGTTCCCCTGCTGTGTGTGTGGCAATCCCTCCTATCTCCTCCACCTCCTCCTCCTCCACCTGTCCCTGGGCTCCAACACCGCTAGTTGTTGCCTGGTAGTGCTGTACGCACAGTCCCAACAGTCCCTCCTCTGTTATTGGGGTTCAGTAACGTCAGCTGTTCCCCTGCTGTGTGTGTGGCAATCCCTCCTACCTCCTCCACCTCCTCCTCCTCCACCTGTCCCTGGGCTCCAACACCGCTAGTTGTTGCCTGGTAGTGCTGTACGCACAGTCCCAACAGTCCCTCCTCTGTTATTGGGGTTCAGTAACGTCAGCTGTTCCCCTGCTGTGTGTGTGGCAATCCCTCCTACCTCCTCCACCTCCTCCTCCTCCACCTGTCCCTGGGCTCCAACACCGCTAGTTGTTGCCTGGTAGTGCTGTACGCACAGTCCCAACAGTCCCTCCTCTGTTATTGGGGTTCAGTAACGTCAGCTGTTCCCCTGCTGTGTGTGTGGCAATCCCTCCTATCTCCTCCACCTCCTCCTCCTCCACCTGTCCCTGGGCTCCAACACCGCTAGTTGTTGCCTGGTAGTGCTGTACGCACAGTCAACAGTCCCTCCTCTGTTATTGGGGTTCAGTAACGTCAGCTGTTCCCCTGCTGTGTGTGTGGCAATCCCTCCTATCTCCTCCACCTCCTCCTCCTCCACCTGTCCCTGGGCTCCAACACCGCTAGTTGTTGCCTGGTAGTGCTGTACGCACAGTCAACAGTCCCTCCTCTGTTATTGGGGTTCAGTAACGTCAGCTGTTCCCCTGCTGTGTGTGTGGCAATCCCTCCTACCTCCTCCACCTCCTCCTCCTCCACCTGTCCCTGGGCTCCAACACCGCTAGTTGTTGCCTGGTAGTGCTGTACGCACAGTCCCAACAGTCCCTCCTCTGTTATTGGGGTTCAGTAACGTCAGCTGTTCCCCTGCTGTGTGTGTGGCAATCCCTCCTACCTCCTCCACCTCCTCCTCCTCCACCTGTCCCTGGGCTCCAACACCGCTAGTTGTTGCCTGGTAGTGCTGTACGCACAGTCCCAACAGTCCCTCCTCTGTTATTGGGGTTCAGTAACGTCAGCTGTTCCCCTGCTGTGTGTGTGGCAATCCCTCCTATCTCCTCCACCTCCTCCTCCTCCACCTGTCCCTGGGCTCCAACACCGCTAGTTGTTGCCTGGTAGTGCTGTACGCACAGTCAACAGTCCCTCCTCTGTTATTGGGGTTCAGTAACGTCAGCTGTTCCCCTGCTGTGTATACGGCAACGTGTACTGCGACCGCCACGCAGGCACAACAAGTTAAATTTAAGGGAACCTGTCCCCCCCCCAGGCGTTTGTTACTGAAGGAGCCACCTTGTGCAGCAGTAATGATGCAAAGGGAAAAAGTGCCTCTTTTCGTGGTGCTCCTTGCACATGCTGAACCTAACACTTATGAAAAGTGTCCCCTCCTACCGTGATACCGTCCGGTAGGTGGAACTTTCCTTTGTGATGTGACGCAGCACAGCCGTCATTCTTACCCCCTTGGCGCCGTGCGCCGCCTCCTCAGCGTTGTTTGAATCAGTCCCGGAGCCTGCGCTGTTAGGTTAGCCCTTGGCCATGCACACATTTTGCGCTGCCCGTCTTCTGACATCATTTGGTGTCAGGCTGGCTGCGCCTGTGCGGCCGCGCTGGCCGAGATCCCGCCTCGTACTGTCTTCTGATTTCATCCCACTGGGGGCCTGAGATCCATGGACATGCGCAGTGCATATCTGAACCTCCACCTCTCACTCATCTCCCTACGGCTTCTTCAAACTGTGCGGTGTCAGCTGGTCCCTAATAGCATGCCACGGCCGTGACACCGCACAGTCTGAAGAAGCCGTAGGGAGGGGAGTGAGAGGCGAGGATATGCACTGCGCATGGCCACGGATCTCAGGCCCCCAGTGGGATGAAATCAGAAGACAGTACGAGGCGGGATCTCGGCCAGCGCGGCCGCACAGGCGCAGCCAGCCTGACACCAAATGATGTCAGAAGACGGGCAGCGCAAAATTTGTGCATGGCCAAGGGCTAACCTAACAGCGCAGGCTCCGGGACTGATTCAAACAACGCTGAGGAGGCGGCGCACGGCGCCAAGGGGGTAAGAATGACGGCTGTGCTGCGTCACATCACAAAGGAAAGTTCCACCTACCGGACGGTATCACGGTAGGAGGGGACACTTTTCATAAGTGTTAGGTTCAGCATGTGCAAGGACCATAATTAAAAGAGCTAAGTTTACCTTTTCCAGCATTAGTGCTGTACACGATGGCTCTTTCAGCTACAAACGCCTGGGGGGGGGTTAAAGTTTCCCTTTCAACTTGCTCCAGTGCAGGCTTCGGCCTACACTCTGCTCCCTCTCCTCCTCCTGCTGACCCTGGGCTCCAACACCGCCAGTTAGGGCCCGGTACTGCTAGCTGCACAGAGAAAAACACCAGCCAATGTGTCAGTGGGGTTCAGCACCGCCAGCTGTTCCCCTGCTGTGTAGCCGGCATCGTGTCCTGCAAAAGCCACGCAGACACAAGAACTGAAATTGAAGGAAACCTGTCCCCCCTCCCCCAGGTGTTTCTACGTTTTACAGCCACCTTGTACGACAGTAATGCTGCATGTGTGCAAGGTGGCTCAGAAACTTAGTCTCCTTGCCCATGGGGAACTGAACACGTCTAAAATGAGTCCTCTGCGACCATTAAAACGTCCCTCAGGTGTGATTTTCCTTTGTATTGACACGCAACAAGCTCCTTGGTAGCGCTGCCCGTCTTCTGGCATCATTGTTTGGCTGCCTGCGCCTCTGCGGCCGCCTTGCCCCACACAACGCCCCTCGGTGTCTTATTAATTTGGACTGCGAGGGTGTGATTGATGGGCATGAACGGTGCATTTCTTCGCCTGTCCCTCATCTCCTTCCGCCTTCTTCGGACTGTGCGGCTTCATGGCCGTGGCATGCGATAAGGGATCAGCTGACGCCGCATAGTCTGAAGCGGGTGTAAGAAACCAAGCGAGAGGCGAACATATGTACTGCACCAGGCCATGAATCCCAGCCCCGCAGTGTTTTAACAATGTTAAGACACTGCGGGGCTGGGATTCATGGTCATCGCAAACCGCACCGGCCGACATTACATGATGTCAGAGGATGGGCAGCGCTAACAGCGCAAGGCCAAGGGATAACACGACAGCGCAGACTCCTGTGCAACAAATAACGATGCTCAGGAGGCCGCGCCAAGCACCAAGGTGGCATTTTTGCCAGCTGTACTGCGTCTCTTTACGAAGGGAACTCACGCCTCAAAATCAGTTTGACTGTGTAAGGGCCTAAATGTTATACGTGTTCCTTTCAGCGTGTGCAAGGAGCAAAATTAAAAGAGCAACCTTTGACTTGTGCAGCATTACTGCTGCATAAGCTGTGGCTCTTCTACTTTGTAACACCTGAGTGGGGGTTAAAGGTTTACTTTAAAATTGGTTCAATTAGGCTTCGGCCTACACTCTGCTCCCCCTGCAGAGCCCTGGCTCCAACACCGCCAGTTGGGGCCCGGTACTGCTAGCTGCACAGAGAAAAACACCAGCCAATGTGTCAGTGGGGTCCAGCACCGCCAGCTGATCCCCTGCTGTGCAGCCGGCATCGTGTCCTGCAAAAGCCACGCAGACACAAGAACTGAAATTGAAGGGAACCTGTCCCCCCTCCCCCAGGCGTTTGTATGTTTTACAGCCACCTCGTACAGCGGTAATGCTGCATGTGTGCAAGGTGGCTCATAAACGTATTCTCCTCGCACATGTGGAACTGAAAACACGTCTAAAATGTGTCCTCTGTGTGACCATTTAACCGTCCCGGTGGTGTGACTTTCCTTTGTAATGACACGCTGCAACCCCCTTGGTAGCGCTGCCCGTCTTCTGGCATCATTCTTTGGCTGCCTGCGCCTCTGCGGCCGCCCTGACCCACACAACGCCCCTCGGTGTCTTATTTATTGGGACTGCGAGGGTGTGATTGATGGGCATGAGCAGTGCATATCTTCGCCTGTTGTCACTCATCTCCTTCCACCTTCTTCAGACTGTGTGGCTTCATGGCCGTGGCATGCGATAAGGGATCAGCTGACGCCGCACAGTCTGAAGCGGGTGTAAGGACCCGAGTGCGAGATGCGAACATATGTGCTGCACCAGGCCATGAATCCCAGCCCCGCAGTGTTTTAACAATGTTAAGACACTGCGGGGCTGGGATTCATGGTCATCGCGAACCGCACCGGCCGACATTAAATGAGGTCAGAAGATGGGCAGCGCTAACAGCGCTAGGCCGGGGGATAACACGACAGCGCAGACTCCTGTACAGCAAATAACAATGCTCAGGAGGCTGCACCCAGCACCAAGGTGGGATTCTTGACATCTGTGCTGCGTCTCATTACAAAGGGAACTCGCGCCTCCAACACAGTTTGACTGTATAAAGGGCTAAATGTTATACGTGTTTCATTCGGCGTGTGCAAGGAGCAAAATTAAAAGAGCAACCTTTGACTTGTGCGGCACTACTGCTGCATAAGCTGTGGCTCTTCTAGTTTGTAACCCCTGAGGGGGGGTTAAAGGTTACCTTTGAAATCGGTTCAATTAGGCTTCGGCCTACACTCTGCTCCACCGGCAGAGCCCGGGCTCCAACAACGCTAGTTGCTGTCCAGAAGTGCTGGCTGCACAGAGCCAAACACCTCGCCAATGTGTCAGTGGGGTTCAGCACCGCCAGCTGTTCCCCTGCTGTGTAGCCGGCAACGTGTCCTGCGACCGCCACGCAGGCACAACAGACCCAAAGCTGCCGCCACTGCAGGCTTCGGCCTACACTCCCCTCCCCCTTGCTCCTCCTCCTGCTCCTCCTCCTGCTGACCCCGGGCTCTAACACCGCCAGTTGGGGCCCGGTACTGCTAGCTGCACAGAGAAAAACACCAGCCAATGTGTCAGTGGGGTCCAGCACCGCCAGCTGTTCCCCTGCTGTGCAGCCGGCATCGTGTCCTGCAAAAGCCACACAGACACAAGAACTGAAATTGAAGGGAACCTGTCCCCCCTCCCCCAGGCGTTTGTACATTTTACAGCCACCTCGTACAGCGGTAATGCTGCATGTGTGCAAGGTGGCTCATAAACGTATTCTCCTCGCACATGTGGAACTGAAAACACGTCTAAAATGTGTCCTCTGTGTGACCATTTAACCGTCCCGGTGGTGTGACTTTCCTTTGTAATGACACGCTGCAACCCCCTTGGTAGCGCTGCCCGTCTTCTGGCATCATTCTTTGGCTGCCTGCGCCTCTGCGGCCGCCCTGACCCACACAACGCCCCTCGGTGTCTTATTTATTGGGACTGCGAGGGTGTGATTGATGGGCATGAGCAGTGTGTTGTGATTTTGCTTTTTGCTCCCTCTAGTGGTCATTAGTGATTTGACTCTGGAGCGTCTGTCTTTTCCTATATCCTCACCTGGGCCGTTAGTTCAGGGGCGTTGCTATATAAGCTCCCTGGACCTTCAGTTCAATGCCTGGCATCGTTGAAATCAGAGCTAATCTGTTGTGCTCTTGTCCTCTGATCCTGGTTCCTGTTTTTCAAGCTAAGTCTGCTTCTTTGCTTTTTGCTTTTGTTTTGTTTTGTATTTTTGTCCAGCTTGTTCCTATCTGTATCCTGACCTTTGCTGGAAGCTCTAGGGGGCTGGTGTTCTCCCCCCGGACCGTTAGACGGTTCGGGGGTTCTTGAATCTCCAGCGTGGATTTTTATAGGGTTTTTGTTGACCAGATAAGTTATCTTGCTTTATTCTGCTATTAGTAAGCTGGCCTCTCTTTGCTGAACCTGGTTCATTTCTGTGTTTGTCATTTCCTCTTACCTCACCGTTATTATTTGTGGGGGGCTTGTATCTTGCTTTGGGGTCCCTTTCTCTGGAGGCAAGAGAGGTCTTTGTTTTCTTCTCCTAGGGGTAGTTAGATTCTCCGGCTGGCGCGAGTCATCTAGCGATCACCGTAGGCATGATCCCCGGCTACTTCTAGTGTTGGCGTTAGGAGTAGCTATTTGGTCAACCCAGTTACCACAGCCCTATGAGCTGGATTTTTGTATCTTGCAGACTTACACGTTCCTCTGAGACCCTGTCCACTGGGGTCATAACAGCAGTGCATATCTTCGCCTGTTGTCACTCATCTCCTTCCGCCTTCTTCAGACTGTGCGGCTTCATGGCCGTGGCATGCGATAAGGGATCAGCTGACGCCGCACAGTCTGAAGCGGGTGTAAGGACCCGAGTGCGAGAGGCGAACATATGTGCTGCGCCAGGCCATGAATCCCAGCCCCGCAGTGTTTTAACAATGTTAAGACACTGCGGGGCTGGGATTCATGGTCATCGCGAACCGCACCGGCCGACATTAAATGAGGTCAGAAGATGGGCAGCGCTAACAGCGCTAGGCCGGGGGATAACACGACAGCGCAGACTCCTGTACAGCAAATAACAACGCTCAGGAGGCTGCACCCAGCACCAAGGTGGGATTCTTGACATCTGTGCTGCGTCTCATTACAAAGGGAACTCGCGCCTCCAACACAGTTTGACTGTATAAAGGGCTAAATGTTATACGTGTTTCATTCGGCGTGTGCAAGGAGCAAAATTAAAAGAGCAACCTTTGACTTGTGCGGCACTACTGCTGCATAAGCTGTGGCTCTTCTAGTTTGTAACCCCTGAGGGGGGGTTAAAGGTTACCTTTGAAATCGGTTCAATTAGGCTTCGGCCTACACTCTGCTCCACCGGCAGAGCCCGGGCTCCAACAACGCTAGTTGCTGTCCGGAAGTGCTGGCTGCACAGAGCCAAACACCTCGCCAATGTGTCAGTGGGGTTCAGCACCGCCAGCTGTTCCCCTGCTGTGTAGCCGGCAACGTGTCCTGCGACCGCCACGCAGGCACAACAGACCCAAAGCTGCCGCCACTGCAGGCTTCGGCCTACACTCCCCTCCCCCTTGCTCCTCCTCCTGCTCCTCCTCCTGCTGACCCCGGGCTCTAACACCGCCAGTTGGGGCCCGGTACTGCTAGCTGCACAGAGAAAAACACCAGCCAATGTGTCAGTGGGGTTCAGCACCGCCAGCTGTTCCCCTGCTGTGCAGCCGGCATCGTGTCCTGCAAAAGCCACGCAGACACTTGCTCTTGTACCTTCTGCTCCCCATCCTGGTTCCAGTACTGTCAGCTGGTTCTGGGCAGAGCCTTTGGCTTAGGTGCCTCCCTCTGGGTATCCGAGTTCCACCAACGTCAGGTGGTCCTTGGTAGTGCTTTCAGGCACGGGTACCTCCTGCTTAGTAACCGGGTTCCAGTAATGTCAGCTGGTCCTCGGTAGTTCCATTGGCTCTTGGACCTTCGGCTACCCATCCGGGTTCCAGCACCGTCAGCTGGTTCTCGGCAGTGTCTTTTGCTCTTGTACCTTCTGCTCCCCATCCTGGTTCCAGTACCGTCAGCTGGTTCCGGGCAGAGCCTTTGGCTTAGGTGCCTCCCTCTGGGTATCCGAGTTCCACCAACGTCAGGTGGTCCTTGGTAGTGCTTTCAGGCACGGGTACCTCCTGCTTAGTAACCGGGTTCCAGTAACGTCAGCTGGTCCTCGGTAGTTCCATTGGCTCTTGGACCTTCGGGTAGCCATCCGAGTTCCAGTTCCATCAGCTGGTTCTCGGCATTTTCTCAGCCTTCTTGTACCTTCTGCTACATTTCCAAGTTCAAGAGACTAAACACGATGACCCGGAAGACCACCCCTAAGATGACGACGACACCAGAGACGACAACCACCGTGATGACGACGACCCCGGAGACGACGACCCTGGAGACGACGACGACCTGGAAGACCGAGAAGCAGAAGAACAAGAGGCTGCAGAACAAAGAGCAGAAGAATATTAAGCATAACACTAAATATCAGAGCAAAAAATATTATCTAAATTATAAGCAGAAGAAGACTAAGCAGTGTATGGGGGTGAGTCCGTTCCTCCTCGTGGTGCCCCTGGATAAAGCCTGATGCTGCAGGCCAAACTGAACGCGGACAAATGTAACTGTTTTGTGACAGGCAGAACGGAAGGTGTAATCTTCAAACTTTTATAGATAACAACTACGGGAATGCCTGTCACAAATAAGAATATGATGAAGAAGTAGAATATGATGAAGATAATAGTAAAATAAAAAGAATATGAACAATGTAACCAAAAAAATAATAGGTAGAAGATGAAGAAGAAGATGAATAAGGTGAAGAAGTTGATGTCAAAGAAGCTGATGATGAGGATAATGAAGAAGAAAGTGTGGGAGAAGTAAAAAAGAAGGTGAAGGGCGTGGAAGTAGTGAAACATCAATATCTGACAAAATAAAAAAAAAATTAACATAGTCAAAATCTTTCTACCGCCGAACGTCATAAAAAAAAGCAAAATCCTGCTATTCTATTACATTGGGCTAAACCTCTGTGCCTTTAATGTCTCCGCCACGTCCCCCAATACAGCCTACATTATTCTTAGTTGTTTTCCTTCATGTAGAATTAACCTACAAGGAAAGAAAGGGTTTATTTTAATTCCGATATTTTCGTCCCATTGACTTGCATTGGGATCGGGTATCGGTATCGGATTAGATCCGATACTTTGACGGTATTGGCCGATACTTTCCGATACCGATACTTTCCGATATCGGAAGGTATCGCTCAACACTAGTTGTTAGTCCTGTCGCCATTGGTAATTTGCAACCTAAATTTATTTTGTCTGTGACTTTAATTTGCTCATTGTCTTCTTACCCTGTTATGGCGTTTGTGGATTCAGGTGCTGCCCTGAGTCTTATGGATCTGTCATTTGCCAAGCGCTGTGGTTTTGTTCTTGAACCGTTGGTAAATCCTATTCCTCTTAGAGGTATTGATGCTACGCCATTGGCGGAAAACAAACCGCAGTTTTGGACGCAGGTAACCATGTGCATGACTCCTGAACATCGGGAGGTGATTCGTTTTCTTGTTCTGCATAAAATGCATGATTTGGTCGTTTTGGGTCTGCCATGGTTACAGACCCACAATCCAGTCTTGGATTGGAAGGCAATGTCTGTGTCAAGTTGGGGCTGTCAGGGAATTCATGCTGATTCCCCGCCGGTGTCTATTGCTTCCTCTACTCCTTCGGAAGTTCCTGAGTATTTGTCTGATTATCAGGATGTATTCAGCGAGTCCAGGTCCAGTGCTCTGCCTCCTCATAGGGACTGTGACTGCGCCATAAATTTGATTCCAGGTAGTAAATTTCCTAAGGGAAGACTATTTAATCTGTCTGTACCTGAGCATGCCGCAATGCGTTCGTATATCAAGGAGTCTCTGGAGAAGGGGCATATCCGTCCATCCTCTTCCCCTCTTGGTGCGGGATTCTTTTTTGTGGCCAAGAAGGATGGATCTTTGAGACCTTGTATTGACTATCGGCTTCTGAATAAAATCACTGTTAAATTTCAGTATCCTTTGCCTCTGTTGTCGGACTTGTTTGCCCGGATTAAAGGTGCCAAATGGTTCACCAAGATAGATCTTCGTGGTGCGTACAACCTTGTGCGCATTAAGCAAGGAGATGAATGGAAGACAGCATTTAATACGCCCGAAGGTCATTTTGAGTACTTGGTGATGCCTTTTGGGCTCTCTAATGCTCCCTCAGTGTTTCAGTCCTTTATGCATGATATTTTCCGGAAGTATCTGGATAAATTTATGATTGTTTATCTGGATGATATTCTGGTTTTCTCTGAAGATTGGGGCTCACATGTGGAGCAGGTCAGGATGGTGTTTCAGGTTTTGCGTGAGAATGCTTTGTTTGTTAAGGGCTCAAAGTGTCTCTTTGGAGTACAGAAGGTTCCCTTTTTGGGGTTTATTTTCTCCCCTTCTGCTGTGGAGATGGACCCAGTCAAGGTCCGAGCTATTCATGATTGGACTCAACCCACGTCAGTTAAGAGTCTTCAGAAGTTCTTGGGTTTTGCTAACTTCTACCATCGTTTTATCGCTAATTTTTCTAGCGTTGTTAAACCTTTGACGGATATGACCAAGAAAGGTTCTGATGTTGCTAACTGGGCTCCTGCAGCCGTGGAGGCGTTCCAAGAGTTGAAGGGCCGGTTTACTTCGGTGCCTGTTTTGTGCCAGCCTGATGTCTCACTTCCCTTTCAGGTCGAAGTGGATGCTTCTGAGATTGGGGCAGGGGCCGTTTTGTCTCAGAGAGGCCCTGGTTGCTCGGTAATGAGACCATGTGCTTTTTTCTCTAGGAAGTTTTCGCCTGCTGAGCGGAATTATGATGTTGGCAATCGGGAGTTGCTGGCCATGAAGTGGGCATTTGAGGAGTGGTGTCATTGGCTTGAGGGTGCTAAGCATCGTGTGGTGGTCTTGACTGATCACAAAAATTTGATGTATCTCGAGTCTGCTAAACGCCTGAATCCTAGACAGGCCCGCTGGTCATTGTTTTTCTCCCGTTTTGACTTTGTGGTCTCGTATTTACCAGGTTCAAAGAATGTGAAGGCTGATGCTCTTTCAAGGAGCTTTGTGCCTGACTCTCCTGGAGTCGCAGAACCTGTTGGAATTCTTAAAGAGGGAGTTATCTTGTCGGCCATTTCTCCTGATTTGTGACGTGTGTTGCAGAGATTTCAGGCTGGTAGACCTGACTCTTGTCCACCTGACAGACTGTTTGTTCCTGATAAGTGGACCAGCAGAGTCATTTCCGAGGTTCATTCCTCGGTGTTGGCAGGGCATCCGGGAATTTTTGGCACAAGAGATCTGGTGGCTAGGTCCTTTTGGTGGCCTTCCTTGTCACGGGATGTGCGGTCATTTGTGCAGTCCTGTGGGACTTGTGCTCGAGCTAAGCCTTGCTGTTCTCGTGCCAGCGGGTTGCTCTTGCCCTTGCCTGTCCCGAAGAGGCCTTGGACACACATTTCCATGGATTTCATTTCAGATCTCCCGGTGTCTCAGGGCATGTCTGTCATCTGGGTGGTGTGTGATCGCTTTTCTAAAATAGTCCATTTGGTGCCTTTGCCTAAGCTGCCTTCCTCTTCCGATCTGGTTCCTGTGTTCTTTCAGAATGTGGTTAGTTTACATGGCATTCCTGAGAATATTGTGTCTGACAGAGGATCCCAGTTTGTTTCCAGGTTCTGGCGATCCTTTTGTGCTAGGATGGGCATTGATTTGTCGTTTTCGTCTGCCTTTCATCCTCAGACTAATGGACAAACGGAGCAAACTAATCAGACTCTGGAGGCTTATTTGAGGTGTTTTGTTTCGGCAGATCAGGATGATTGGGTGACCTTCTTGCCGTTGGCTGAGTTTGCCCTTAATAATCGGGCTAGTTCCGCTACTTTGGTTTCGCCATTTTCCTGCAACTCTGGTTTCCACCCTCGTTTTTCCTCGGGACATGTGGAGCCTTCTGACTGTCCTGGGGTACATTCTGTGGTGGATAGGTTGCAGCAGATCTGGAATCATGTGGTGGAAAACTTAAAGTTGTCACAGGAGAAGGCTCAGCGTTTTGCCAACCGCCGCCGCGGTGTGGGTCCCCGACTTCGTGTTGGGGATTTGGTATGGCTGTCTTCTCGATTTGTTCCGATGAAGGTCTCCTCTCCTAAATTTAAGCCTCGCTTCATCGGTCCTTACAAGATATTGGAAATCCTTAATCCTGTGTCCTTTCGCTTGGATCTTCCGGTGTCGTTTGCCATTCACAACGTGTTCCATAGGTCTTTGTTGCGGCGGTACGTTGTACCTGTGGTTCCTTCTGTTGAGCCTCCTGCTCCGGTGTTGGTTGAGGGCGAGTTGGAGTACGTGGTGGAGAAGATCTTGGATTCTCGTCTCTCCAGACGGAGGCTTCAGTATCTGGTCAAGTGGAAGGGCTATGGTCAGGAGGATAATTCCTGGGTGGTTGCCTCTGATGTGCATGCGGCCGATTTAGTTCGTGCCTTTCACGCTGCTCATCCTGATCGCCCTGGTGGTCTTGGTTAGGGTTCGGTGACCCCTCCTTAAGGGGGGGGTACTGTTGTGAATTAGACTTTTTGGCTCCCTCTTGTGGTTACTAGTGATATGACTCTGGGATTGTCTTTCCTCAGTTTGGCACCCACCTGGGTCGTTAGTCCAGGGGAGTTGCTATATAAGCTTCCTGGATCCTTAGTCCAGTGCCTGGCATTGTTGTAATCAGATCCTTTCTGTTTGCTCCTGTCTGCTGGTCCGGGTTCGTGCAAAATTAAGCTAAGTCCTGCTTCTTTGTTTTTTGGTTATTTGCTTGCTCTCGTTTTTGTCCAGCTTGTACTAAATGTGATTCCTGTCCTTGCTGGAAGCTCTAGGGGGCTGGTGTTCTCCCCCCGGGCCGTTAGACGGTTCGGGGGTTCTTGAATATCCAGCGTGGATATTTTGATAGGGTTTTTGCTGACCATATAAGTCATCTTACTATATTCTGCTATTAGCGAGTGGGCCTCTCTTTGCTAAATACCTAGCTCATTCTTACGTTTGTCTTTTCCTCTTACCTTACCGTTATTATTTGTTGGGGCTTGTATCCAACTTTTGGGGTCTTTTCTCTGGAGGCAAGAAAGGTCTTTCTTTTCCCTTCTAGGGTTACTTAGTTCTCCGGCTGGCGTGAGACGTCTAGAACCAACGTAGGCACATTCCCCGGCTGCTGCTATTTGTGGTGCTAGGATTAGATATATGGTCAGCTCAGTTACCACTGCCCTATGAGCTGTTTTTTTGTGTTTGCAGACTTAGTAATTATTTCCGAGACCCTCTGCCATTGGGGTCATAACACTCAACCCTAATCACCACTAGAAGACTCTGATTCCTAAAACTATGCACACACAGGCATGGACAACTACTCCCTACAAAAAGAACTGTCCCTGAGCTGTGCAATGGCATCAGTAAACTACCTTTTCCCATCTACACTGTGTTCCAAATTATTATGCAAATTGGATTTAAGTGTCATAAAGATTTAATTGTTTTGTTTTTCAAATAAACTCGTGGATGGCATTGTGTCTCAGGGCTCAATGGATCACTGAAATCGATCTTAAACACATGTGATAATTGGTTTTCCAAGTGATTCTAATTAAAGGAAAACTACTTAAAAATGATGTTCCACATTATTAAGCAGGTCACAGTTTTCAAGTAACATGGGAAAGATAAAGGATCTCTCTGCTGCTGAAAAGCATAAAATAGTGCAATGCCTTGATGAAGGGATGAAAACATTAGAAATTTCCCGAAAACTTAAGCGTGATCATCGTACTGTTAAGAGATTTGTGGCTGTATCTGAGCACAAATGTGTTTGTGCTGATAAAGGCATAATGAGGAAGATTTCTGCCAGGCAAATTCATCGGATTAAGAGAGCAGCTGCTAAAAAGCCATTACAAAGCAGCAAACAGATATTTGAAGCTGCTGGTGCCTCTGGAGTCCCTCAAACCTCAAGGTGTAGGCTCCTTCAAAGGCTTGCTGTGGTGCATAAACCTACTATTCGGCCACCCTTAAACAGTGTTCACAAGCAGAAATTGTTGTATTGGGCCCACACATACATGAAGACTAATTTCCAAACAGTCTTGTTTACTGATAAGTGTTGAGCAACCCTGGATGGTCCAGATGGATGGAGTAGTGGATGGTTGGTGGATGGCCACCATGTCCCAACAAGGCTGCAACATCAGCAAAGAGGTGGAGGAGTCATGTTTTGGGCCGGAATCATGGAGAAACAGCTGGTAGGGCCCTTTAAGGTTCCTGAAGGTGTGAAAATGACCTCTGCAAATTATATAGAGTTTCTGACTGACAACTTTCCTCCATGGTATAAAAAGCAGAAATGTGCCTTCAGGAGCAAAATCATCTTCATGCAGGACAATGCACAATCTCACGCTGCAAAGAATACCTCTGAGTCATTGGCTGCTATGGGCATAACAGGAGATAAACTCATGGTGTGGCCACCATCTTCCCCTGACCTCAACCCTATAGAGAACCTTTGGAGTATCATAAAGCAAAAGATCTATGAGGGTGGGAGGCAGTTCACATCACAACAGCAGGTCTGGGAGGCTATTCTGACTTCATGCAAAGAAATACAAACAGAAACTCTCCAAAAACTCACAAGTTCAATGGATGCAAGAATTGTGAAGGTGATATCAAAGAAGGGTTCCTATGGTAACATGTAACTTGGCCTGTTAGGATGTTTTGACATTAAATAGATTTTTTGTTCAGTGAATGTGACCTCCTAATGCTGCAAATTCCACAAATGAGAATTTTCAGTTCTTTAAAACATATCAAATGTTTAGAAATTCTTCTGTGCCTAATAATTTGGAACAGTGCATTATCAGTTTTTATTCATTTTGGAGATTATACTGTTATCATTGGGAGGTTTCTTCAATAAAATTCGATGTATACTCTAATGGGTGATTACTTTTATTAGACTGACTGTCATTTGCACCAACCATTTAGGAAAATCTGATTAAAAATGTAATTTGCATAATAATTTGGAACATAGTGTATTGCCAACTATTTTGCTTTCCCCATTACTCACAATCCAGAAACGTCAGTGGCTGGATAAAAGATGCAAGAGTCTGCCTGGATCCCAGAAACTCACTCAGCTTTTATGCACACACACTGATTATAAGCAGCAGGTCACAGGTGAGGATGTTACCTTTAGTAGCCATTCAAACCAATTTATGTCAACTTCTGTGCATGTTATCAAGCCAAAATCACCAGGGTATGTCAACTTTTGATCAGGGTCATTTGAATGTTTTGGATTGTCATTAGGATTTGAAAAGAGAAAACACAGTAGTTTGACAATTAACGGCTTCACTCAACCACTAGTGTTGAGCGATACCTTCCGATATGCAAAGGTATCGGTATCGGATTGGATCGGCCGATATCCAAAAAATATCGGATATCGTCGATACCGGTAACCGATACCAATGCATATCAATGGGACACAAAATATCGGAATGGTTCCCAGGGTCGGAAGGAGAGGAAACTCTCCTTCAGGCCCTGGGATCCATATTCATGTATAAAATATAGAATAAAAATAAAAAATATTGATATACTCACCCCTCTGACGGCCCCGGCTCTCACCGGTCCAAGCGTCTGCCTCCGTTCCTAAGAATGCAGAGTGAAGGACCTTCGATGACGTCGCGGCTTGTGATTGGTCGCATGACCGCTCATGTGACCGCTCACGCGACCAATCACAAGCCGCGACATCATCGAAGGTCATTCACTCCCTGCATTCTTAGGAACGGAGGCACCGCTAAGCGCCAGGGTCCGCCGGAGGGGTGAGTATATCAATATTTTTTATTTTTTATTATTTATTTTTTACATGAATATGGATCCCAGGGCCTGAAGGAGAGTCTCCTCTCCTCCAGACCCTGGGAACCATACGCACCGCACACTTCCGATTCCGATTTCCGATATCGCAAAAATATCGGAACTCGGTATCGGAATTCCGATACAGCAAATATCGGCCGATACCCGATATTTGCAATATCGGAATGCTCAACACTATCAACCACTAACCATGAGTGAAGAAAAAGTTTTGGTGTTATCAATTCATATTCTCTGAAAGGCCAAGAAAGCAAAAATTCTGCCAGAGTGTGTAAAGTTTTGAGCACAACTGTACATAGGCTCTATGACTGAGCACTGCACCCAAAAGCCTATGGTGGTTTTAATTACAGCGGGATCCTACCTAAACATAAAATGTAGGCTTCAGACTAGGAGAGGATTCATAATAGGATAGGTCACCAACAAAATCTATCTAGAGCATTTATGCAAATCAAATTTCATGTCTTTCATGTTTACACTACAGAGCACAACTTTATTTGTTAGTTCTGCTTAGCATAGAGACAGGGTGCAGCTGTAGTGAGGGACAGTATTAGGTTTTGCATGTGCGCACTTTTCTAAAAACACTCTCTATCATTTTTTTTTAGAATCTTCAATTGTGTCGGTGGGAGTGATTGTATTTCTAAGTATATTTTTCTTCTGTTTTGCCACCATATCTGTGATAGTACTGTGCCAAAAGCCACTGTTTGTATTTTTAACCCATGTCTATGGGAGTATTGTGCCTTTAAACTGCTGTGTGTGTACTCTGCAACGCTGTCTGTGGAATACTGTGGGCTATTGTCTGGGTGTGAAATTTTTAATCAGCTTTCTCAGGGAAATGTGGGATCATTCTCTCTGGGTGAAATTTGTTATCAGATTTTGTGGGGGAAATGTGAAAGCATGCTCTGTGGGTGAATATTTTAACTGGACTTGTAGTAGCAAGTGTCCGTCTCTGTGAGGGCACTGTTAAAATTTGTATGTTATTCATTTACTTTCTATTTTACTGTGTAATAGTATGCAGGTACTGAGTATGTCATCACGGAACAGACAGACCAACAGTTGAGGAGTTTAATAACAGGAATCAGGCTCTCCTCGCAGGGAGGAAGCAATGGAAAAATAACTAGCAATAAAACCGTGCAAAAATAGGGGAGTCAAACACTGTAACAGAAGTAAGCAAGATTTCATGAGAAAAGAACACTCATCAGTCTGATGGGGACTTGCTTGAGGGGTCGTCTTCTCCAACGTAGGCGCCGAGAAACAGCGGCACTTGTCGTCCCTCTGTTGTCCGTGGGCTGAGTAGTCTCTATGAGCTCGCTGCCTGGGGTTTCAGGAGTTAATGTGATATGCACAGGCTCTGAGTCTTTAGCTTTTACAGCACAGCCAGGTATCAAAGGCTCTGCACTGTTAAGTCTCTCACCAGGAATCACAGTCTCTGTACTGATACCGCGGGTACCAGGGGGTCGCAGTGTCTGCACGGGCCAATGTCTCTACACGGGTCTCAAAGTGCCCCTCTCCAGTCACAGCAGAGTCCACTTTCATGTGCTCACAAGCTGCAGTCTTTCTGAGCAATCTCCCTGTATTTGTCCTCTGACCGGGAGCTCTCTCTCTCTCCCGGAATGCAGCTGCACCCTGCTCTAACCGCTGCTCACTCTGCTCTGTTCCTTGCGCGCGTGCCTTTCCTGGTCTCTGCTCGGCTTCTTTCCTGTCTCAGTCTCTAAGTCTGCCCCCTGGGGAACCTGCAGCACAGCTCAATGGTTCCAGTCACAGAGTCGAGAAGGTAACCGCCCCCAGACTCTTCTTGTGTTTGACCTCCTTACAATTGCTATGGTGACAGAACCCCTTTAATTCATTTCCCTATCCACATTTGTTTGCACAGCAATTGTCCTGCTGTTACCCCCATTTTCTTCTTTTTGCAGCCCACTAGCCCTTACTCTGATCATTTTACGGCCATTTTACAGCATTGTAGTTTAGGTCCTCATTGACTTATATAGGGCTTGGGGTTACGCTTGGGTCCCAAACTTGACTTTTTGAATGGTCCGGGCTACCTCGAAAATCCACGGTTCGCACGTCACTACTCATAACCCAAGTAGTACACATTTTCCAGATACGACAGACCTAATTTCAATATTTTTCTTCTGTAGTAAAATTAGGACTTAGGAAACTAAGGAAGCTGCATTCTTGCATGTAGTGCATCAAGAATAAAAAAAATGGTGTTATTAAGGTGCTGATCAATCAATTCAGTCACAGAAGTTCTGGAGGTTGTAGCGCCTCCATCCCGTTCCCGGTCCACCTGCTTGGACGCTGTGCATGTCTCTCTGGCCTCCTAGCACACCACTAAAGGTGCGTGCACGCACTCTCGGTCTCTTAAAGAGACAGCATGCTATTTCTTATTTCCTAATTACAGTATGTGTCAGGCAATGGCTGAATGTCTCATACTACGTCAGGCACCTCTGCCCTTAGGGAGGTGCCTGAGCAACAAGTGTTTCCTGTTGCTAGTTTTCAGGTTTCCTGTGCCTGCTTGTTTGCTCTGCTTGCACACTGTTTGTTTCCTGAGTGTGTCCTCCATGTTTCCACGCCTCCTGGAACTACGCCTGCTACCCACCTGTGCCGCTTGTCTCCTACCTGGCTCTTCTCTACTTAGAGCACCTGCCTGCCTGCAAGTCCAGCTGAGTCATCTTCCACGTTCCTGGGGTCTAACTGGAGGTAGCACCTTGCATCTCCTGGGCTTCCATTCTGGCCCTGTTTGAGGGGTCTTATTATGGGAGTCTGGGGCTCGCTAAGTCACGCTCCCTTCAGAGCCCCCTGGGTAATGGTCTAGTGGTTCCACAATAAGTTCAATAAACGAATGTGCACCTCACCATCTGTGCCTCCATTTCCATTCATTATAGATTGCCGAGGCCATGGAACCCGCTGGCTCCCAACCACCCTCGGCCGCAGAGCTATATCAGGTCACTCGCCTGAGAGACTAGCAGGAGGAAATTACGACATATCTATGGAACTTGTCTACCCGCCTGGATTCTGCACCATCTACAGTACGTCCACCTCTGCTCCAGCAGTGACAGCCTCAGCTGCTGGCCTCCAGACACCCGGCTACATTTCTGATAAAGGACCTCGCCTGGCAGTCCCCACCCGGTTCGACGGTGATCCAGCACAGTGTTGGGGGTTCATTAATCAGTGCATGCTGCACTTTGAACAGTTGGACTATTTTTTTGCTTCCGATCGGGCTAAGCCTGACTGAATCCTTTGTGGAAGATGGGGTATCCGCTGGTTAATGATCTCCAGTGCTTCCTCTGGGCCTTCCACAGGACCTTTGACGAACCAGGTTGTACTACTTCTACTGCTTCTTCTCTCCTTCGTCTTCTCCAGGAGGATCTCACAGTGGCTCAGTATGATGTCCGGTCCCACACTCTTTCCTCTGAGCTGTCTTGGAATGATGAGGCGTTGGTGGCCACCTTCTGGGAGGATGTGTCCGGTAGAATCAAGGACGAACTGGCAGGCCGGGATGTTCCTTCTTCCTTGGATGAGTTGTATCCCTCGTGACTTGGATTGATCTCCGGTTTCAAGAACGCGCCAGGAAGACTAAGTGGAAAAAGATACTTTTTCACCAGGCTCCCAGTCCCCAGAGGTCGGTGATTCCTCATTAATCTGCTTTTTCCTCAGAGCCTAAGCAGATAGACAGAGTGAGTCTGGTCAAGCAGTGCCAGGAGGAGCGCCATTCGCAGGGAAGATGTTTTTAATGCGGCAGCCATGAACATTTGATTCGCTCTTGTCTGGAGAGGTGGGAAAACTCCAGAGCCTAGAGTCTGTAGGAGAGGCTTCCCTAGGTGAGGATCGTTCCTCTCCTTCTCTGCTGATGATTGTTTCACTGTCCTTCGGCACTGTCAATTTTTCAGAGTCAAGTTACCTGGATTCTGGGTCTGCCGGGAATTTCATTCAACAAGCTGTGGTGGACCATTACCGGATTCTTGTCCGACACCTCCAGAACCCTTTATGGGTCACCTCAATGGATGGCAAAGCACTGACTGAGCTCATTCATTTCCAGACTGTACTAGTGGAACTTTGGGTAGGTTTGACTCACTCAGAAAGAATCTGTTTTCATGTGTTGCCTGGCTTGTCTCATCCCTTGCTCCTAGGTTTACCCTGGCTCTGAGAGCCCAAGCCTGTGTTGAACTGGAGTACTGACAAAATCCTGCTCTGGGGAGATTCATGCTTCAATAGATGTCTTGCTACCGTCTGTCCAGTCTGCCATCCTGTGGCACCATCTTCCCTGCAGGGTTTACCATCTTCTTATTGGTCCTTTGTTGACATCTTCGATAAGAAGGAAGCAGAGATGTTGTCACCCCACAGGTCATATAACTGCCCCATTGACCTGTTCCCTGAGTCGTCTCCTCATTGGGGGCGATGTTATGATCCCAATGGCAAGGATCTCAAAGATTACAGCAAAGTCTGCAAACATAAATACCAGCTCATAGGGACGTGGTAACTAGGCTGACCATATACCTGATCCTAGCACAAACACTAACAGTAGCTGGGGAACGTGCCTACGTTGATCCTAGATGTCTCGCGCCAGCCGGAGAACTAACTAACTCTATCAGGGAAAATAAGACCTCTCTTGCCTCCAGAGAAAAGACCCCAAAGTAATACAAGCCCCCAACAAATAATAACGGTGAGGTAAGAAGAAAAGACAAACGTAAGAATGAACTAGATTTTAGCAAAGAGAGGCCCACTGACTAATAGCAGAAAATAGTAAGATGACTTATATGGTCAGCAAAAAACCCTGCAAAATATCCACGCTGAATATCCAAGAACCCCCAACCCGACTAACGGTGAGGGGGGAGAATATCACCCCCCTAGAGCTTCCAGCAATATCAGGAATCACATTTTCTACAAGCTGGACAAAAATATGAACAAGCAAAATAACAAAAAATAAGAAAGCAGGACTTAGCTTATCTTGCAAAGAACCAGGACCTGAAGACAGGAGCAAACAGAAATGAACTGATTACAACGATGCCAGGCCCTGGACTGAGAATCCAGGAAGTTTAAATAGCAACACCCCAGTACCAACCTGGTAAAAGACAATCCAAGTGCCAAATCACTAGTGACCACAAGAGGGAGCCAAGAAGTATAGTTCACAACAGTACCCCCCCTTTAAGGAGGGGTCACCGAACCCTCACCAAGACCACCAGGGCAACCAGGATGAGCAGCGTGGAAGGCACGAACCAAATCGGCCGCATGAACATCAGAGGCGGCCACCCAGGAATTATCCTCCTGACCATAGCCCTTCCATTTGACCAAATACTGAAGCCTCCGTCTAGAGAGACGAGAATCCAAGATCTTCTCTACCACGTACTCCAACTCGCCCTCAACCAACACCGGAGCAGGAGGTTCAACAGCAGGAACCACAAGCACAACGTACCGCCGCAACAAAGACCTATGGAACACGTTGTGAATGGCAAACGACACCGGAAGATCCAAACGAAAAGAAACCGGGTTAAGAACTTCCAAAATTTTATAAGGACCAATAAAGTGAGGCTTAAACTTAGGAGAGGAAACCTTTAGAGGGACATACCGAGAAGACAACCAAACCAAATCCCCAACACGAAGTCGGGGGCCCACACCGCGGCGGCGGTTGGCAAAACGCTGAGCCTTCTCCTGTGACAACTTCAAGTTGTCCACCACATGATTCCAAATCTGCTGCAACCTATCCACCACGGAATCCACCCCAGGACAGTCAGAAGACTCAACATGACCCGAGGAGAAACGAGGATGAAAACCAGAGTTGCAGAAGAATGGCGAAACCAAAGTAGCGGAACTAGCCCGATTATTAAGGGCAAACTCCGCCAATGGCAAGAAGGTCACCCAATCATCCTGGTCTGCAGAAACAAAACATCTCAAATAAGCCTCCAGTGTCTGATTAGTTCGCTCCGTTTGACCATTAGTCTGAGGATGGAAGGCAGATGAAAACGACATATCAATGCCCATTTTAGCACAAAAAGATCGCCAGAATCTGGACACAAACTGGGATCCTCTGTCGGACACGATATTCTCCGGAATGCCGTGTAAACGAACCACATTCTGAAAAAACAAAGGAACCAGATCGGAAGAGGAAGACAACTTAGGCAAGGGTACCAAATGGACCATCTTGGAAAAACGATCACACACCACCCAGATGACAGACATTCCTTGAGACACCTGAAGATCAGAAATGAAATCCATGGAAATGTGTGTCCAAGGCCTCTTCGGGACGGGCAAGGGCAGAAGCAACCCGCTAGCACGAGAACAACAAGGCTTAGCCCGAGCACAAGTCCCACAGGACTGCACAAATGACCGCACATCCCGTGACAAGGAAGGCCACCAAAAGGACCTAGCCACCAAATCTCGGGTACCAAAAATTCCCGGATGCCCCGCCAACACCGAGGAATGAACCTCGGAAATGACTCTGCTGGTCCATTTATCAGGAACAAACAGTCTGTCGGGTGGACAAGAGTCAGGTCTACCAGCCTGAAATCTCTGCAACACACGTCGCAAATCAGGAGATATGGCCGACACGATTACTCCCTCTTTAAGAATACCAGCTGGCTCCGAGACTCCAGGAGAGTCAGGCACAAAGCTCCTAGAAAGAGCATCAGCCTTAACATTCTTCGAACCAGGCAGGTACAAGACCACAAAGTCAAAACAAGAGAAAAACAATGACCAACGAGCCTGTCTAGGATTCAGGCGCTTAGCAGACTCGAGATACATCAGATTTTTGTGATCAGTCAAGACCACCACACGATGCTTAGCACCCTCGAGCCAATGACGCCACTCCTCAAATGCCCACTTCATGGCCAACAACTCCCGATTACCAACATCATAGTTCCGCTCAGCAGGCGAAAACTTCCTAGAGAAAAAGGCACATGGTCTCATCACAGAGCAACCAGAGCCTCTCTGCGACAAAACAGCCCCAGCACCGATCTCAGAAGCATCCACTTCAACCTGAAAGGGAAGTGAGACATCAGGCTGGCACAAAACAGGCGCCGAAGTAAACCGGCGCTTCAGCTCCTGGAAGGCCTCCACGGCTGCAGGGGCCCAATTAGCCACATCAGAACCTTTCTTGGTCATATCCGTCAAAGGTTTAACAACGCTAGAAAAATTAGCGATAAAGCGACGGTAGAAATTAGCAAACCCCAAGAACTTCTGAAGACTCTTAACAGAAGTGGGCTGAGTCCAATCATGAATAGCTCGGACCTTGACTGGGTCCATCTCCACAGCAGAAGGGGAGAAAATAAAACCCAAAAAGGAAACCTTCTGCACTCCAAAGAGACACTTTGAGCCCTTCACAAACAAAGCATTATCACGCAAAACCTGAAACACCATCCTGACCTGCTTTACATGAGAATCCCAATCATCCGAGAAAACCAGAATATCATCCAGATAAACAATCATAAACTTATCCAGATATTCACGGAAGATGTCATGCATAAAGGACTGAAAGACTGAAGGAGCATTAGAAAGTCCAAAAGGCATCACCAAGTACTCAAAATGGCCTTCAGGCGTATTAAATGCAGTTTTCCATTCATCACCCTGTTTTATACGCACAAGGTTATACGCACCACGAAGATCTATCTTGGTGAACCACTTGGCACCCTTAATCCGAGCAAACAAGTCTGACAATAGTGGCAAAGGATACTGAAACTTAACAGTGATTTTATTCAGAAGCCGATAGTCTATACAAGGTCTCAAAGACCCGTCCTTCTTGGCCACAAAAAAGAATCCCGCACCAAGAGGGGAAGAGGATGGATGAATATGCCCCTTCTCCAAAGACTCCTTGACATAAGAACGCATCGCGGCATGCTCGGGTACAGACAAATTAAATAATCGTCCCCTAGGAAATTTACTGCCAGGAATCAAATCTATAGCGCAGTCACAGTCCCTATGAGGAGGAAAATCACTGGACCTGGACTCACTGAATACATCCTAATAGTCACACAAATACTCAGGAACCTCTGAAGGAGTAGAAGTAGCAATAGACACCGGCGGAGAATCGCAATGAATTCCCTGACAACCCCAACTCGACACAGACATAGCCTTCCAATCCAAAACAGGATTATGGGTCTGTAACCATGGCAGACCTAACACGACCAAATCATTCATTTTATGCAGAACAAGAAAACAAATCACCTCCCGATGTTCAGGAGTCATGCACATGGTCACTTGTGTCCAAAACTGCGGTTCATTTTCCGCCAGTGGCGTAGCATCAATTCCTCTGAGAGGAATAGGAATTTTTAAAGGCTCCAGGACAAAACCGCAGCGCTTGGCAAACGACAAGTCCATAAGACTCAGGGCAGCACCTGAATCCACAAACGCCATAACAGGGTAGGAAGACAATGAACAAATTAAAGTCACAGACAAAATAAATTTAGGCTGCAAATTACCAATGGAGACAGGACTGACAACCTTGGTTAGGCGTTTAGAGCATGCTGATATAACATGTGTAGAATCACCACAGTAAAAACACAGCCCATTCTGTCGTCTATGATTTTGTCATTCGGTTCTAGTCAGGATTCTATCACATTGCATTGCTGGATCGGGGTTTCTATCACATTGCATTGAAACAGGTGTCTGTTCAGACAACACCGCCAGAGGATTAGCGGATTTGCGCTCCCGCAAACGCCGATCAATCTGAATAGCCAGCGCCATAGAATCATTCAGACTTGTAGGAATTGTGAAACCCACCATCACATTCTTAATGGCTTCAGAAAGGCCATTTCTGAAATTTGCGGCCAGAGCACATTCATTCCATTGAGTAAGCACGGACCATTTCCGAAATTTTTGGCAATACACTTCGGCTTCATCCTGGCCCTGAGAGATAGCCAGTAGAGTTTTTCTGCCTGAATTTCAAGATTAGGCTCCTCATAAAGCAATCCGAGTGCCAGAAAAAACGCATCAACATCCGCCAATGCCGGATCTCCTGGCGCTAACGAGAAAGCCCAATCCTGAGGGTCGCCACGCAAAAAGGAGATAACAATTTTAACTTGCTGAGCTGAATCTCCAGACGAACGAGGTTTCAAAGATAGAAACAATTTACAATTATTCCTAAAATTCCTAAATTTAAATCGATCTCCAGAGAACAGCTCAGGAATAGGTATCTTAGGCTCAGACATAGGACGGCTAACAACAAAATCCTGAATGCTCTGCACTCGTGCAGCAAGCTGATCCACACTAGTAATCAAGGTCTGAACATTCATGTCTGCAGCAAAGCTTACAGCCACTCTGAGAAAAAGGGGAAGGAAGAAAGAGGAGAAAAAAAACCTCAGAACTCCTTTTCTTTTAATCCCACTTCTGCAATGCATTAACTATTTTAGGCCTGGCATACTGTTATGATCCCAATGGCAAGGATCTCAAAGATTACAGCAAAGTCTGCAAACATAAATACCAGCTCATAGGGACGTGGTAACTAGGCTGACCATATACCTGATCCTAGCACAAACACTAACAGTAGCCGGGGAACGTGCCTACGTTGATCCTAGACGTCTCGCGCCAGCCGGAGAACTAACTAACCCTATCAGGGAAAATAAGACCTCTCTTGCCTCCAGAGAAAAGACCCCAAAGTAATACAAGCCCCCAACAAATAATAACGGTGAGGTAAGAAGAAAAGACAAACGTAAGAATGAACTAGATTTTAGCAAAGAGAGGCCCACTGACTAATAGCAGAAAATAGTAAGATGACTTATATGGTCAGCAAAAAACCCTGCAAAATATCCACGCTAAATATCCAAGAACCCCCAACCCGACTAACGGTGAGGGGGGAGAATATCAGCCCCCTAGAGCTTCCAGCAATATCAGGAATCACATTTTGTACAAGCTGGACAAAAATATGAACAAGCAAAATAACAAAAAATAAGAAAGCAGGACTTAGCTTATCTTGCAAAGAACCAGGACCTGAAGACAGGAGCAAACAGAAATGAACTGATTACAACGATGCCAGGCCCTGGACTGAGAATCCAGGAAGCTTAAATAGCAACACCCCAGGCCTAACGAAGCAGGTGAGTACCAACCTGGTAAAAGACAATCCAAGTGCCAAATCACTAGTGACCACAAGAGGGAGCCAAGAAGTATAGTTCACAACAGGGCGAATCTGTCTTTTATCCTTTATCCCTGGTGGAAGGTGGAGACCCAAGCCATGTCAGAGTACATCAAGGAGAACCTGGCTAGAGGATTCATCCAGAAGTCCTCTTCTCCAGCAGGCGTGGATTTCTTTAGCGTTAAGAAGCAGGACATATCTCTACAGTCCTGCATCGACTATAGAGGTTTAAACCAAATCACTGTGAAAAATCGGTACCCGTTGCCACTTATTTCAGAGTTGTTTTACCATCTCAGAGGGGCCAAGATCTTCACCAAGTTGGATCTTAGAGGGGCCTACAACCTGATTGGCATACGCCAGGGAGACGAGTGGAAGACAACCTTCAATACTCGAGATGGGCAATATGAGTATCGGTTTATGCCGTTCGGGCTCAGCAACGCTCCTGCAGTGTTTCAAGAGTTTGTGAATGACATTTTTAGGGATCTGCTGTATTCTTGTGTTGCTGTCTACCGGGATGACATTCTGATCTACTCTGCTGACTTGGCTACACATCGGAGGAATGTCTGTCAGGTTCTGCTGAGACTCAGGGAGAACAGGCTGTACTCCAAGTTTGAGAAGTGTGTCGTCGAGCAACCCTCTCTGCCTTTTCTAGGTTACATTGTCTCCTTCAGTGGTCTGAATATGGATCCTGAGAAGTTAACCTCTATTTCTAAATGTCTTCGCCCGACCGGGCTTAAGGCATTACAAAGGTTCCTAGGATTCACTACAGTAATTATTATCATCAATTTATCCCACATTTCTCATCTCGTGTGGCTCCCATTTCTGCTCTGACCTGGAAAGGCGTCAATTCCAAGGTTTGGTCTCCCGAAGCAGAGGAGACGTTTACCTCTCTAAAGAAAGCCTTCTCCTCTGCGCCAGTGCTCCATCAGCCAATTGCTGATAAACAGTTCTTTCTTGAGGCGCTGGAGCAGTTCTTATTCAGAAGTCTTCCTCCGGGTGAGTGGTCTCTTGTGTCTTCTACTTGAAGGTTTTTTCTGCTTCCGAAAGAAACTATTCCATTGGCGACCAGGAGTTACTGGCCATCAAACTGGCTCTATAAGAGAGGCA
This sequence comes from Ranitomeya variabilis, assembly GCF_051348905.1. Classification (NCBI taxonomy): domain Eukaryota; kingdom Metazoa; phylum Chordata; class Amphibia; order Anura; family Dendrobatidae; genus Ranitomeya; species Ranitomeya variabilis. The sequence goes on from NC_135233.1 coordinate 201,546,298, forward strand.
TCATCTAATCGAGGGAGCATTTCACCAGGTCATTATCTTCATCGACCATAAGAATCTCGCCGATCTTCAGTCTGCACAGAGGTTGAACCCATGCCAAGCCAGGTTTTTGCTTGTTTTAATTTTATTCTGCATTTTCATCCTGCTAGCAAGAACATCAAGGCCGACACTCTCTCTAGATACTTTCTGCTTCCCAACTTGGAAGAGGAACCTCAACACATCAATGAGCCCTTTCAAATGGTGACAGTGGCCTCTGTCAATCTGTCTTGGATTCCTCCTGGTAAGATTTTGGTAGGTAGCTCGGACAGGAGGTGAGTTCTTCGGTGGGGAAACTCTTCTAAATGATCCGGTCATGCTGGTTGGAGGAAGACTTCACAATTTCCCATTTTTATTGGTGGTCTATAGGGTTGAGCGACTTTTATTTTTATAGGATCGGGTCGGGTTTCACGAAACCCGACTTTCTCAAAAGTTGGGTCGAGTGAAATCGGCCGATCCTATAAAAAAGTCGGGGTCGGGGTCGGCCGAAACGCGAAACGCAATGCAGTGCAATGGGATACTATGGTTCCCAGGGTCTGAAGGAGAGGAAACTCTCCTTCAGGCCCTGGGATCCATATTTAAGTGTAAAATAAAGAATTAAAATAAAAAATATTGATATACTCACCCTCTGACGAGCCCTGGTAGTAATCGGCATCTTCCGTTCCTAAGAATGAGCGCGTCAGGGCCTTAGATGACGTCACGGCTTTGTGATTGGTCGCGGCGGCCCACGTGACCGCTCAGCGACCAATCACAAGCCGTGACGTAATTCTCTCAGGTCCTAAATTCCTCATTCTAGGAATTTAGGCCATGAGAATTACGTCACGGCTTGTGATTGGTCGCTGAGCGGTCACGTGGGCCGCCGCGACCAATCACAAAGCAGTGACGTCATCTAAGGCCCTGAACACGCTCATTCTTAAGAAGGAAGGCTGCCGGAAAGAAGCAGGGCACGTACGAGGGTGAGTATATACCTAATAGGAATATACTCACCCTCGGCTTCTTTCCGGCAGCCTTTCTTCTTAAGAATGAGCGCGTTCAGGGCCTTAGATGACGTCACGGCTTTGTGATTGGTCGCGGCGGCCCACGTGACCGCTCAGCGACCAATCACAAGCCGTGACGTAATTCTCATGGCCTAAATTCCTAGAATGAGGAATTTAGGACCTGAGAGAATTACGTCACGGCTTGTGATTGGTCGCTGAGCGGTCACGTGGGCCGCCGCGACCAATCACAAAGCTGTGATGTCTTCTAAGGCCCTGAACGCGCTCATTCTTAGGAACGGAAGATGCCGATTACTACCAGGGCTCGTCGGAGAGGTGAGTATATCAATATTTTTTATTTTAATTCTTTATTTTACACTTAAATGTGGATTCCGATACCGAGTTCCGATATCGCAAACATATCGGAACTCGGTATCGGAATTCCGATATCAGATTCAGAAGATCGCCGACCTCATGGCCGACCCCACACAGGGGTCGGGTCGGGTTTCATGAAACCTGACTTTGCCAAAAGTCGGCGACTTCTGAAAATGTCGACCCGTTTCGCTCAACCCTAGTGGTCTACCATGTGTAAGGACATTTTGGAGTATGTCTCGGCTTGCCCATCCTGTGCCCGAAACAAGACTGTGAAGCATCTTCCGTCCGGACATCTGCCACTTCCCATTCCTTCAGTTCCCTGGCAGCACATTGCTATGGACTTTATTACAGATCTCCCTGTCTCTTTTGGCTACTTTGTTATATGGGTCATGGTGGACCGCTTTTCGAAGATGGCTAACTTTACCCCTCTGTCTGGTCATCCTTCTGCTCCTGAGCTTGCCGACTACTTCGTTCAACATGTTTTTCATCTCCATGGGTTTCCTCTCCACATTGTGTCCAACACGGGTGTCCAGTTGCCTTCAAAGTTTTGGAGGGCGATCTGTAAAACAATGAATGCGGAGCTGGATTTCTCTTTTGCTTATCATCCTCAGTCCAATGGTCAGGTGGAGGGGATCAATCAGATCGTGTGCGGGTTCCTGTAGCACTTCATCAACATACATAACAGTGACTGGGTCAAGTTACTACTGTGGGCGGAGTTCTCCTATAACAACCACGTAAGTGAGTCTTCTACTAAGGCTCCCTTTTCTCCAGATTGTGTTTGGACTCCAACCCGGTATCCCACTTCCTATCCCTGGGTCTTCGGGCATTCCGGCTGCTGACACCATCACAAAGTTTTGCTAAAGTATGGAGAGACACCAAGACCACGTTAGAACGAGTGTCACAGCGCATGAAGAAGCATGCCGATAAGAGAGGCCTGGATGCTCTGACCTTTCAGCCAGGGGATAAAGCGTGGCTCTCCTCCAAGTACATCTATCTGAAGATGCCTTCCTACAAATTGGGGCCTCGCTTCATTGGTCCCTTTGATGTCTTAAAACAAATTAATGCTGTCGCTTATAAGTTGAAGGGGCCTGTTTCTTTGCGTGTGCCTAGCTGTTTTCATGTTTCCCTCCTCAAACCGGTAATTTTGAGTTCTTTCTTAAAGGACTCGGGCACTACTCAGCAGGATGTATTTGAGGTAGAAAATATTTTGATTACAAAAAGGGTAAGGGGAAAGACCCTCTTTTTAGTGGATTGGAAGGGCTTCGGGCCTGAGGAGAGGTTCTGGGAGCGCAAAGAAAATATCCTGCCTCCTTTCCTACTGAAAATATTTTTTTACAGGCTTGAATAGGAGGGGGCGTAAAAGGGGGTGCTGTAACGCCTCCATCCCATTCCCAGTCTGCCCTGTTATGACCCCAGTGGACAGGGTCTCAGAGGAACGTGTAAGTCTGCAAGATACAAAAATCCAGCTCATAGGGCTGTGGTAACTGGGTTGACCAAATAGCTACTCCTAACGCCAACACTAGAAGTAGCCGGGGATCATGCCTACGGTGATCGCTAGATGACTCGCGCCAGCCGGAGAATCTAACTACCCCTAGGAGAAGAAAACAAAGACCTCTCTTGCCTCCAGAGAAAGGGACCCCAAAGCAAGATACAAGCCCCCCACAAATAATAACGGTGAGGTAAGAGGAAATGACAAACACAGAAATGAACCAGGTTCAGCAAAGAGAGGCCAGCTTACTAATAGCAGAATAAAGCAAGATAACTTATCTGGTCAACAAAAACCCTATAAAAATCCACGCTGGAGATTCAAGAACCCCCGAACCGTCTAACGGTCCGGGGGGAGAACACCAGCCCCCTAGAGCTTCCAGCAAAGGTCAGGATACAGATAGGAACAAGCTGGACAAAAATACCAAACAAAACAAAAGCAAAAAGCAAAGAAGCAGACTTAGCTTGAAAAACAGGAACCAGGATCAGAGGACAAGAGCACAACAGATTAGCTCTGATTTCAACGATGCCAGGCATTGAACTGAAGGTCCAGGGAGCTTATATAGCAAAGCCCCTGAACTAACGGCCCAGGTGAGGATATAGGAAAAGACAGACGCTCCAGAGTCAAATCACTAATGACCACTAGAGGGAGCAAAAAGCAAAATCACAACAGTACCCCCCCCTTAGTGAGGGGTCACCGAACCCTCACCACGACCACCAGGGCGATCAGGATGAGCGGCGTGAAAGGCACGAACTAAATCGGCCGCATGAACATCAGAGGCGACCACCCAGGAATTATCTTCCTGACCATAGCCCTTCCACTTGACCAGGTACTGAAGCCTCCGCCTGGAGAGACGAGAATCCAAGATCTTCTCCACCACGTACTCCAACTCACCCTCAACCAACACCGGAGCAGGAGGCTCAGCAGAAGGAACCACAGGCACAACGTACCGCCGCAACAAGGACCTATGAAACACGTTGTGGATAGCAAACGACACAGGAAGATCCAGGCGAAAGGACACAGGATTAAGAATTTCCAATATCTTGTAAGGACCAATAAAACGAGGTTTAAATTTGGGAGAGGAAACCTTCATAGGAACAAAGCGGGAAGAAAGCCACACCAAATCCCCAACACGTAGTCGGGGACCCACACCGCGGCGGCGGTTGGCAAAGCGCTGAGCCCTCTCCTGTGACAACTTCAAGTTGTCCACCACAAGATTCCAGATCCGCTGCAACCTATCCACCACAGAATCCACCCCAGGGCAGTCAGAAGGTTCCACATGGCCCGAAGAAAAGCAAGGGTGGAAACCAGAGTTGCAGAAAAACGGCGAAACCAAGGTGGCAGAACTAGCCCGATTATTAAGGGCAAACTCAGCTAACGGCAAGAAGGTCACCCAATCGTCCTGATCAGCAGAGACAAAACACCTCAAATAAGCCTCCAAAGTCTGATTAGTTTGCTCCGTCTGTCCATTAGTCTGAGGATGGAAAGCAGACGAAAACGACAAGTCAATGCCCATCCTACTACAAAAGGATCGCCAGAATCTGGAAACGAACTGGGATCCTCTGTCTGACACAATATTCTCAGGGATGCCGTGCAACCGAACCACGTTCTGGAAAAACACAGGAACCAGATCGGAAGAGGAAGGCAGTTTAGGCAAAGGAACCAAATGGACCATCTTGGAGAAGCGATCACATATCACCCAGATAACAGACATGCCCTGAGACACCGGAAGATCAGAAATGAAATCCATGGAGATATGTGTCCAAGGTCTCTTAGGGACAGGCAAGGGCAAGAGCAACCCGCTGGCACGAGAACAGCAAGGCTTAGCTCGAGCACAAGTCCCACAGGACTGTACAAATGACCGCACATCCCTAGACAAGGAAGGCCACCAAAAGGATCTGGCCACCAGATCTCTGGTGCCAAAAATTCCTGGGTGACCTGCCAACACCGAGGAATGAACCTCGGAAATGACTCTGCTGGTCCACTTATCAGGCACAAACAGTCTGTCAGGTGGACAAGAATCAGGCCTATCAGCCTGAAATCTCTGCAACACACTTCGCAGATCTGGAGAAATAGCTGACAAGATAATACCATCCTTAAGAATACCAACAGGTTCAGCGACTCCAGGAGCATCAGGCACAAAGCTCCTGGAAAGAGCATCGGCCTTCACATTCTTTGAACCTGGTAAATACGAGACAACAAAGTCAAAACGGGAGAAAAACAATGACCAGCGGGCCTGTCTAGGATTCAGACGTTTAGCAGATTCGAGATACATCAGATTTTTGTGATCAGTCAAGACCACCACACGATGCTTAGCACCCTCGAGCCAATGACGCCACTCCTCAAATGCCCATTTCATGGCCAACAACTCCCGATTGCCCACATCATAATTTCGCTCCGCAGGCGAAAACATCCTAGAGAAAAAGGTGCAAGGTCTCATAACAGAGCAACCAGGGCCTCTCTGCGACAAAACGGCCCCTGCTCCAATCTCTGAAGCATCCACCTCAACTTGAAAGGGAAGCGAGACATCAGGCTGGCACAAAACAGGCGCCAAAGTAAACAGACGTTTCAACTCCTGGAAAGCCTCCACGGCAGCAGGAGCCCAATTAACCACATCAGAGCCCTTCTTGGTCATATCTGTCAAAGGTTTCACAATGCTAGAAAAGTTAGCGATAAAACGACGGTAGAAGTTAGCGAAACCCAAGAACTTCTGAAGACTCTTAACTGACGAGGGCTGAGTCCAATCAAGAATAGCTCGGACCTTGACTGGGTCCATCTCCACAGCAGAAGGGGAAAAAATTAACCCCAAAAAGGGAACCTTCTGTACACCAAAAAGACACTTTGAGCCCTTGACAAACAAAGAATTTTCACGCAAAATTTTAAAGACCATCCTGACCTGCTCCACATGCGAGTCCCAATTATCAGAAAAAAACAGAATATCATCCAGATAAACGATCAGAAATTTATCCAGATAGTTCCGGAAAATGTCATGCATAAAGGACTGAAAAACTGAAGGGGCATTAGAGAGCCCAAAAGGCATCACCAAGTACTCAAAATGACCTTCGGGCGTATTGAATGCAGTTTTCCATTCATCCCCTTGCTTAATGCGCACAAGGTTGTACGCACCACGAAGGTCTATCTTGGTAAACCACTTGGCACCTTTAATCCGGGCAAACAAGTCAGACAACAGCGGCAAAGGATACTGAAATTTGACAGTGATCTTATTTAAAAGCCGATAGTCAATACAAGGCCTCAAAGATCCGTCCTTTTTAGCCACAAAAAAGAATCCCGCACCAAGAGGGGAAGAAGACGGACGGATGTGTCCTTTCTCCAGAGACTCCTTGATATATGAACGCATAGCGGTATGTTCAGGTATCGACAGATTAAACAGTCTTCCCTTAGGAAACTTACTGCCTGGAATCAAATCTATTGCACAGTCACATTCCCTATGAGGAGGCAATGCACTGGACCTGGACTCGCTAAAGACATCCTGATAATCAGACAAGTACTCCGGAACTTCCGAAGGCGTAGAAGAAGCAATAGACACAGGCAGGGAATCCTCATGAATACCACGACAGCCCCAACTAGACACTGACATAGCCTTCCAGTCAAGGACTGGATTATGGGTCTGTAACCATGGCAGCCCCAAAACAACCAAATCATGCATTTTATGTAGAACGAGAAAACGTATCACCTCGCGGTGTTCAGGAGTCATGCACATGGTAACCTGTGTCCAATACTGCGGCTTATTTTCTGCCAATGGCGTAGCATCAATACCCCTAAGAGGGATAGGATTTTCTAATGGTTCAAGAATAAAACCACAGCGCTTAGCAAATGAGAGATCCATAAGACTCAGGGCAGCACCTGAATCTACAAACGCCATGACAGGATAAGATGACAGTGAGCAAATCAAAGTTACAGACAGAATAAACTTAGGATGCAAATTACCAACGGTGACAGGACTAACAACCTTAGATATACGTTTAGAGCATGCTGAGATAACATGTGTAGAATCACCACAGTAGTAGCACAAGCCATTCCGGCGTCTATGAATTTTCCTCTCATTTCTAGTCAGGATTCTATCACATTGCATCAAATCAGGTGTCCGTTCAGACAACACCATGAGGGAATTTGCGGTTTTTCTATCACATTGCATCACATCAGGTGTCTGTTCAGACAACAACATGAGGGAATTTGCGGTTTTGCGCTCCCGCAACCGCCGGTCAATTTGAATAGCCAGGGACATGGTATCATTCAGACCTGTGGGAATGGGAAAACCCACCATAACATTCTTAATGGCCTCAGAAAGGCCATTTCTAAAATTAGCGGCCAGTGCACACTCGTTCCAATGTGTCAGCATGGACCATTTCCGAAATTTTTGGCAATACACTGCCTCGTCCTGGCCCTGAGACATAGCCAGCAAGGCTTTCTCTGCCTGAATCTCAAGATTGGGTTCCTCATAAAGTAAACCGAGCGCCAGAAAAAACGCATCAATATCAGCCAATGCCGGATCTCCTGGCGCCAACGAAAAAGCCCAATCCTGAGGGTCACCCCGTAAGAATGAAATAACAATTTTTACTTGTTGAGCAGAGTCTCCAGACGAACAAGGTTTCAGGGACAAAAATAATTTACAATTATTCCTGAAATTCCTAAACTTAAATCGGTCTCCTGAAAACAGTTCAGGAATCGGAATCTTGGGTTCAGACCTAGGATTTCTGGTAACATAATCTTGTATACCCTGCACACGAGCGGCAAGCTGGTCCACACTTGTAATCAAGGTCTGGACATTCATGTCTGCAGCAAGCTTAAGCCACTCTGAGGTAAAGGGGAAAAGAAAAAAAAAAAAAAAAATGAGAGAGGGAAAAAAAAAACTCAAAATTTTCTTTCTTATAATCCCACTTCTGCAATGCATTAAACATTTAATACTGGCCTGGCATACTGTTATGACCCCAGTGGACAGGGTCTCAGAGGAACGTGTAAGTCTGCAAGATACAAAAATCCAGCTCATAGGGCTGTGGTAACTGGGTTGACCAAATAGCTACTCCTAACGCCAACACTAGAAGTAGCCGGGGATCATGCCTACGGTGATCGCTAGATGACTCGCGCCAGCCGGAGAATCTAACTACCCCTAGGAGAAGAAAACAAAGACCTCTCTTGCCTCCAGAGAAAGGGACCCCAAAGCAAGATACAAGCCCCCCACAAATAATAACGGTGAGGTAAGAGGAAATGACAAACACAGAAATGAACCAGGTTCAGCAAAGAGAGGCCAGCTTACTAATAGCAGAATAAAGCAAGATAACTTATCTGGTCAACAAAAACCCTATAAAAATCCACGCTGGAGATTCAAGAACCCCCGAACCGTCTAACGGTCCGGGGGGAGAACACCAGCCCCCTAGAGCTTCTAGCAAAGGTCAGGATACAGATAGGAACAAGCTGGACAAAAATACCAAACAAAACAAAAGCAAAAAGCAAAGAAGCAGACTTAGCTTGAAAAACAGGAACCAGGATCAGAGGACAAGAGCACAACAGATTAGCTCTGATTTCAACGATGCCAGGCATTGAACTGAAGGTCCAGGGAGCTTATATAGCAAAGCCCCTGAACTAACGGCCCAGGTGAGGATATAGGAAAAGACAGACACTCCAGAGTCAAATCACTAATGACCACTAGAGGGAGCAAAAAGCAAAATCACAACACTGCCCGCACTGCCTGGATGCTGCGCACATCTTGCAAGGCCTCCTAGCATGCCAATAAGTGTGCATGCGCGCACTCCCAGTCTCTTAAAGAAGCAGAAAGCTATTTCCTAATTATGTGTCAGCCAATGGCTGAGTGTCTCATACTACTTCAGGCACCTCTGCCCTGAGGGAGGTGCCTGAGCAACAAGTGTTCCTTTTGCTAGATTTCAGGTTTCCTGTGCCTGCGTGTTTGCTCTGCTTGCATCTTGCTAACACTTTGTTTCCGCAGTGTGTCCATCGTGTTTCCATGCCTCCTGGAACTATGCCTGCTACCCGCCTGTGCCGCTTGTCTCCTGCCTGGTTCTTCACTACTTGTAGCACCTGCCTGCCTGCAAGTCTGGCTGAGTCAGCTACCACGTTCCCGGGGTCTAACTGGAGGTAGCACCTTGCGTCTCCGGGGCTTCCATTCTGTCTCTGTGTGAGGGGTCTTACCACGGGAGTCCAGGGCTCGCTTAGTCACGCCCCCTTCAGAGTCCCCCGGGTAGTTGTCCAGTGGTTCCACAATAAGTTCAATAAATGAATGTGCACTTCACCATCTGTACCTCTTTTTCCATTCGTTACAGATGTCCTGCACCTCCCCATCACTTGAATCCACTCTATGTTCTTCAGAAGTATGCCAAACTCTGTTTCCGACCTTTCTATCCCTATATCTAATGATAAGCTGTACTCCTATGTCAAGATTGTAGAATTGCAGCTGCCTTCCCTACATCATATTTTATAGTGGCTATCATAGTCCCTTTTGATTTGAAACATTATGTTATATAAAAGCTGCAAGGTATTATGAAGAAGCATGCGCGACCATGCTTGAATTCATATGAACCCGCTCTCAGGTTGACACAATATGTTAAATGGTGCGGGGCATTTTCCGAGTATTCCTTTTGAATGGAATAACACATTTCTTATATTTCCTGTGAACTTAAAATTTCATGAAATTGAACTTAAATTCGATTAGTTGAGGATCAATTTGCTCATGTTTAGTAATGATAATATTAAAATAATATTAGAATATAATTGACAACCTTTAGCTCTGCTGAATTTGAAAGTCAAATGCAAAAAAATAGCAATTTACAAAATTGCCTAATTTACAAACCTCTATTTGAAATTATAGTAACTAGATCACTAGTAGAAAAAAGGCAGAAATATTAAATATTTTCTTTTCCTTAGTGTATTTAAAGGAAGAAACTTGCACTGCTATCTGATATAAAAAGCCCATAACAAATGTCCCATTGTGGCTGACAGTAGTGTGGATCCAAAAATGCTTAGACAAAATTAATGTGAATGAAGCACCTGGACCAGATGGCTTCATTCCACATGTCCTCAGAAAACACAAATCATTCATAGCCAGATCTTTTTTTTTAATATGCAAACACTCTTTCCACATGTATCTGGTATCAATGGATTGGTCAATGAACTGTGATATCAGCAGTAATTATCATCCTACATAGGAAAAATTGAAAAATATCATCTAAAAACTAAAATAGTCTTTACAGTTATTACAGGTTAGCCTGATAATGGACGGTAACACAATGTAAGTATTCTTTCTACATCATAAATGCAGTTTTATCACAGCAGAATTCCAATTAAGGTCTAATAAAATATATCACATTAGCTATTATATTATTGATACTTGCCTGCTATTTATTTTCCTAAACTCGCCATATTCCTCACTCACTTGCACCACCACTGATTGGCAGCTTTGTGAGTACACCGCATATTGGTAGAAATCTGCCAATCAGTGGTGAGGAGGGTTTATAAAGAGCTCAACTTTCAGATAATTGCAGGTCAGTAATTAATTTTTTTTAACACTCTTCGGCTCAATCTCAAGCCATGGCGACTTGATAGATGAACGATCTGTAAGAAGACCGATCTTGTGCGAGCCTAGATAGGTCCACCAGGGTCTTCTCTGCCAATATCTTGATAGTATCAAGCCATTGGATTGCTGGTCTTCTTCTTCACCTTATTCCTTCTATTCTTCCGACCATTATGTCCCTCTACAGTGATTGATCTCTTCGTATGATGTGTCCCAAGTAGTGATACATCACTGGAATTAGGAATAATAGCAATATACAATACCCACACAATGATACATCACTGTAATTAGGGTCTCTTCCCCTACATTATTCTGATCTCAGGTTAGAGGACAAAAACCTGGTGACAGATTCTTTTCAAGTATATGATGGAGATACAGTCTTTTACAAAACATCATGTACACCTACCCAAATGTTCATATTAATCTTGATACTTTAGATGATTGAATCTTTTGAAATATGAATTTGCCGTGAATCCCAATGTTGGAGAACTTCTAATTGCCCTGAAAATAGATATAAAATGTGAAGATTTAAAAAAAAAAAAAAAATGCTGTTATTAAGGTGCTGAGCTTTTTCTTTTCGACGTTACAGATCAATGTATTCACAGTGACAATGGCTGACTTTGCAGGTCCAGCACCTCCCTAACTCATTTCAATCTTTCGATTATTATTCATAGACTGTATAGCACTCAAATTTTCAAAGTGCTTCAGCAGAAGTACAACACAATCCAATTTAGGTCTTATTCTGCCCATATGTGAATTGAATTGTACGCTCTGACCTTAGCTGTAAAACCCTAAAATTGCGCTGCTTGGCCTGCCCTCATCTTCTGTACTGGCTGTGATAGTCCATGTGATTGGCTATATGAGATCATGCAATATAATAGCTGCACGACATTATGATGAAGCCCACGTAGCCACGCCTGACATCATTAAGCCATTCTATAATCTACAGCTGTGTATGAAACGGCGTGGGGTAATTTTTTTTGCAGATCCTCTTAAATTTAAACAGAGATTGTTCAAATTTGCGGTGATCTATGAATCCAGGAAATTCTACTTAAAGTAAATTCTCCATGAATTAATCTGCTCATCTATATGTGTTACCTTTTAGTGGTCTCATGCAAAATGCCAATGCTACAGTAATCACCGGATTTTATAGAAACCTCATCCTTTGTTCAAATGAATGCCTCATGCAGTCTACAAAAAAATAGGAATATGAATAGCAAAGTTTAATCCTAAATTAGAAATTTTAATTAGCATATTAAGTTCCCTATGAAAAGAGTACTTTATACTGTATGTAAAAAAAAAATAATTGCATCATCAAAATTAAACTCATCCTGCAAAATTCAATCCCTCATTCGACAACATAAAAATAAAAAAAGTTATGGCTCTTGCAATAAAGGTAGGAAAAACTGAAAGTGCATAAATTAAGATTGGTATCTGCAGTGTGAAGCTGAATCACTTCTTACGGACAAGCCATGAGTCGGGGAAGTCAAGGAGTCTGAGGTCAAAAACTGGGGGGGAGTCATAAACAGAGGGGCGAGACAAAGATATAGTCAGGTCACAGTCCAGGGTCAAAATTCCAAAAATGTAGTGGATCAAGGCAAAGGGGCTAAGCAAACGAACAGTCAAAAGCAAATCCAAGGCTGGGCAACAAAGAACAGAATATGGGAACTCAGAGCATAGAGCAAACACACACAACTAGAGCTAAGCTGCTACTGGCAATGTTCTAATCATTGCCAGCCAGCTAAATAGCCAGGTAGTCACCCAGAACAGCAACACCTGGCAGAAACCCCACAGGCCCCACCAGACTGGACAGCAGAGCTGTCATTCATAATACTGACAGCTTGGCATGCTCCTGCCTCAGATTGGGCGACTGAGCTGTCACTTACAATTTTGTCAGCTCAGCATGCCCCTGCATCAGATTGGGTGACTTAGCTGTCACTCACAATCCTGACAGTTCGGCATGCTGGGCCCCCAATAGGGTCGTGGGATACTCGGTACCGTGTCCAACATGGCAATTCTTAAAGGGGAAGGTCACGGCAGCAGTGACCTGGTTCGTGGCCCTGGGCATCCATGTAAAATAATAAAATAAAGGGGAAAAATAATGTTTATAATGGATTTGGGAAATTGTTTGTGACACCACCAGTGGTATTCGGCTATAATAGCCGATGCTGCAGTCAGATCCTCTGGGTAGAGCTAGCCCCAGGGCAATTGTAGGGTTAAGTGTTAAGATGGTGGTTGTGGTTAGGCCGGGCAGGTGAAGCAACAATGACTCCAAGGACACAGCGAGTTGCAGTTTCCACTTTTACTTACAATTCTCCAGTCCACAAACACCAGCCGACTGCTGTGTTCTCCGGGTCAGTGGTCCAGCAAACTACCAAGTAAATTGGGGTGCACCTTTCCAGGACTCCTTCCTTATGCCTTTCTCTGGCCATCTCACTGGCTTCCAATTCTCCTGCCCAGCATCTTACCCACAGTGTCCCAAGCCAGCAGCCACGAACCTGGTCGGGCGATGTCCTTTGAGTCCCCTGGATTCTATCCAGCTGCCTTTTTGGCTAGTTATGGGTAGATGTGGCTGTGACTCTTACAGATGCCACAGCCTCTGGTTTCTTAGCTGAACTTGAAGCTTTCCACTAAATTGGGGCCAGTCCTCTGACTGCGACATTGTCCCTCCACCTGGTGATAGTTAGAGTGGATGCGGGTCCCACGGGTAAATTCTGCACTTCCCGTGCCCCTAGGACCCCTTCTGTCCTCTCAGGAGCTTCTTTCTGTATCTCCCTCAAACATCTCTCTTCAGGTTGTCAGGAATTGCAGACCCTCACGCCTGCTCAGCTCCACTTCCCCTCACAGACTCCTCTCTGCACTGTTCTTCCCGCATTCTAAGCTCCACCCCTTTTTCCTACCTACCCCACCCACCACCCATTCCAATCCAGTCTGGGATGACCTTTCCTCCCTAAGGGTATGCCCAGGTGCCCTGACTGAACTGGTGTGTGTTGGATGTGAGTGTTAGAATCCTGGGTAGTGCCCCTTCCTTACCTGAGAGTGGAATACCACACCTCTGGATCAGGTGCTGTACCTCTGTGGTGACTGGACCTCAGGGGTGCCGCAATGCCACTGCCTCAGATTGGGTGACTGAGCTGTCACTCACAATCCTGACAGCTCAACATGCTCCTGATACTATAGGTCAGTAGGTCAGCTGAGCTGTCAATCACAGTGTCCTTGGGGCACTGTGAGTGGTGGAATTGGGACAAGCAGTAAAGAGTTAAAGATGCTGCTGCCTAGGGCTTGACATATTTATGCATTACACAAACAGCCTGCTGACTACAATGAAAGCTGCATAATTAGTGTTGAGCGATACCGTCCGATACTTGAAAGTATCGGTATCGGAAAGTATCGTCCGATACCGGCAAAGTATCGGATTTAATCCGACACCGATACCCGATACCAATACAAGTCAATGGGACTCAAGTATCGGACGGTATCCCTGATGGTTCCCAGGGTCTGAAGGAGAGGAAACTCTCCTTCAGCCCCTGGGATCCATATTAATGTGTAAAATAAAGAATTAAAATAAAAAATATTGCTATACTCACCTCTCCGACGCAGCCTGGACCTTACCGAGGGAACCGGCAGCGTTCTTTGCTTAAAATGCACGCGTTTACTGCCTTCCGTGACGTCACTGCTTGTGATTGGTCACGTGCCGCCCATGTGGCCGCGACGCGACCAATCACAGCAAGCCGTGACGTAATTTTCAGGTCCTGAATGCCTAATTCTAGGCATTCAGGATTTGAAAATTACGTTACGGCTTGTGATTGGTCGCGTCGCGGTCACATGGGCGACGCGACCAATCACAAGCCGTGACGTCACGGGAGGCAGGAAACGCGCGCATTTTAAAATTACGTCACGGCTTGTGATTGGTTGTGTGCCGCCCATGTGACCGCGACGCGACCAATCACAGCAAGCCGTGACGTAATTTCAGGTCCTGAATGCCTAAATCTGCATTCAGGACCTGAAAATTACGTCACGGCTTGCTGTGATTGGTCGCGTCGCGGTCACATGGGCGGCACGCAACCAATCACAAACCGTGACGTAATTTTAAAATGCACGCGTTTCCTGCCTCCCGTGACGTCACGGTTTGCGATTGGTCGCGTCGCCCATGTGACCGCGACGCGACCAATCACAAGCCATAACGTAATTTTCAAATCCTGAATGCCTAGAATTAGGCATTCAGGACCTGAAAATTACGTCACGGCTTGCTGTGATTGGTCGAGTCGCGGCCACATGGGCGGCACGCGACCAATCACAAGCCGTGACGTCACGGGAGTCAGGAAACGCGCGCATTTTAAGCAAAGAAGGCTGCCGGTTCCCTCGGTAAGGTCCAGGCTGCGTCGGAGAGGTGAGTATAGCAATATTTTTTATTTTAATTCTTTCTTTTACACATTAATGTTGTTTCGATACCGATACCCGATACCACAAAAGTATCGGATCTCGGTATCGGAATTCCGATACCCGCAAGTATCGGCCGATACCCGATACTTGCGGTATCGGAATGCTCAACACTATGCATAATGCTTTATTTCTTCAGCAGTGTCACTGAAAATGAAATGAGGCATCAGCATCATCCCCTGATATCAGCTAACAAGAAATGTGTGAATAAATTACAATGGAATTGAATTCTACTTGAATATTTCATAAACCTGCAATCGCTGAAATGCTGATTTTTTTTTTGTAATTTGCTTTTGCACGGATACAGCAAAATGGTGTCCGCTGGCCTCCATTTTTCTGAACCACAATAGGCCATCAAAAGATTAAGAATTAAAAAAAAAATTTATACTCACCTTACCGTTCATCCCTTCTGCCCCTCTGTTACTCAACACCACCTGTCCTGTCCTTACCACATCTATTGATCACTTGCCTCTTACAGTGGAATCTTTGGTTCTCTCGCACTATGCCGGACTTCTGCCTGTCATGGCACCCGGTAGGGTTCGATACATGCAAGCAGTAAGTTCAAAGCGAACATCGTCGTGTTTTCATAATGCTGTTTACCTCTTGCACACTTGTGCATGACCCTCAAGGGCGCCATAAAAGCCAGAATTTTGACATAGTGTGAAAGGCCCAAAGTTTCCAATGCGAGCAGCAGGTATCAGAAGATACGGTGGGACCATAGAGGATGAGTAAAGGGAAAGAATAAGGATTTTTCCTATTTTTTACATATTACATTTATTATGATCTGGGTTCTATAGAGACCCCAGATCACAATTAGGGACATTAAATTCATAGAGAATAATTTCTCTGCAAATTGAATTTCTCGGGAATATCCATGCGAACTGGTAAATTCGAATCTGCCTGATCCACTCATCTCTACTGCTGACTAAGAGGGGTTGAAGCAATCTGTTTATGTCCTGACTCCTGTCGACCCAGGACCAGGGGCTCCTTCCCTGTCTCTAACACTAGGGGGCCTAGCTCGCCCTACTTCCGGGACACTTCTGAATGTGAAGATGCCGGGCCTCCACCCTTGCCTTTTTTCCTGAATCAGCCCTCCATCTGTTCGCTTTCCTCACCCAGGGAAGAGGGGAGCTGCCATGCACCACAGTGCACCAACCCGACGAACAAGGCAACACAAACAAGGGTAACTGAAAATATCAGGCATACAAATATTCACTCAGATATAAAAGAGGAATGCACAGGGGAGTGGAGAATGGGGAAAAAACAAAATAAGAGGAGGGAAGGCAATTATAACACTTACAAATGCATGCAACAGTCAGAAGGTGAAGTGCTTCTTTTCAGTGCAGGAGTAGGAGCAATCACATGCTGTGGTTTTCTGGCTCCTCTCTGTTGCGGTAACCCTGTGACAGTTTCAAGGTAATAGGTTGTATTAAATGAGTATTCTACTGGGTACAAGTTATCAGCTGCCCAAGGAATAAATGATAAATACTAGATTGGTGGTGTTACATTTATTCAAACCCCATTGATTACCAGGAAAGGGAACTTGCATCTCTTGTTTATTAAGAGCCGCAGTCACACATGCGCCCCACCATTCCATTCCTTTCATGTGGGATCGCTGAGATAGTCAAGCATTTTATATGGCTATCACTGGCAGATTCATAGAGACTAAAGCTTGGAGAGCTTAGAACTTGGCGGTCTACTCCGTGAATAGGTGATAACTTTTTCCTTCTGGAGTACTACCGATTTAACTAAGGTTTATAACTTTAGGTTTGCAAACAATTGGAGATTGGGTTTTATTTTTCGATACTTATGCAATTTCACTCTTGTTTATAACTTAAGTGTGTGTGACAGCCAATTTACAAGCTTTAAAGTTCCTTACTGTAAACAATTAAGCTCAGAGTCCCCTTCTGTTTACTTCACTCTAGAGAAAAATGAGGTTAACATCCTGTGATCATTGCAGAAATCCTCCATAATGTACTATAGAGTGTCTGGCACACACTATCGTTAAATCATTAGGAGTTTTATGTGCTTCTCGACCACACATCTTGTTCACTTTCAAATCAGGCTCTAAAATTAAAAATTCACTTTTGCGTAAAATATTAATGTGACTTGCTCATTTCCGATCCCAACTCTTTTTGTATTCTCAGAAGCACTTCTAATTTAATTCAAGTCATAAAGTGAGGATCTATTGCCTTTATAAAATGCTATCAAGATTTACAATTTTTTACAGAGTAAAAGAGTGAATTTAATCATGCTTATTTTAGGGCAGTTGCGGACGACCATATTTTTGGTTCGAGTATGCTCAGACAAAATATTGAACCACAATCGGACCAATGTTAATCTATGGAATTATGGACATGTCAGATTTTTTGCTTTGACTGAGCTGGTCCGAGTAAAAATTTGCAGCATACATGATTTGCTTTCGTAAATCTGATTGAACTCAGCCATGCAAGTCAATAGGTTCATCAAAAAAATCGACCACACACGGATTACATCTGAGTGCAGTCCAATTTCATGGACTGACAGAGCGGATAAAAGGAGATTTTTTTTCCTATCTACTCCACATCCGAGACAATTGTATCACACTATGATCAGGGATGAGCAGACCCGTTTACGTTTGGCTTCATCGGGTTCGACCAAACTTTAGTCCAAAGTTCAGCTATCGTAACAGAATTCTGCCTGACCTTGAACCCAAACCTAAACGACATAGAAGTCAATAGGAACCTGAACTTTGGTGCTGTAAAATGGTCGCAGTAAGGGCAAGGGAACTGCCAAAGGAAGCTGTGTACTTCCACAGAGTCAGTCAGTCCCTCTCTATCTCTCTCTTTCCGAGCACTCAAATGGAGTTCCAATGAGAAGCCTGTCTCTAGAGTTCACCAACAGACACTAGATGTCCGATTCCAACCCCGAACTTTACAGTTTGGGTTTGCTCATCTCTAACTATGATCACACTCTGATCAAACTCTGATCAGAGTTTGATCAGAGTGTGATTTGCATAATCAACCCGATCATCTCGGAAGAAAGGAATTACGGTTGTGTGACCCTAGCCTTTTTGACCCATGCATTCCATAAATGTAATCCCTTAGTGACAGAGCCAATTTTGTACTTAATGATCAAGCCAATTTTTACAGTTCTGACCACTGTCATTTTATGTGGTTATAACTCTGGAACGCTTTAACGGATGTGAAATAATATGACAACCATATTTTTTAATATACTTCACCATCCTAGACACATGAAACATAAATATATAATATACATAGGTTTGCTATCACATTTCTGTCTCAAGACACAAATCCTGCTACTTTTTTCCCACAGAAGCATTTATGTCACCCGATAGCAAACATATCTGTGGGTGGGGAGCGTATCAGCTTATTATAGGTATGGCATTGCAATATTGCATTTTTCATTGTCTAGAGATATCCCGGGTATGGAGAAGAAAGGCCCATTCTTCCTCAGAGACAATTATTTCTCCTGTATATTTAACACCTCTATTGTTGCAAGGAAGAACAAAGAGAGCCATTGGTCTCCATGTAGACTGACTCTTAGATAACATAATTATGAGTCAGGGAAAAGATCATGTCAGGTGTCCATTAATATGGGATTTTTATTTATTTTACCCCTTTCTGCCAGCTGATGGAATAGTACGTCAGCTGGCATATCCCCTGCTTTGAGGTGGGCTCCGGCGGTGAGCCCACCTCAATGCTGCGACATGTCAGCTGTTTTGTACAGCAGACATGTGCGCGCAATGAGTGCGAGTGGAATCGTGATCCGCCCGCTTCCATTAACTAGTTAAATTCCGCCGTCAAGCGCTGACAGCGGCATTTAACTAGCGCTCCCGGCTGCGCGGCCGGTGTTGCTCGCACCGCTGACCCCCGTCACATGATCGGGGGTCAGCGGTGCATTGCCATAACAACCAGAGGTCTCCTTGAGACATCTATGGTTGTTGATGGCCAATTGCTTTGAGCACCACCCTGTGGTCGGCGTTCAAAGTACACCTGCATTTCTGCTACATAGAGGTGATCTGTACTTCACCTCTATGTAGCAGAGGCGATCGAGTTGTGCATACTTCTAGACTACTATGGAGGCTATTGAAGCATGCCAAAATTTTTAAAAAAGTGTTTAAAAATATAAAAAAATAAAAAATATATAAAAGTTCAAATCACCCCCCTTTCGCCCCAATCAAAATAAAACAATAAAAAAATCAAACATACACATATTTGGTATCGCCGCTTTCAGAATCGCCTGATCTATCAATAAAAACAAAGGATTAACCTGACCACTAAATGGCGTAGCGAGAAAAACATCAAAACGCCAAAATTACGTTTTTTTGGTCGCAAAAATGCAATAACGAGCGATCAAAAGAACGTATCTACACCAAAATGGTATCACTAAAAACGCCAGCTTGGCATGCAAAAAATAAGCCCTCACCTGACCCCAGATCACGAAAATTGGAGACGCTATGGGTATCAGAAATTCACGCAATTTTTTTTTTTTTTTTTTAGCAAACTTTGGAATTTTTTTTCACCACTTAGATAAAAAATAACCTGGACATGTTAGGTGTCTATGAACTCGTAATGATCTGGAGCATCATAATGGCAGGTTAGTTTTAGCATTTGGTGAACCTAGCAAAAAAGCCAAACAAAAAGCCAGTGTGAGATTGCACTTTTTTTGCAATTTCATCACACTTGGAATTTTTTTCCCGTTTTCTGTTACACGGCATGGTAAAACCAATGGAATCATTCAAAAGTGCATCTTGTCCCGCAAAAAATAAGCCCTCACATGGCCATATTGACAGAAAAATAAAAAAGTTATGGTTCTGTGAAGGAGGGGAGCGAAAAACGAAAATGAAAAAACGGAAAAAGCTCCGGGGGTGAAGGGGTTAAACCATAATAATGCATAGCAAAGTGAATTTAATAACTTCTAAAGAAATGATATAGTGATGAGTTTTCAGATACAGCTCTAAAATTTAGAATCATTTTTAGCTACACCATGTGAAGGATTTAATAGTAGTTTACAATCCTTCTGAAAACATATGTATCTGTAACAGGACAACTGGCTCAGCAGGTGGCCCAGCCTTCTCAGCTTCCCAACCCACTGAATAAATGTCCTGCTGTAGTATTCTTTAAATGTTGTGCTTTTTTCTTATTAATCTATCTGTAATCTTGCCTGAAGAAGGAGCCACTGTGCTCTGAAAGCTGATGCCTAATTCTGCATTCAGGACCAGAAATTACGTCACGGCTTGCTGTGATTGGTCGCGTCGCGGTCACATGGGCGGCACGCAACCAATCACAAGCCGTGACGTAATTTTAAAATGCGCGCGTTTCCTGCCTCCCGTGACGTCACGGCTTGTAATTGGTCGCGTCGCCCATGTGACTGCGACGCGACCAATCACAAGCCGGAACGTAATTTTAAAATCTTGAATGCCTAGAATTAGGCATTGAGGACCTGAAAATTACGTCACGGCTTTCTATGATTGGTCGCGTCGCGGCCACATGGGCGGCACGCGACCAATCACAAGCCGTGACGTCACGGAAGGAAGTAAACGCGCGCATTTTAAGCAAAGAACGCTGCCGGTTCCCTCGGTAAGGTCCAGGCTGCGTCGTAGAGGTGAGTATAGCAATATTTTTTATTTTAATTCTTTCTTTTACACATTAATATGGATCCCAGGGCCTGAAGGAGAGTTTCCTCTCCTTCAGACCCTGGGAACCATCAGGGATACCGTCCGATACTTGAGTCCTATTGACTTGTATTGGTATCGGGTATCGGTATCGGATTAGATCCGATACTTTGCCGGTATCGGCCGATACTTTCCGATACCGATACTTTCAAGTATCGGACGGTATCGCTCAACACTAGTTATGACCCATCTTATGTTTTTGAGGTTTTAACTGCTAGATGCAAGGGGAGGGGATTTAGGTTCAACCCAATGTGCAGGGCGGGAGTGAGCCAAATGGGTTAAATGCTCATTTAAAGTATGGCCTATGGCTATTTCTCTGGGGAGGTCGCAATGACATATCATGTGGGGAGAAGTCAAGGGCCTTACGTGACTCCAGGTGGTGTGGAATGTCATGTTGGTGTAAGTGAGGTGGCGAGATTGACTTAAAAGTCATATGCCTCCCCGTCGGGGAATCGAACCCTGGTCTCTCACGTGACAGGCGGGGATACTTACCACTATACTAATGAGTAGTGTTGAGCATTCCGATACTGCAAGTATCGGGTATCGGCCGATACTTGCTGTATCGGAATTCCGATACCGAGATCCGATATTTTTGTGATATCGGGTATCGGTATCGAAACAACATTAATGTAAAAATGTGTAAAAGAGAGAATTAAAATAAAAAATATTGCTATACTCACCTCTCCGACGCAGCCTGCACCTTACCGAGGGAAGCGGCAGCGTTCTTTGTTTAAAATTCGCGCTTTTCTTTCCTTTCCGTGAGTCCCGGCTTGTGATTGGTTGCGTGCCGCCCATGTGACCGGGACGCAACCAATCACAGCAAGCCGTGACGTAATTTCAGGTCCTTCAGGATTTTAAAATTACGTTCCGGCGTTGTGATTGGTTGCGTCGCAGTCACATGGGCGACGCAACCAATCACAGCAAGCCGTGACGTAATTTCAGGTCCTTAAGGATTTTAAAATTACGTCCCGGCTTTGTGATTGGTTGCGTCGCAGTCACATGGGAGACGCAACCAATCACAAGCCGTGACGTCACGGGAGGCTGGACACGCGCGCATTTTAAAATGGGCGCGTGTCCAGCCTCCCGTGACGTCCCGGCTTGTGATTGGTTGCGCCGCGGTCAACCAATCACAAGCCGGGAGGCTGGACACGCGCGCATTTTAAAATTTTAAAATGCGCGCGTGTCCAGCCTCCCGGCTTGTGATTGGTTGATCGCGGCGCAACCAATCACAAGCCGGGACGTCACGGGAGGCTGGACACGCGCCCATTTTAAAATTTTAAAATGCGCGCGTGTCCAGCCTCCCGGCTTGTGATTGGTTGCGCCGTGATTGGTTGACCGCGGCGCAACCAATCACAAGCCGGGACGTCACGGGAGGCTGGACACGCGCCCATTTTAAAAAGCGCGCGTGTCCAGCCTCCCGTGACGTCACGGCTTGTGATTGGTTAATGGCGGCCATGTTGCCGGGACGCGGACCAATCACAGCAAGCCGTGACGTAATTTCGTCACGGCTTGCTGTGATTGGTCCGCGTCCCGGCAACATGGCCGCCCTGACCAATCACAAGCCGGGACTTCACGTAACCAAGTAAAAGCGCGAATTTTAAGCAAACAACGCTGCCGGTTCCCTCGCTGAGGTCCAGGCTGCGTCGGACAGGTGAGTATAGCGATATTTTTTATTTTAATTCTTTCTTTTACACATTAATATGGATCCCAGGGCCTGAAG
Organism: Ranitomeya variabilis; assembly: GCF_051348905.1. Lineage (NCBI taxonomy): Eukaryota > Metazoa > Chordata > Amphibia > Anura > Dendrobatidae > Ranitomeya > Ranitomeya variabilis. The sequence continues at coordinate 201,568,549 of NC_135233.1, forward strand.
GAGAGTTTCCTCTCCTCCAGACCCTGGGAACCATCAGGAATACCGTCCGATACTTGAGTCCCATTGACTTGTATTGGTATCGGGTATCGGTATCGGATTGGATCCGATACTTTGCCGGTATCGGCCGATACTTTCCGATACCGATACTTTCAAGTATCGGACGGTATCGCTCAACACTACTAACGAGGATTGACTTAAAAACTTGGCGAGATGCAGGTTCATCACATGTGGTGGCAGCAGTGAGATTCTGCGCGATCTCTCCGGTGTCATACTTCACACCCCATGATTACGATCTGTTTCGAGGAAGACCTAACAATCATAGAAACAACAATACTAATCTTTAACTCAGGAATAGTTCAGAAATCAATATTTTGTGAAATAACCATGATTTTTAATCACAGCTTTCATGCGTCTTGGCATGCTTTCCACCAGTCTTTCACACGGCTTCTGCGCAAAAATGTAAGCAGTTCTTCTTTGTTTGATGGCTTGTGACTACCCATCATCCTCTTGATTACATTCCAGAGGTTTTCAATGGGGTTCAGGTCTGGAGATTGGGCTGCCCATGACAGGGTTTTGATGTGGTGGTCTCTTAATTTTTGCCAGAGCTGTAGATTAGCCTCTGACTAAGCAGTTTTAATACCCAATAAACACTTTTAGATGGAATATATCAGCAGGTTTTTGATATTTAATGTAAGCGCAGCATAATGCAGGGGCGGAGAGCCTGAATACAGTGATGTGTCACTTATTTTGCTGTGTGCTTTAGCTTAAAGAGAACCTGTCAGCAAGATTTTCTAAGGCAAAGTAAAGATATGGCTGTAACACAGATTAAATTGATATAATTGGTGAAGAAATCTGTTTTGTGGTTCCTCTTTAATCACAGATTTGAAGTTATCTGCTAGTTATATTTCGGTGCACAGGGGCGACACTGTGCACTGGGTCTTCTCCTTTCTCTCTGTGATTTCTGGCCTTTCTGACTGCCTTCAATCTGTGAATGAAATGCCTCTTCTGTTTGAAATCTCGACAATGACCTGTCATTTAAAGACCGGAGGCAGGCAGAAGGACCCGGAAATCACAGATAAGGAAGAGAAGACCCAGTGCACAGTCGGCCACTGTGCACCAAAATCTAATCAGCAGAAAACTTCAAATGGTAATTAAAGAACAACAAAGAGAATTTCTTCAACAAGAGTATCAATGTAATCAGTATTACAGCGCCATTACAACCATTTCTTAACAAAATCTTGATAACCGGTTCTCTTTAAATTGAACAAGAGTTTTATCAGAAGGAGATTATCATTAGAGGACTAGTTCTCACATGCCAGGAAGTCCAGCTAATTTGTATGCAACTTATTGGAAATCCTTAGAATAGTACAATGCAGATTGGGAGAACTATCGGAAAAAGTTAAATTCCTATGTCGGCAATTTAAAGAGATAATGTAAAACTTTTGATCTTGAAACTTAGTATAAATATTCTTCATATCCTTATTTCCCCCTTTACAGGATTGGTAATTAGCAATGGCCCAAGAGGCTTTTCATTCCAGAGTGTCTTTATTTGATTAACAAAAAATATGTTGCGTAACAATATGCACATTATGCAAATTCGCCACTCATCCTTTTATTTGGACTTGTATTTAATCATTCACTTAATGCTGCTTCTGACTGCTTATCTATCAAAAAGAAACAAACGACTAGAGTTTAATGGATGGTTCTGTGCAACTGTCTGGCCACCATATTAATGTTCTATAGATATTTGCTAAAAATGGGAAATTACTTGACAGGATTTTATTGTCCTTGTAGCACTTGTAGTACTATACGGTGCCAAAACTATTTTGTTCCAACACTAATATTAATTGCATTTTATATTGACATTCCACAGCCAGTTATTCTTTACCACTTATTAATTTTTAATTAAAATGACACATTAACCTTATACTTTTTAATTCACAACCAGCCTAGACTTATCAAATTTATTAAATTAGCTAAAGCTGCAAGAACAGCTGGTCTTTAGTGTGTTTGCTTGATGAATCATTCAGAAGATGGGGTATTGATTACTCACTTAGTGACAACTGAAATACATGAATCATGGCAAATGCTATATAATCTAGTTTTCAAAGGTTTGTTTTCGTAGTTGGATATTTGTGATTTAGAAAAATTGGGTTCAAGGTAATATGATATGTTTTCAGTTATAAAAGCCAATTATTTTCATAAAATTAAAGACGCAATGCTAGAACATTAAAATAGTCATAAAATCTCATATAAAGTTTATAATTCAGAAGCGACAATGTGGAGATCCTTCTACATAATCCTAAACTGGCATCTAGGACATTGCTGTTAAAAATAGCACTGGTCTTACATTCTTCATCCTGTAAGTAAAAACAGGGGCATAATGATCGCAGTTGTAAAGGGTGCAACCACGACCGTGTCCATTTGGGAGGGGTACCAACATATGCTAGTGCATATTTCAGCTAGATGTGCATCCAAGGGTGTATATTGAGCTGAATATGCATTGCGGCACAGAGACCCGCCGGGTTCCTACACTGGAATACAAGCTGCTGACCAATCAGAGACCAGCAGCTAACGTCAGTGTGCCTGTGACTGGCGGTGCATGGCAGTGACTTAATTTGCTTGGTGAGGTCAGCTGCTGGCTACAGAAGATTATATCAATGGTGAGGCTCCATTTACTGATCAAAATCGTTTGGGCTAATAGTGTGCTGCAGCTATGACTCAAGAGGTCACTTTTGCTAATCAAAATCATTAGGACTAATATTGGGGTGCAGCCAAGAGGCCCCATTTGCTAATCAAAGTCTTTAGGGCTAATAGTGTTGTGCAGGCCAGAGTCCACATTTCCTACTCAAAATCGTTTGATCTAATACAGTGTTGCAGTCAGGACTCAGGAGGCCTCATTTGCTAATCAAAATCATTACAGCTAATTTTGGGGTGCAGCCAGGAGGCCTCATTTGCTAATCAAAATTGTTAGGGCTAATATACTGTAGTTGTTCAGGCACACTATTTAAGAAAATAAATACTGATTGTTCATTTAGCGACAGGTGACTGACAGGTCTGGGCCTAAGGTTGTGAAACAGCAGGTTAACCCCTTCCCGACCCATGACGCCACGTAGGCATCATGAAAGTCGGTGCCAATCCGACCCATGACGCCTATGTGGCGTCATGGAATGATCGCATCCCTGCAGATTGGGTGAAAGGGTTAACTCCAATTTCACCCGATCTGCAGGGACAGGGGGAGTGGTACTTCAGCCCGGGGGGGTGGCTTCACCCCCTCGTGGCTACGATCGCTCTGATTGGCTGTTGAAAGTGAAACAGCCAATCAGAGCGATTTGTAATATTTCACTATGAAAACTGGTGAAATATTACAATCCAGCCATGGCCGATGCTGCAATATCATCGGCCATGGCTGGAAACCTTGATCTGTCACCCCCCACCGCCACCGATCTCCTCCCCAGTCCTCCATCCTGTGCTCCGCTCCCCTCCGTCATCCTGTCCGCTCCCCCATCCTCCTGTCCGCTCCCAACGTGCTCCGATCCCACCCCCCCGTGCTTCGATCCCCCCCCTCATACTTACCGAGCCTCCCGGAGTTCGTCCGTCTCCTCCACGGGCGCCGCCATCTTCCAAAATGGTGGGTGCATGCGCAGTGCGCCCGCCGAATCTGCAGGCCGGCAGATTCGTTCCAGCTACATAAAAAAATAGTAAATGAAACCTCCCCTTTATCACCCCCATAGGTAGGGACAATAATAAAATAAAGAAAATATTTTTTTTTCCACTAGGGTTAGAACTAGGGTTAGGGGTAGGGTTAGGGGTAGGGTTAGGGTTAGGGTTAGGGTAGGGTTAGGGGTAGGGTTAGGGGTAGGGGAAGGGTTAGAACTAGGGTTAGCTGTTGTGAACTCTGTTTTCAGGCTCCCTCTTGTGGTCACTGGTGGTATGGTGTGACTTTTGCTTTTGGCTCCCCCTGGTGGCTTTGTTTGTTATCCTGCTGGTCTCTGGCTATCAGCTGGTTCGTTATTCTCTGGGAGGTTCCTATATTGCTCTGTTTTACTTCCACTTGTTGCCGGCTGTCGATGTAATCAGTGCTACTCAGATTCCTTCTGACTACCTTGCTCCCAGTCCATCCAGGACAAGCTAAGTTTTCTTTGCTCATTTTTTGATCAGCAGTGTTTATCATGTTTTCTTGTCCAGCTTGCTAAAATGTGATTCCCTCGCTTGCTGGATGCTCTAGTGGACTGAGTTTCTCCCCATGTTATCTCAGCATGCTCTAAGCGCAAAAAAAAGGTTGATAAATCTGTCACCATTGGTACTTTACAGCCTAAGTTCATTTTGTCTGTTACCCTGATTTGTTCCCTGTCATCTTACCCGGTTAATGCTTTTGTAGACTCAGGTGCCGCCCTGAGTCTGATGGATTGGTCATTTGCCAGGCGCTGTGGTTTTGATTTGGAGCCTTTAAAATTCCCTATTCCACTAAGGGGAATTGATTCTACACCATTGGCTACGAATAGACCTCAGTACTGGACACAAGTGACCATGTGCATGACTCCTGTTCATCAGGAGGTGATTCACTTTCTTGTACTGCATAATTTGCATGATGTCATCGTGTTGGGTCTACCATGGTTGCAGACTCATAATCCAGTCCTGGATTGGAAAGCTATGTCGGTGTCAAGTTGGGGTTGTCAGGGAATTCATGGTGACGCTCCTGTGGTGTCAATTGCTTCGTCCACTCCTTCTGAAGTCCCTACGTTTTTGTCAGACTACCAGGATGTATTTGAGGAGCCCAAACTCAATTCTCTACCTCCTCATAGGGACTGTGATTGTGCTATAAATTTGATTCCTGGTAGTAAGTTTCCTAAGGGACGACTTTTCAATTTATCTGTGCCGGAGCATGCTGCCATGCGGAGTTATATAAAGGAGTCTTTAGAGAAGGGACATATTCGCCCGTCCTCATCCCCTCTTGGTGCAGGATTCTTTTTTGTGGCTAAAAAGGATGGTTCCCTGAGACCCTGTATTGATTATCGCCTTTTGAATAAAATCACGGTCAAATTTCAGTATCCTTTGCCATTGTTAACTGATTTGTTTGCTCCCATTAGGGGGTCTAGTTGGTTCACCAAGATAGATCTTCGTGGTGCGTATAACCTTGTGCGTATAAAACAGGGTGATGAATGGAAAACTGCATTTAATACGCCTGAAGGCCATTTTGAGTACTTGGTGATGCCTTTTGGACTTTCTAATGCTCCTTCAGTCTTTCAGTCCTTTATGCATGACATCTTCCGTGAATATCTGGATAAGTTTATGATTGTGTATCTGGATGATATTCTGTTTTTTTCGGATGATTGGGAGTCTCATGTTAAGCAGGTCAGGATGGTCTTTCAGGTCCTGCGTGACAATGCTTTATTTGTGAAGGGCTCAAAATGTCTTTTTGGAGTCCAGAAGATTTCTTTTTTGGGTTTCATTTTTTCTCCTTCTACTATTGAGATGGACCCTGTCAATGTTCAGGCTATTCATGACTGGACGCAGCCTACATCTGTTAAGAGTCTTCAGAAGTTCTTGGGTTTTGCTAATTTTTACCGTCGCTTCATAGCTAATTTTTCTGGCGTTGTTAAGCCTTTGACGGATTTGACCAAGAAGGGTTCTGATGTGACTAATTGGTCTTCTGCGGCTGTGGAGGCCTTTCGGGAGCTGAAGCGTCGGTTTTCTTTGGCTCCGGTCTTATGTCAGCCAGATGTCTCACTTCCCTTCCAGGTGTAGGTTGATGCTTCCGAGATTGGAGCGGGGGCTGTTTTGTCGCAGAGAAGCCCCGATGGCTCTGTGATGAAGCCATGTGCTTTCTTTTCAAGAAAGTTTTCGCCTGCCGAGCGGAATTATGATGTCGGTAATCGGGAGCTGTTGGCTATGAAGTGGGCATTTGAGGAGTGGCGACATTGGCTCGAGGGAGCTAAACATCGTGTGATGGTCTTGACTGATCACAAGAAATTTGATTTATCTCGAGTCGGCCAAGTGGCTGAATTCCAGACAGGCTCGTTGGTCGTTGTTTTTCTCTCGTTTTGATTTCATGGTCTCGTACCTGCCAGGTTCGAAGAATGTGAAGGCTGATGCTCTTTCTAGGAGTTTTGTGCCTGACTCTCCTGGAGATTCAGAGCCGGCTGGTATCCTTAGAGAAGGGGTGATTTTGTCTGCCATTTCCCCAGATTTGCGACGTGTGCTGCAAGAGTTTCAGGCGGATCGACCTGACCGCTGTCCACCGGAGAGACTGTTTGTCCCGGATAGATGGACCAACAGAGTCATCTCCGAGGTTCATTCTTCGGTGTTGGTGGGCCATCCTGGAATATTTGGTACCAGAGACTTGGTGGCCAGGTCTTTTTGGTGGCCTTCCTTGTTGCGGGATGTGCGTTCGTTTGTGCAGTCTTGTGGAATTTGTGCTCGGGCGAAGCCTTGCTGTTCTCGTGCCAGTGGTTTGCTGTTACCTTTGCCTGTCCCGAAGAGGCCTTGGATGCACATTTCCATGGATTTTATTTCAGATCTCCCTGTCTCTCAGAGAATGTCTGTCATCTGGGTGGTGTGTGATCGTTTTTCTAAGATGGTCCATTTGGTGCCCTTGCCTAAGTTGCCTTCCTCCTCCGAGTTGGTTCCACTGTTTTTTCAAAATGTGGTTCATTTGCACGGGATTCCTGAGAACATTGTTTCTGACAGAGGATCCCAGTTTGTGTCTAGATTTTGGCGGACCTTTTGTGCTAAGTTGGGCATTGAATTGTCTTTTTCGTCGGCCTTCCATCCTCAGACGAATGGCCAAACCGAGCGAACTAATCAGACCTTGGAGACTTATTTAAGATGTTTTGTTTCTGCTGACCAGGACAACTGGGTTACTTTTTTGCCGTTGGCCGAGTTTGCCCTTAATAATCGGGCTAGTTCTGCTACTTTGGTTTCTCCTTTTTTTTGTAAATCGGGGTTTCATCCTCGTTTTTCCTCGGGTCAGGTGGAGCCTTCTGACTGTCCTGGAGTGGATGTTGTGGTGGATAGGTTGCATCAGATTTGGAATCATGTGGTGGACAATTTGAAGTTGTCACAAGAGAAGGCTCAGCTCTTTGCCAACCGCCGTCGCTGTGTGGGTCCCCGACTTCGCGTTGGGGACTTGGTGTGGTTGTCTTCTCGCTTCGTTCCTATGACGGTCTCCTCTCCTAAGTTCAAGCCTCGGTTTATCGGTCCTTATAAGATTCTGGAAGTCCTTGGCCCTGTGTCATTCCGTCTGGACCTCCCGGCATCATTTGCTATTCATAATGTGTTCCATCGCTTGTTGTTGCGGAGATATGTGGTACCTGTGGTTCCTCCGGTTGAGCCTCCTGCCCCGGTGCTGGTTGAGGGAGAATTGGAATACGTGGTGGAGAAGATCTTGGATTCTCGTGTTTCTAGACGGAGGCTTCAGTATTTGGTTAAGTGGAAGGGCTATGGTCAGGAGGATAATTCTTGGGTTGTCGCCTCTGATGTTCATGCGGCCGATCTGGTTCGTGCCTTCCATGTGGCTCATCCTGATCGCCCTGGGGGTTTTCATGAGGGTTCGGTGACCCCTCCTTAAGGGGGGGGTACTGTTGTGAACTCTGTTTTCAGGCTCCCTCTTGTGGTCACTGGTGGTATGGTGTGACTTTTGCTTTTGGCTCCCCCTGGTGGCTTTGTTTGTTATCCTGCTGGTCTCTGGCTATCAGCTGGTTCGTTATTCTCTGGGAGGTTCCTATATAGCTCTGTTTTACTTCCACTTGTTGCCGGCTGTCGATGTAATCAGTGCTACTCAGATTCCTTCTGACTACCTTGCTCCCAGTCCATCCAGGACAAGCTAAGTTTTCTTTGCTCATTTTTTGATCAGCAGTGTTTATCATGTTTTCTTGTCCAGCTTGCTAAAATGTGATTCCCTCGCTTGCTGGATGCTCTAGTGGACTGAGTTTCTCCCCACACACCATTAGTTGGTGCGTGGGTTCTTGAAATCTCAGGATGGATATTTTGTAAGGGTTTTTTATTGATCGCATAGACCCCTGCTCTATTTTCTGCTTTCTAGTACTAGTGGGCCTCTTTTGCTGAATCTGATTTCATCCCTACGTATGTGCCTTCTTCTTACTTCACCGTTAATATTTGTTGGGGGCTTCTATATCTTTGGGGATTATTTCTCTGGAGGCAAGCGAGGTCTTTCTTTCTCTTTAGGGGTAGCTAGTTCCTCAGGCTGGCTCGAGACGTCCAGGAATTTTTTAGGCACGTTCACCGGCTACCTCTAGTTGTGTTGGATATTTTCAGATTTGCGATCAGTCCAGTTACCATCTCCCTAGAGCTTGTCCTTAGTTTATTCACTTGCTGGTCTATTCGTGATCCTCAGCCACTAAGGATCATAACAGTTAGCGTTAGAATTAGGCTATGTGCACACGGTATTAACGCAACCACAGATACATCAATCACTGTATATCAGATAATCTATAACCAAAATATAAAGAATTTTTTATATATTTCTATATATATACGCCAGTGATACGTGTTCTGTGGAGAGTAGTGTGGAAACCCACTAACCGAAGATAGCAGCCACAGCCAATATGGAGCCACCCAGAGATAACACCAAGCAGGAGTGAGATATAAAATGCCTTTACTTAAATTGGCAGCAATATAACATATATAAAATATAGCAATTGTACGCGCAATGGGAATAAATATAAAAAATACTAAAACCAATAGGGGAATAAATACAGGCTGACCCTTTTATATTGTAATCTCAGGTTAATGTGACCTCCAAGAATACAAAGTACATAAGAACATATAAATATGTGAAGTTCATTAAATACTACTGATAGTGCGGAGGATTGTGTAAGAATCGTTAAAGTACCATGTGATAAATAAATATGAAAATTATATACTGTAGAATTGGGAGTGGTATATATGTAGTATATGTTAATTCATAATATATGTGCAAAAGCTAAGCAAAATAAAGTGCAATATGCAATACTGTGCTAAAACCACAAGGTATATAATAATGGTATCCGCAGCAAGTGCACAGTAGTATATAATTATTAAAAAGATTAGATACTACAATATTTAATTGTGGTATTGTGTACTTTCTCACAAAATATGTGCAGAAAAAATATGCAAAAAAAATTGTGCAAAAAAATAGGCAAGATCAAATATACAAATATACAAAACAGTGCAAAAATCATAAATTATATAATTAAAGTATCCGCACCAAGTGCACAATTTGTGGACATAAATATAAAGGTGCCAGTGACAAATCAAGTAGCTGGAGATTGCACCATATACCACAGTGTCTATTAGGAGGTCTCATAAGAATGTCAAAACCACAGACTTAGTCCAACTAGAGGAGGAATACAATGGCGCAGTATACCTGTATAAGGGGTCAGCCGGGTCCCATGCAGCGCACCCCGACGCGCGTTTCGGATCTAATCCTTCGTCAGGGGGTGGCCATTAAGCAATAAGGGAGCCTTTTATATGATCACCAAACAGAGCGCTACGGTCTGGGCCACGCCGGCGCATGCGCAGTCGCACAATCAGGGACTTCCGCCGCCCGCGTCATGCAGCCGGACGTACGGGGGCTGAGTACCCGACGTCTCCAAGCAACAAGGACGCGATGCGGTGAAGCTCCATGATGGAGACCGGGCATGCGCACGACCAGGTCCCGAGTCTCAGATGGTGTATAGACACTTCGTGTAACAAAATAATAAGGGATTCACTTAGTGTCCAGGTGACGGATTAGCCGCCGCTATGTAGTTACTAGGTGACACAAAAAAAGAGAGGAAAATTGGGGGATGAAGGGGAGGGTGGGAACATATAATTAGGGATGAATCACCGCTGTATATACATAAGTTTTACATGCACATGTGTATATGCCGGCGAGAGTATGTGCATGCATAAATGCACACATGATGCAAACGAGCATGCACGCGTGACATAGATACATGCACATGTACATGAGTACACACATGTAATGTATCATATCAAAATGACAAGAGATCATATCTATATATCAAGAAGGCACAATATCTATAAAAACAAGAATCCCACCCATGTTGGACTACTAAATTATATGATATGTACATACAATTTCCCATCCCCCACTATATATAAATCGATTGTAGCTCATCCGGATGCTATATAAAAGCAAGATACCCACCCACGTTGGACCACTAGATTATATAATATAATATGTATATACAATTTCATATCTCATACCCCACTGTATATACATCTCTACATTTGTGTTGATTGTAGCTCGTCCGGATACAGTCCGTACGTAGGAGTCTTCATTTCTACTATCACACTGGTCCGATCGAGAAGTCCGTCCCAGAAGTGCCGATGAGGGAATCAAGCCAATTATCATAGCAAGGTAAGTGGACACTAAAAAATTGTATAAATGAATAAGTTATAAAATAATATGTGAATTTAAAAGTATCGTGTAAAAAAACCAAAAGGGTTCCTTATGCAAGGGCCAAAAAACATGCATAAATTTAATATATAAAATTAAAACATAAAATTTTTTTTTAAAAACCATATTTATATATATATATATATATATAAATTTATATACGTACGCCCATGTGTACACACATTCATACGCAGAGGCGTGCATACCTGCAAACACTGATGGTTATAAAGTTGTATAAAATATGAAAAATATATTATTAAAAAAGAGTATTTATTATGGAACTAATATTATTATATAGTATTGTGTAAAATCTTTTATATAAAGGGGACAAAACTCAAGTTTTCATTCAGACCCTTTGGAGAAACCGTATCTAGGGTCCAAATCCACTCAGTCTCCTGTTTAGCAAGTGGTATACCAACTCCACCACCGCGTTCATTCAAGATGATGGTATCAATTCCTATAAACTTTAGGCCAGATGGATCGCAGTCGTGATGGATTCTGAAATGTTTCGGTAAAGTTTTTAACTCCGATATGTCCTCCGCATTTTTCGCATTTTTCGCAGCTTCTATCCCACGTACATGCTCTCTGACCCGTACCTTGAATTGTCTAGTTGTCATCCCCACGTATATCAGAGAGCATGGACAGACTGCGTAGTATATGACTGCCCTTGATGTACATGTTATATGATGTTTAATTTTAAACGTACAGGTCCCACTTGAATTTACAAATGTGTCTGTTCTCATTATATTGGGGCAGGCCACACATTTGCCACATGCTTTGCACCCAGGCAAACTTTTACCGTTATCTAAAAAGGAGGGGATTGTTGGTTCAAATTTATAGTGGCTCTGAATCAAGTAGTCACTCAAGTTTCTTGATCTACGGTAAGTTATATTGGGTGCATCCCCCACATATTGGGACAGAATCGGATCCACTCTTAAGATGCCCCATGATCTCAATAATTGAGATCTCATCATTTCAGTCTGTCCATTATATTGTGTGATGAATCTCACCCTCTGACTTGTTTTCTGTGTTTTATTGCCATAAAGTGCTTGGTGCCGAGTGGTCCTCCTCGCTCTGTTATATCCCCTTTTTATTGAACGGCGGCTGTAACCCCTCTCAATGAATCTTTCCTTCAGTATAGCTGATTGCTCCTCAAAGTCCCCATCATCGGAACATATTCTTCGCAGTCTTAAGAATTGTCCAATCGGGATCGCATTAATCATAGCCTGAGGGTGGGAGGATGTCGCGTGTAACAACGAGTTGACAGCTGTTGTTTTCCGAAAAATGTCAGTAGATAAGCAATCATTATCATTTCTGTACACGCGCACATCCAAAAATTCCATCTCGTTAGAATTACATTTATATGTTAAATGCAGATTCCGGGAGTTGCTATTCAGCTGCTCCATAAACTCCTGTAGGGAGTCAGCTGGGCCCTGCCAAATAAAAAATATATCATCTATGAACCGCACCCACAATGGGATGCGGTCCACAGATGGCATGAGTCCAGACATAAAGAGGTCCCTCTCCCACAGCCCCAAAAATAAATTTGCGTACGATGGCGCAAAAGACGCACCCATGGCGGTGCCTTGGAGCTGTAGGTAGAGGGACCCCTTAAAAAGAAAAAAAAATTTTGATAAAGAAAACTCAAGCAGCTGGACAACAAAATCCCTCATGGTTACAGGCAAGAAGGAGGACTCCAAGAAGTATTTTGCCGCAAGGATACCATCATGATGGCGGATGTTGGTGTATAAACTCTCCACATCGCATGATACCAGGAGAGTATCCTCACCAACATGCAAGCCATCAATCCTTTTCAAAAAATCATTTGTATCCTTTATATATGAAGGAAGTTCAGAGACCATAGGTTGGAGTCTGGAATCTATAAATTTATTAATCTTTTCTAGATAATTTCCACAGCCTGAAATAATCGGTCTCCCAGGCGGGTTAGTTTGGTTTTTATGAACCTTTGGCAATAAATATAGGGTTGGTATAACAGGTTCGGGTACATGAAGGGCTGTGTATAATTCTTTGGTAATTACCTCACAGTCAAGAGCCGCTTTAAGAATTTTTCCAAGTTCCACTTGAAATTTAGTCAGCGGGTTGAAAGTCAATTTCCTATACCATATTTTGTCCCCTAGCTGGCGAAAGGCCTCATGCTCAAACAGCTATATGAGCATGAGGCCTTTCGCCAGCTAGGGGACAAAATATGCTATAGGAAATTGACTTTCAACCCGCTGACTAAATTTCAAGTGGAACTTGGAAAAATTCTTAAAGCGGCTCTTGACTGTGAGGTAATTACCAAAGAATTATACACAGCCCTTCATGTACCCGAACCTGTTATACCAACCCTATATTTATTGCCAAAGGTTCATAAAAACCAAACTAACCCGCCTGGGAGACCGATTATTTCAGGCTGTGGAAATTATCTAGAAAAGATTAATAAATTTATAGATTCCAGACTCCAACCTATGGTCTCTGAACTTCCTTCATATATAAAGGATACAAATGATTTTTTGAAAAGGATTGATGGCTTGCATGTTGGTGAGGATACTCTCCTGGTATCATGCGATGTGGAGAGTTTATACACCAACATCCGCCATCATGATGGTATCCTTGCGGCAAAATACTTCTTGGAGTCCTCCTTCTTGCCTGTAACCATGAGGGATTTTGTTGTCCAGCTGCTTGAGTTTTCTTTATCAAATTTTTTTTTTCTTTTTAAGGGGTCCCTCTACCTACAGCTCCAAGGCACCGCCATGGGTGCGTCTTTTGCGCCATCGTACGCAAATTTATTTTTGGGGCTGTGGGAGAGGGACCTCTTTATGTCTGGACTCATGCCATCTGTGGACCGCATCCCATTGTGGGTGCGGTTCATAGATGATATATTTTTTATTTGGCAGGGCCCAGCTGACTCCCTACAGGAGTTTATGGAGCAGCTGAATAGCAACTCCCGGAATCTGCATTTAACATATAAATGTAATTCTAACGAGATGGAATTTTTGGATGTGCGCGTGTACAGAAATGATAATGATTGCTTATCTACTGACATTTTTCGGAAAACAACAGCTGTCAACTCGTTGTTACACGCGACATCCTCCCACCCTCAGGCTATGATTAATGCGATCCCGATTGGACAATTCTTAAGACTGCGAAGAATATGTTCCGATGATGGGGACTTTGAGGAGCAATCAGCTATACTGAAGGAAAGGTTCATTGAGAGGGGTTACAGCCGCCGTTCAATAAAAAGGGGATATAACAGAGCGAGGAGGACCACTCGGCACCAAGCACTTTATGGCAATAAAACACAGAAAACAAGTCAGAGGGTGAGATTCATCACACAATATAATGGACAGACTGAAATGATGAGATCTCAATTATTGAGATCATGGGGCATCTTAAGAGTGGATCCGATTCTGTCCCAATATGTGGGGGATGCACCCAATATAACTTACCGTAGATCAAGAAACTTGAGTGACTACTTGATTCAGAGCCACTATAAATTTGAACCAACAATCCCCTCCTTTTTAGATAACGGTAAAAGTTTGCCTGGGTGCAAAGCATGTGGCAAATGTGTGGCCTGCCCCAATATAATGAGAACAGACACATTTGTAAATTCAAGTGGGACCTGTACGTTTAAAATTAAACATCATATAACATGTACATCAAGGGCAGTCATATACTACGCAGTCTGTCCATGCTCTCTGATATACGTGGGGATGACAACTAGACAATTCAAGGTACGGGTCAGAGAGCATGTACGTGGGATAGAAGCTGCGAAAAATGCGAAAAATGCGGAGGACATATCGGAGTTAAAAACTTTACTGAAACATTTCAGAATCCATCACGACTGCGATCCATCTGGCCTAAAGTTTATAGGAATTGATACCATCATCTTGAATGAATGCGGTGGTGGAGTTGGTATACCACTTGCTAAAAAGGATACTGAGTGGATTTGGACCCTAGATACGGTTTCTCCAAAGGGTCTGAATGAAAACTTGAGTTTTGTCCCCTTTTTATAAAAGATTTTACACAATACTATATAATAATATTAGTTCCATAATAAATGCTCTTTTTTAATAATATATTTTTCATATTTTATACAACTTTATAACCATCAGTGTTTGCAGGTATGCACGCCTCTGCGTATGAATGTGTGTACACATGGGCGTGCGTATATAAATTTATATATATATATATATAAATATGGTTTTTAAAAAAAAAATTTATGTTTTAATTTTATATATTAAATTTATGCATGTTTTTTGGCCCTTGCATAAGGAACCCTTTTGGTTTTTTTACACGATACTTTTAAATTCACATATTATTTTATAACTTATTCATTTATACAATTTTTTAGTGTCCACTTACCTTGCTATGATAATTGGCTTGATTCCCTCATCGGCACTTCTGGGACGGACTTCTCGATCGGACCAGTGTGATAGTAGAAATGAAGACTCCTACGTACGGACTGTATCCGGACGAGCTACAATCAACACAAATGTAGAGATGTATATACAGTGGGGTATGAGATATGAAATTGTATATACATATTATATTATATAATCTAGTGGTCCAACGTGGGTGGGTATCTTGCTTTTATATAGCATCCGGATGAGCTACAATCGATTTATATATAGTGGGGGATGGGAAATTGTATGTACATATCATATAATTTAGTAGTCCAACATGGGTGGGATTCTTGTTTTTATAGATATTGTGCCTTCTTGATATATAGATATGATCTCTTGTCATTTTGATATGATACATTACATGTGTGTACTCATGTACATGTGCATGTATCTATGTCACGCGTGCATGCTCGTTTGCATCATGTGTGCATTTATGCATGCACATACTCTCGCCGGCATATACACATGTGCATGTAAAACTTATGTATATACAGCGGTGATTCATCCCTAATTATATGTTCCCACCCTCCCCTTCATCCCCCAATTTTCCTCTCTTTTTTTGTGTCACCTAGTAACTACATAGCGGCGGCTAATCCGTCACCTGGACACTAAGTGAATCCCTTATTATTTTGTTACACGAAGTGTCTATACACCATCTGAGACTCGGGACCTGGTCATGCGCATGCCCGGTCTCCATGATGGAGCTTCACCGCGTCGCGTCCTTGTTGCTTGGAGACGTCGGGTACTCAGCCCCCGTACGTCCGGCTGCATGACGCGGGCGGCGGAAGTCCCTGATTGTGCGACTGCGCATGCACCGGCGTGGCCCGGACCTTAGCGCTCTGTTTGGTGATCATATAAAAGGCTCCCTTATTGCTTAATGGCCACCCCCTGAAGAAGGATTAGATCCGAAACGCGCGTCGGGGTGCGCTGCATGGGACCCGGCTGACCCCTTATACAGGTATACTGCGCCATTGTATTCCTCCTCTAGTTGGACTAAGTCTGTGGTTTTGACATTCTTATGAGACCTCCTAATAGACACTGTGGTATATGGTGCAATCTCCAGCTACTTGATTTGTCACTGGCACCTTTATATTTATGTCCGCAAATTGTGCACTTGGTGCGGATACTTTAATTATATAATTTATGATTTTTGCACTGTTTTGTATATTTGTATATTTGATCTTGCCTATTTTTTTGCACAATTTTTTTTGCATATTTTTTCTGCACATATTTTGTGAGAAAGTACACAATACCACAATTAAATATTGTAGTATCTAATCTTTTTAATAATTATATACTACTGTGCACTTGCTGCGGATACCATTATTATATACCTTGTGGTTTTAGCACAGTATTGCATATTGCACTTTATTTTGCTTAGTTTTTGCACATATATTATGAATTAACATATACTACATATATACCACTCCCAATTCTACAGTATATAATTTTCATATTTATTTATCACATGGTACTTTAACGATTCTTACACAATCCTCCGCACTATCAGTAGTATTTAATGAACTTCACATATTTATATGTTCTTATGTACTTTGTATTCTTGGAGGTCACATTAACCTGAGATTACAATATAAAAGGGTCAGCCTGTATTTATTCCCCTATTGGTTTTAGTATTTTTTATATTTATTCCCATTGCGCGCACAATTGCTATATTTTATATATGTTATATTGCTGCCAATTTAAATAAAGGCATTTTATATCTCACTCCTGCTTGGTGTTATCTCTGGGTGGCTCCATATTGGCTGTGGCTGCTATCTTATGTGCACACGGTGCAGATTTGGCTGTGGATCCGCAGCGGATTGGCCGCTGCGGATTCATAGCAGTGTTCCATCAGGTTTACAGTACCATGTAAACCTATGGAAAACCAAATCCGCTGAGCCCATGGTGCGGAAAATACTGCACGGAAATGCTGCGTTGTGTTTTCTGCAGCCAGTCAATCCTTTTTGCGGATTTCGAGCGTTTTACACCTGTTCCTCAATAGGAATCCGCATGTGAAATCCGCATAAAAAACACTGGAAATCCGCGGTAAATCCGCAGGTAAAACGCAGTGCCTTTTACCTGCGGATTTTTCAAAAATGGTGCGGAAAAATCTCACACGAATCCGCAACGTGGGCACATAGCCTTAGGGTTGGAATTAGAGTTAGGGTTGGAATTAGGGCTACGGTTGGAAATAGGGTTAAGAATAGGCTTGTGGTTAGGGTTATGGTTAGGGTTAGGGGTGTGTTGGGGTTAAAGTTTTGGTTAGGGTTGGTGTTAGGGTTGGGATTAGGGTTAGGGTTGTGGTTAGGGGTGTGTTTAGGGTTATGGCTTGAGTTGGGATTAGGGTTTGGGGTGTGTTGGGGTTAGTGTTGGAGTTAGAATTGAGGGGTTTCCACTGTTTAGGCACATCAGGGGTTTCCAAACGCAACATGGTGCCACCATTGATTGGTTGGGGTTAGGGTTGTGATTAGGGTTATGGCTTGAGTTGGGATTAGGGTTTGGGGTGTGTTGGGGTTAGTGTTGGAGTTAGAATTGAGGGGTTTCCACTGTTTAGGCACATCAGGGGTCTCCAAACGCAACATGGTGCCACCATTGATTCCAGCCAATCTTGCGTTCAAAAAGTCAAATGGTGCTCCCTCCCTTCCGAGCCCTGATGTGCGCCCCAAACAGTGGTTTACCCCCACATATGGGGTACCAGCATACTCCAGACAAACTGAGCAACAATTATTGGGGTCCAATTTCTCCTGTTACCCTTGCGAAAATAAAAAATTGCTTGCTAAAACATAATTTTAGAGGAATGAAAAATTATTTTTTATTTCCACGTCTCTGCGTTATAAACTTCTGTGAAGCACTTGTGGGTTCAAAGTGCTCACCACACATCTAGATTAGTTCATTGAGAGGTCTAGTTTCCAAAATGGGGTCCTTTGTGGGGGGTTTCTACTGTTTAGGTACATCAGGGGCTCTGCAAATGGAATGTGTTGCCCGCAGACCACTCCATCAAAGTCTGCATTTCAAAACGTCACTACTTCCCTTCCGAGCCCCGACTTGTGCCCAAACAGTGGTTTACCCCCACATATGGGGTATCCGTGTACTCAGGACAAACTGTGCAACAACTATTGGGGTCCAATTTCTCCTGTTACCCTTGTGAAAATAAAAAATTGCTTGCTGAAACATAATTTTTGAGGAAAAAAAAATTATTTTTTATTTTCATGGCTCTGCGTTGTAAACTTCTGTGAAGCACTTGGGGGTTCAAAGTGCTCACCACATATCTAGATAAGTTCCTTGGGGGGTCTAGTTTCCAAAATGGGGTCACTTGTGGGGGGTTTCTACTGTTTAGGCACATCAGGGGCTCTGCAAATGGAATGTGACGCCCGCAGACCACTCCATCAAAGTCTGCATTTCAAAACGTCACTACTTCCCTTCCGAGCCCCGGCATGTGCCCAAACAGTGGTTTTCCCCCACATATGGGGTCTCAGCATACTCAAGAGAAACTGGACAACAACTCTTGGGGTGAAAATTCTCCTGTTACCCTTGGGAAAATTAAAAAATTCTGGGCTAAAAAAATATTTTTGTGGAAAGAAAACACATTTATTATTTTCACGGCTCTGCGTTATAAACTTGGGGGTTCAAAGTGCTCACTACACATCTAGATAAGTTCCCTTGGGGTTCTAGTTTCCAAAATGGGGTCACTTGTAGGGAGTTTCTACTGTTTAGGCACATCAGGGGCTCTGCAAATGCAACGTGACGCCCGCAGAGCATTCCATCAAAGTCTGCATTTCAAAACGTCACTACTTCCCTTCCGAACCCCGACGTGTGCCCAAACAGTGGTTTACCCCCACATATGGGGTATCAGAGTACTCAGGAGAAACTGGACAACACATTTTGTGGTCCAATTTCTCCTGTTACCCTTGGGAAAATAAAAAATTGTGGGATAAAAAATCATTTTTGAGAAAAGAAAAATTATTTTTTATTTTAATGGCTCTGCATTATAAACTTTTGTGAAGCACTTGGGGGTTCAAAGTTCTCACCACACATCTAGATTAGTTCCTTGGGAGGTCTAGTTTCCAAAATGGGGTCACTTGTGGGGGAGCTCCAATGTTTAGGCACACAGGGGCTCTCCAAACGCGACATGGTGTCCACTAATGATTGGAGCTAATTTTCCATTCAAAAAGCCAAATGGCGTGCTTTAACTTCCGAGCCCTGCCGTGCACCCAAACAGTGGTTTACCCCCACATATGGGGTATCATCATACTCAGGACAAACTGGACAAAAACATTTGGGGTCCAATTTCTCCTGTTACCTTTGGTAAAATAAAAAATTCCGGGCTAAAAATGATTTTTGAGGAAAGAAAAATAATTTTTTTATTATCACGGCTCTGCGTTATAAACTTCTGTGAAGCACCTGGGGGTTTAAAGTGCTCACTATGCATCTAGATAAGTTCCTTGGGGGGTCTAGTTTCCAAAATGGGGTCAATTGTAGGGGAGCTCCAATGTTTAGGCACACAGAGGCTCTCCAAACGCGACATGGTGTCCGCTAACGATTGGAGCTAATTTTCCATTCAAAAAGTCAAATGGCGCGCCTTCCCTTCCGAGCCTTGCCGTGCACCCAAACAGTGGTTTACCCCCACATATGAGGTATTGCCGTACTCAGGAGAAATTGCCCAAGAAATTTTAGGATCCATTTTATCCTGTTGCCCATGTCAAAATGAAAAAATTGAGGCTAAAAGAAATTTTGTGTGAAAAAAAGTACTTTTTCATTTTTACAGATCAATTTGTGAAGCAACTGAGGGATTAAAGTGCTCACTATACTTCTAGATAAGTTCCTTGGGGGGTCTAGTTTCCAAAATGGGGTCACTTGTGGGGGATCTCCAATGTTTAGGCACACGGGGGCTCTCCAAACGCGACATGGTGTCCTCTAAAGATTGGAGCCAATTTTTCATTCAAAAAGTCAAATGGCGCTCCTTCCATTCCAAGCCCTGCCGTGCACCCAATCAGTGGTTGACCCCCACATATGAGGTATCAGCGTACTCAGGACAAATTGGACAACAACGTTTTTGGTCCAGTTTCTCCTTTTACCCTTGGGAAAATAAAAAAATTGTTGCTAAAATATCATTTTTGTGACTAAAAAGTTAAATGTTCATTATTTCCTTCCATGTTGCTTCTGCTGCTGTGAAACACCTGAAGGGTTAATAAACTTCTTGAATGTGGTTTTGATCACCTTGAGGGGTGCAGTTTTTAGAATGGTGTCACTTTTGGGTATTTTCAGCCATATAGACCCCTAAAACTGACTTCAAATGTGAGGTGGTCCCTAAAAAAAATGGTTTTGTAAATTTTGTTGTAAAAATGAGAAATCACTGGTTAAATTTTAACCCTTATAACTTCCTAGCAAAAAAAAATTTTGTTTCCAAAATTGTGCTGATGTAAAGTAGACATGTGGGAAATGTTATTAATTAACTATTTTGTGTCACATAACTCTCTGGTTTAACAGAATAAAAATTCAATATGTGAAAATTGCGAAATTTTCAAAATTCTCGCCAAATTTCCGTTCTTTTGACAAATAAACTCAGAAATTATCGACCTAAATTTACCACTAACATGAATCCCAGTATGGCACGAAAAAACAATCTCAGAACCGCTAGGATCCGTTGAAGCGTTCCTGAGTTATTACCTCATAAAGGGACACTGGTCAGAATTTAAAAAAACGGCCAGGTCATTAAGGTCAAAATAGGCTGGGTCATGAAGGGGTTAAAAGGGGAATGTTACATACAACACGAGTGGGAAAAAGAAGATTGTGGTTGAAGGGGGGAATATGCTTGGTGTTCGAAGTGTATAGGTGGGTTAGGTGGTAATTTTACTGAAATCTCTACTGAACAAACACCATTTCCTCCTATTCAAAGACAACTGACAACATCTGTTACTGGATGGGCTACTCAACTCCCTTTCTTTGGCAGCCACACAGCGGTGCGCCATGTAGATGAGGGTCAGAAAGATCATGTGCTCCAGTATATTACAAGGTCTGAATCAAGTGGTCTCTCCTCCTTTTCCTCCATCTTGACATCACACACAGGACAATCCTCAGAAGTGACACCTCAAACACACTTCTTTCCCCTCATAACACAAATTTCCAACCACCAACTGACTGTGGGGAACCACAGATGAGCCAGTAAGCAGAGCAGTTCACACATTGTATTCCATGAGCATCAGAGGTCTGTTCCAAAGATTCAAAGAATCAAGAAAAGAAAAGCATCTGCACGGATGCCCAAATTTTTTCCTGTTGGATCAGGGTCTGGACGAAGTAGGGTGCGAGCTGAATCCAGTGTCTCATCATCTGATGTTAATCAACAGGGGCGGAAGTGATACTTTTGAGACTCAGATACCTGAAGCGCATGCCTAATGTGCTGTCCTGTCAAGGCAGAAAGAGGAGAGATGAGGAGTGGGAGAACAGAGAGGATGATGATGAGGTTGTAGATCCCACTTGTTGTTGCTCAGCAGAAGAGGTGAAGGAAGCTATAGACGAGGAGGTTACATTGCGGTTTCTCGCACAGACACGGAGTGATGCAACCACGACAAGCACTGTATCCTCAGCCACATCTTTGGCTGTGGCCAGCATGGTTGCGAGTGTGCAGTTTACAGGGGCAGCATAGATTGCAAAGAGACTGCAAAGGATGACCCAAATTAAGGTTATCTGACAAATTTGCAAAAATAAACCTCAGTAGAAGCAAAAACTGCAATAATTTTACAACTACATGCATGAACTGTCACATGCCTGATCAACATGCTTTAGTCTTGGAATTTCATTGCGCTAAAATACCAACTAGTGGGCCTCGCCAACCACTGGTCATCCCATCAACCACGTCTGCTACTTCTTCCTCCTCCATCCCTATGCCAAGTGTTCTAACACAGGTATCTGTCCACAGAAATGCCATCTTGTTTACCCCCTGCACTCTGGGTGAGTGAGAGCCTGTGTCACGGAGAGACTAGGTGGGCGAGAGCTTATAACCCGGGCCCCTGCAATTTCCCTAAGACTAGGGAAATACTGACTGGCCCTCTACCTGAAGTTTACACTGATGGTGTGCATGTTCAGGCCTCGAACCTCACCCTGCCTCCTGATACAACCCTGAGCTGGAAACCTTCGCCCTCCACCCAGTGAATGCAATACACCAGTACCCACAGTTAGCACAGACAAGGATAAAGGAAAATATACATCACGCTGCAGTCACTCAGGAATACACTATAAATGTGCAGGGCAAAATAAACACAAATATAGGAAGGAGTAAGTAAGACAAGGGAAAATACACCACCAGCAACGATACTCCAATGACCAGCTCTCCACTCCAGACCGAGATAACAAATGCGCAAGACAGAAGCTATAATCGGCGACACCCAATGATCAGGAGAACTATAAAAAGGCAATGGGCATGGCCCAGCCTCCAATCCGAGAATCAGGTAAATTAACCCCGGAACAGCTAGACAAAATCTAGCCGACACCAATGAGCAAAAAGTGGTCAAAAGCGGAACTACCGCTGTCTGTCGGATGACCTGGTCTGAACAGCGTCCAACATGACAGTACCCCGCCTTCTACGAGGGACCCCAGGGCCCTCACGGCTTATAGGACCCGGCTTGTCCGGATGAAGACGATGAAAAAACCTGATCAGCCGATCCACATGAATGTCCAAGGCTGGTGCCCAGGACCTCTCCTCAGGCCCATAACCACGCCAGTGTACCAAGTACTGTAAAGTGCGGCGCACTACACGAGAGTCAACCACCTTGGAGACTTCAAATTCCAGGTTACCATCCACCAAGACTGGAGATGGCATAGGCGCCGTGTCCACAGAACCCACCACCCTCTTCAGAAGAGACCTGTGGAACACGTTGTGTATCTTATACACCGTAGGGAGCTCCAGTCGGTACGCTACTGGGTTAATGACGGCGGTTACCCTAAATGGACCAATAAACCATGGACCCAATTTAAGGGACGGAATTTTGAGTCTTATGTCTTTTGTGGATAACCACACCCAGTCACCCACACTCAGGTCCGGACCTGGCACACGCCTACTGTCAGCCACACGTTTGTACCTAGCACCCACACTCAACAGGCACTGTTTAACTCTCCTCCAGACTGACGACAATTGTGCTCCTAAGCGGTCCTCCTCCGGAACGCCGGAAGAACCCCTTTGACTCAAAGTAAAAAATTGAGGATGTAGCCCGTAAACACAAAAAAACGGAGACTCCCCAGATGACTCCTGGCGATGATTATTGATGGCAAACTCAGCCAAAGGAAGAAAGGTAGACCACTCCTCCTGATTATCAGAGACAAAGCAGCGTAAGTACTGTTCAAAATTTTGGTTCATACGCTCAGTCTGACCATTTGACTGAGGATGAAACGCCGAAGAATGAGACAACTTGATCCCCAGCCGTGAGCAAAATGCTTTCCAAAATTTTGCCACAAACTGAGACCCCCTATCAGACACGATGTCAGACAGAACCCCATGAAGTCTGACCACCTCCTGCACAAATACCTGCACCAGAGTCTTAGCGTTAGGCAACGAAGGCAAAGGCACAAAGTGCAACATTTTTGAGAACCGATCAACAATCACCAAGATGACCGTGTTCCCAGCTGATGAGGGCAAATCAGTGATGAAATCCATGGAGATTTCCATCCATGGCTTACTAGGTACCTCAAGAGGAAGTAGTGTGCCAACAGGACGGGAGCGAGGCGTCTTAGCTCTAGTGCACGTGGTACAAGCTGACACGTATGAGACCACGTCCTGTAGGATCTTGGGCCACCAAAACCGACGTGACACCAACTCCAAGGTACCTCTAACCCCTGGGTGGCCAGCCAGGACAGCATCATGATGCTCCGCCAAAACCTTTAAGCGGAGATGAAGCGGTACAAAAGATTTGTTGATAGGAAGCTCAGATGGTACCTCCTCCTGAGCCTCGGCAATCTCAGCCTCCACCTCGGTAGTGAGAGCCGAAACCACAACACCCTTTTGGAGGATGGGTACTGGATCCTCCCGAGGTTCTCCCCCCGGAAAACACCTGGACAGAGCATCTGCCTTAGTGTTTTTAGACCCCGGTCTGTAGGTGACAATAAAATTGAACCGCGTGAAAAACAATGCCCAGCGAGCCTGTCTGGGAGACAGACGCTTGGCAGACTCCAAATAAAGCAAATTCTTATGGTCGGTAACAACAGTGACCTGATGAATTGACCCCTCCAAGAAGTGTCGCCATTCCTCAAAGGCCAATTTGATTGCCAACATCTCTCTGTTGCCGATATCGTAGTTATGTTCGGCGGGCGACAATTTCTTGGAAAAATAGGCGCACGGACGCAAACCGCTCAAAGATGAGCCTTGTGACCGCACCGCCCCCACACCAACCTCAGATGCATCGACTTCCACCACAAAAGGTTTCGATACATCTGGCTGTACCAGAATGGGGGCCGAAACAAACCTGTTTTTAAGAGATTCGAATGCGCACACAGCAGCCTCAGGCCAAATGGAGAAATTGGTACCCTTTTTAGTCATGTCAGATAGCGGTTTAGCAATGGTGGAAAAATCCTTGATAAATTTCCTATAGTAGTTAGAAAACCCAAGGAACCGCTGAAGTGCTTTCAGGTTATCAGGCCGTTCCCAATGCAACACCGCTTGGACCTTAGCGGCGTCCATTTTAGAACCAGAGGCAGACACAATATAGCCCAAGAAAGGCAACTCCTGTGTTGTGAATTCTGCTTTTGAATTCCCTCCGGTGCTAGTAGGTGGTAATGCAGTTGTCCCTGGGTTGCAGTCCTGGTCAGGTGTGTCTGCTGATTGCAGTTCTGACTGGGGTATTTAGGTGTGCAGGATTCATTTGTCCTTGCCAGTTGTCAATTATTGTTGTTGGGAGGTGTTGGACCTCTGCCTGGTTCCTCCTGTCTTTCTGCCAAATCAGCAAAGATAAGTGTCTGTTTTTTTTTTCCTGTGGCACACATGCTGTGTGCTTCACAATTCAGTGCTATTCTTTGTGTTTTCTTGTCCAGCTTAGATTGTGTCAGTATTTTCTCAGTCTTGCTGGATTCTCTGGAGTGGCAGATATACATTCCATGTCTTTAGTTAGATTGTGGAACTTTTTGTGTTATCTGTTGTGGATATTTTTGGAATGGTTTTAATACTGACCGCCTAGTAATCTGTCCTATCCTTTCCTATTTAGCTAGAGTGGCCTCTTTTGCTAAATCCTGTTTTCTACCTGCGTGTGTCTATTCTTCTCCTACTCACAGTCATTATTCGTGGGGGCTGCCTATCCTTTGGGGGTCGGCTCTGAGGCAAGATAGCATTCCTATTTCCATCTATAGGGGTATTTAGTCCTCCGGCTGTGTCGAGGTGTCTAGGGTTTGTTAGGCACACCCCACGGCTACTTCTAGTTGCGGTGTTAGTTCAGGATTTTTGGTCAGTACAGGTTCCACCGACTCCAGAGAAAGTTTTCATGCGGCTCCAAGGTCACCGGATCATAACAGTACAACTGGCCAATAATGAGTTAAATGCATCTCAGAAGAAGGGAAGAAAGGTGTTGAGCCATTTTTTTTTCTGCAGTCTGTTTTGTCTTCTCTTCCCTCTTTATTTATGGGTGGCTGAGGAGTCTTTTGCCAGCATGGATGTTCAGGAATTAGCTTCTCGTGTAGACCAGCTTGCTGCTAGGGTACAGGGTATTTCTGATTATATTGTTCAGACTCCTGCTTTAGAGCCGAAGATTCCTACTCCTGATTTGTTTTTTGGTGATAGGTCCAAATTTTGGGGTTTTAAAAACAATTGTAAACTGTTTTTTGCTCTGAGACCGCAATCCTCCGGTGATTCCATTCAGCAGGTTAAAATTGTCATCTCCCTGCTGCGTGGCGATCCACAGGATTGGGCATTTTCCCTGGAATCTGGGAATCCGGCCTTGCTTAATGTAGATTCCTTTTTTCAGGCTTTAGGATTATTATATGATGAACCGAATTCTGTGGATCAAGCGGAGAAAACCTTGTTGGCCCTGTCTGAGGGTCAAGAGGCGGCAGAATTGTATTGTCAGAAATTTAGAAAGTGGTCTGTGTTGACTAAATGGAATGATGATGCTTTGGCGGCAATTTTTAGAAGGGTGTTTCTGAATCCGTTAAAGATGTTATGGTGGGGTTTCCCATGCCTTCCGGTCTGAGTGATTCTATGTCTCTGGCCATTCAGATTGATCGGCGCTTGCGGGAGCGTCAAACTGTGCACGCTGTGGCGTCGTCCTTAGAGCAAAGTCCTGAGCCAATGCAGTGTGATAGGATTTTGTCTAGAACGGAACAACAAGGATTCAGACGTCAGAATAGGTTGTGTTATTATTGTGGCGACGCTTCTCATGTCATTTCAGTCTGCCCTAAGTGGACAAAAAGGATCGCTAGTTCATTTACTATCATTACTGTACAACCTAAATTTCTGTTATCGGTGTCCTTGATCTGCTCATTGTCATCATTTTCTGTCATGGCGTTTCTGGATTCAGGCGCCGCCTTGAACTTAATGGATTTTGAGTTGGCCAGGCGTTGTGGTTTTCCCTTGCAGCCTTTGCAGAACCCTATTCCTTTAAGGGGGATTGATGCTACACCTTTGGCTAAAAATAAGCCCCAGTTTTGGACACAGGTGACCATGCACATGGCGCCAGCCCATCAGGAAGATTGTCGATTTCTGGTGTTGCATAATTTGCATGATGTTATCGTGCTGGGGTTCCCGTGGTTGCAGGTATATAATCCTGTGTTGGATTGGAAATCTATGTCTGTGACTAGTTGGGGTTGTCAGGGGGTTCATAATGATGTTCCTTTTATGTCAATCTCCTCTTCTTCCTCTTCTGAAATTCCAGAGTTTTTGTCTGATTTTCAAGATGTATTCAATGAGCCCAAGTCCAGTTCCCTTCCACCGCACAGGGACTGTGATTGTGCGATTGACTTGATTCCAGGCAGTAAGTTTCCTAAGGGCCGACCTTTCAACCTGTCTGTGCCTGAACATACCGCCATGCGGAGTTATGTTAAGGAGTCTTTGGAGAAAGGGCATATTTGGCCATCTTCTTCACCGTTGGGAGCAGGTTTGTTTTTTGTTGCTAAGAAGGATGGCTCCTTGAGACCTTGTATTGATTATCACCTCTTGAATAAGATCACGGTCAAGTTTCAATACCCTTTACCTTTGCTTTCCGATTTGTTTGCTAGGATTAAGGGGGCTAGTTGGTTTACGAAGATTGACCTTCGGGGGGCATATAATCTTGTTCGTATTAAGCAGGGTGATGAATGGAAAACTGCATTTAATATGCCGAAGGCCATTTTGAATACCTTGTGATGCCATTCGGGCTCACTAACGCTCCATCTGTTTTTCAAACCTTCATGCATGATATCTTCCGGACTTATATTGATAAATTCTTGGTTGTATATTTGGACGATATTTTGATTTTTTCCGATGATTGGAAGTCTCATGTGGAACAGGTCAGGATGGTATTTCAGATCCTTCGTGACAATGCTTTGTTTGTGAAGGGGTCTAAGTGTCTCTTTGGGGTGCAGAAGGTTTCTTTTTTGGGCTTTATTTTTTCTCCCTCATCTATGGAGATGGATCCGGTTAAGGTTCAGGCCATTCATGATTGGATTCAACCCACATCCGTGAAGAGCCTTCAGAAATTTTTGGGTTTAGCAAATTTTTATCGCCGGTTCATTGCTAACTTCTCCAGCGTGGTTAAACCCTTGACTGATTTGACTAAAAAAGGCGCTGATGTGGCGAATTGGTCCTCTGCGGCTGTCTCTGCCTTTCAGGAGCTTAAACCCAATTTACTTCTGCTCCGGTGTTGCGCCAACCAGATGTTTCTCTTCCGTTTCAGGTTGAGATTGATGCTTCTGAGATTGGGGCAGGGGCCGTTTTGTCTCAGAGGGATTCTGTTGGTTCTTTGATGAAACCGTGTGCCTTCTTCTCCCGCAAGTTTTCGTCTGCTGAACACAATTATGATGTCGGCAATCGGGAGTTGTTGGCTATGAAGTGGGCGTTTGAGGAGTGGCGACATTGGCTTGAGGGAGCTAAGCACTGTATTGTGGTCCTGACCGATCATAAGAATTTGATTTACCTCGAATCTGCCAAACGGCTGAGTCCTAGACAGGCTCGATGGTCCTTGTTTTTTTCCCATTTTGATTTCGTGGTTTCGTATCTTCCGGGTTCTAAGAATATTAAGGCTGATGCCCTTTCTAGGAGTTTTTTGCCTGATTCTCCTGAGGTCCTTGAACCGGTCGGCATTTTGAAAGCAGGGGTGGTCCTTTCTGCCATTTCCCCTGATTTACGGCGGGTTCTTCAGGAATTTCTGGCTGATAGACCTGACCGCTGTCCTGTGGGGAAATTGTTTGTTCCTGACAGATGGACTAGTAGAGTGATTTCTGAGGTTCACTGTTCTGTGTTGGCTGGTCATCCTGGTATTTTTGGTACCAGAGATTTGGTTGGTAGGTCCTTTTGGTGGCCTTCGTTGTCACATGATGTGCGTTCTTTTGTGCAGTCCTGTGGGACTTGTGCGCGGGCCAAGCCTTGTTGTTCCCGTGCTAGTGGGTTACTTTTGTCATTACCGGTCCCTGAGAGGCCCTGGACGCATATTTCTATGGATTTTATTTCTGATCTTCCGGTTTCCCAGAGGATGTCGGTTATCTGGGTTGTTTGTGACCGGTTTTCTAAGATGGTTCATTTGGTGCCTTTGCCTAAATTGCCTTCCTCTTCAGAGTTGGTTCCGTTGTTTTTTCAGCATGTGGTTCGTTTGCATGGTATTCCGGAGAATGTGTCCGACAGAGGTTCCCAGTTTGTTTCTAGGTTTTGGCGGGCCTTTTATGCTAGGCTGGGCATTAATTTATCTTTTTCTTCTGCATTTCATCCTCAGACAAATGGCCAGACCAAGCGAACTAATCAGACTTTGGTGACTTATTTGAGATGCTTTGTGTCTGCCGATCAGGATGATTGGGTGGCCTTTTTGCCATTGGCCGAGTTTGCCCTTAATAATCGGGCTAGTTCGGCTACTTTGGTTTCGCCTTTTTTTTTGTAATTTTGGTTTTCATCCTCGTTTTTCTTCTGGGCAGGTTGAGCCTTCTGACTGTCCTGGTGTGGATTCTGTGGTTGACAGGTTGCAGCAGATTTGGGCTCATGTGGTGGACAATTTGGTGTTGTCTCAGGAGGAGGCTCAACGTTTTGCTAACCGTCGTCGGTGTGTTGGTTCCCGGCTTCGGGTTGGGGATTTGGTTTGGTTGTCTTCCCGTCATGTTCCTATGAAGGTCTCTTCCCCTAAGTTTAAGCCTCGGTTTATTGGTCCTTATAGGATTTCTGAGATTATTAATCCGGTGTCTTTTCGATTGGCGCTTCCCGCCTCTTTTGCTATCCATAATGTCTTCCATAGATCTTTATTGCGGAAATATGTGGTGCCCGTTGTTCCCTCTGTTGATCCTCCGGCCCCTGTTTTGGTTGATGGGGAGTTGGAGTATGTGGTTGAGAAGATTTTGGATTCTCGTTTTTCGAGGCGGAGGCTTCAGTACCTTGTCAAATGGAAGGGTTATGGCCAGGAGGATAATTCTTGGGTTTTTGCTTCTGATGTCCATGCTGCTGATCTGGTCCGTGCCTTTCATCTGGCTCGTCCTGATCGGCCTGGGGGCACTGGTGAGGGTTCGGTGACTGTTGTGAATTCTGCTTTTGGGTTCCCTCCGGTGGTAGTAGGTGGTAATGCAGTTGTCCCTGGGTTGCAGTCCTGGTCAGGTGTGTCTGCTGATTGCAGTTCTGACTGGGGTATTTAGGTGTGCAGGATTCATTAGTCCTTGCCAGTTGTCAATTGTTGTTGGGAGGTGTTGGACCTCTGCCTGGTTCCTCCTGTCTTTCTGCCAAATCAGCAAAGATAAGTGTCTGTTTTTTTTTTCTTGTGGCACACATGCTGTGTGCTTCACAATTCAGTGCTATTCTTTGTGTTTTCTTGTCCAGCTTAGATTGTGTCAGTATTTTCTCAGTCTTGCTGGATTCTCTGGAGTGGTAGATATACATTCCATGTCTTTAGTTAGATTGTGGAACTTTTTGTATTATCTGTTGTGGATATTTTTGGAAGGGTTTTAATACTGACCGCCTAGTAATCTGTCCTATCCTTTCCTATTTAGCTAGAGTGGCCTCTTTTGCTAAATCCTGTTTTCTACATGCGTGTGTCTATTCTTCTCCTACTCACAGTCATTATTCGTGGGGGGCTGCCTATCCTTTGGGGGTCTGCTCTGAGGCAAGATAGCATTCCTATTTCCATCTATAGGGGTATTTAGTCCTCCGGCTGTGTCGAGGTGTCTAGCGTTTGTTAGGCACACCCCACGGCTACTTCTAGTTGCGGTGTTAGTTCAGGATTTGCGGTCAGTACAAGTTCCACCGACTCCAGAGAAAGTTTTCATGCAACTCCAAGGTCACCGGATCATAACACTCCTGTACCGAAAACACACATTTCTCCAGTTTTGCATACAGCCTATTCTCTCTGGGAAGCTGTAGCACCTGCCTGACATGATCTAAATGAGTGTCACGGTCACAAGAATATATGAGGATGTCATCAAGGTACACAATAACGAATTTCTCCAAAACATGTGAGAACACATCATTTATGAAATGCTGAAACACTGCAGGTGCGTTTGTCAACCCAAATGGCATCACCAAATTTTCAAAATGACCCTCAGGGGTATTAAAAGCCGTCTTCCACTCATCACCTTGACGGACTCTTATGAGGTTGTACGCCCCCCTGAGGTCAAGCTTGGTAAACCACTTAGCACCTGCCACCTGGTTGAACAAATCCGGTATCAATGGCATAGGGTATGGATCACGAACCGTAATCTGGTTTAACTCCCGGAAATCCAGACACGGCCGTAGTCCACCATCTTTCTTCTTAACGAAGAAGAACCCTGCTACCACCGGAGAGGATGAAGGCCTGATGTGCCCTTTGCTCAAACTTTCAGCAATGTAATCCTTTAGCGCTTGTCTCTCCGGACTGGAGATGTTAAACATCCTTGCTTTGGGCAATTTAGCCCCTGGTTTAAACCTGATAGTACAGTCATAGGGACGATGTGGTGGCAACTCTGAACAACCCTTCTCAGAGAACACATCCACAAAATCCAGAAGTGACTCAGGGACACTTGAAGTCACAGCAGCAACACATGTGGCCAAGCAATTCTCCTGGCAGAAATCACTCCACTGAATTATGTCCTGAGTTTTCCAGTCTATCACCGGGTTGTGTGTAGACAACCATGGAAAACCCAGAACCAATGGTGCCGGAAGACTCTTGAGCACCTTACATGTAACCTGCTCAGAATGAAGAACCCCAATGTGGAGTTTAATTTCAGACACAAACTCAGTAATCTCCCCCTGTGGGAGAGGAGCAGAATTGATAGCGACCACGCAGATAGGATGAGGCAGTTTTTCGATCCTAAAACCAGCAGTGCACGCAAACTCCTCATCAATGAGATTTGTGGCAGAACCACTATCCACAAAAACAGTGATTGGCAGCTCTCTGCCAGCAACAACAACCTTGGCAAGGAGCATGCACTGAGATACCATCATGGAGGACATACACAAGCTCAGATTGGACTCCTCCACACCCTCTGAGCTTAGAAGTTTTCCGCCGTTGCGTTTTTCTTTGACAGCAGAGGACAGATATTAATAAAATGACCAGTTTTACCGCAGTAAAAACAGGCTCCCTGCTTCCTGAGTACAGGGGCTCGATTCTTAACATGTGATACCCCTGCGACTTACATAGGTTCTGTGGGCTCACCTGCAGCAACCTCACGTGAACCCAAACCTTCACCCACAGGCGGCGTCTCATGATCCCCCTGACCCAAACGGCGATCAATGCGGACAAGACTCATAGCGGAATCTAGTGAAGCAGGAGTCTCGTACATAAGGAGGGCTTTTTTAACCCTATCAGAAACCCCATGAATAAAGTTACTCCGCAGCGGGGAATCATTCCACTGAGTGTCGACCGACCAGCGGCGGAATTCAGAACTGTAATCCTCTGCTACTCACTCCCCCTGGCAAATAGTGCGTATCTTAGATTCTGCTAGAGCCATTCTGTCAGGCTCGTCGTAGATGTTTCCAAGTGCAGAAAAAAAACTATCCACAGAGTCAAATGCCGCAGAATCAGATGGCAAAGAAAACGCCCATGCTTGGGGATCCCCGCTTAATAATGACAACACCAGGCCCACACGCTGAGCCTCATTACTGGAGGAAGTCGGACGCATCCGAAAATATAGTTTGCAAGCCTCACAAAAAGTAACAAATTTACTGCGTTCCCCAGCAAATTTTTCAGGCAACGGATACTTAGGTTCAGCAACTTTATCTGTAACAACGGCTTGCACATTAGATACTGCTATTCCCTGTTGCTGCACTGCCCCCCTCAACTCAGTGACCTGTAGGAACAGTGCCCTCAACTGGCGGTTTATGGAAATCATGGGATCCATGGAAATAATGTTGGCCGATTATAATGTCGCGGAGAGACTAGGTGGGTGAGAGCTTATAACCCGGGCCCCTGCAATTTCCCTAAGACTAGGGAAATACTGACTGGCCCTCTACCTGAAGTTTACACTGATGGTGTGCATGTTCAGGCCTCAAACCTCACCCTGCCTCCTGATACAACCCTGAGATGGAAACCTCTGCCCTCCACCCAGTGAATGCAAAACACCAGTACCCACAGTTAGCACAGACAAGGATAAAGGAAAATATACATCACGCTGCAGTCACTCAGGAATACACTATAAATGTGTAGGGCAAAATAAACACAAATATAGGAAGGAGTAAATAAGACAAGGGAAAATACACCACCAGCAACGATACTCCAATGACCAGCTCTCCACTCCAGACCGAGATAACAAATGCGCAAGACAGAAGCTATAATCGGCGACACCCAATGATCAGGAGAACTATAAAAAGGCAATGGGCATGGCCCAGCCTCCAATCCGAGAATCAGGTAAATTAACCCCGGAACAGCTAGACAAAATCTAGCCGACGCCAATGAGCAAATAGTGGTCAAAAGCGGAACTACCGCTGTTTGTCGGATGACCTGGTCTGAACAGCGTCCGACATGACAGCCTGTCAGCTGTTATGGAAGTGAACATGCCTGCTGTTTTTGTGTCACCAAGCACAACACATCTTTCTTTATCCATCACAACATCTCCGCCTGCAGGAAGGCCTTGGAGACCTCCTCGACCACAATTTGGGATTAGCTCCCTTCTTGGTGAGGGCACCTAGGGGAGCCACCAAAGTTGAGAAGTGGGGAATGAACTGGCGATAATAGTTGATATACCCCATAAAGCGCTGCACTGCTTTGAGAGAATGGGGTTCCTGACAGTCCATCACAGCCTGTAGCTTGGCATGATCTTTAGCCAATCCTTGGGCAGAGATGATATAGCCCAGGAAAGGCAAAGACTCCTGCTCAAACACACACTTCTCCAACTTGGCATAGAGGGAGTTTGCCCGTAGGAGGTTGAAGACTTTGCAAACATTTCTCCGGTGGGAGTCTATATCTGGAGATTAGATGAGAATATCATCCAGATAGACTACAACCGAGGTGGAGAGCATATCCTGGAAGATATCATTCACAAAGTCTTGGAAAACGGCATCCGAGACCTTCCTGATGGTCCAATAGGAGTTGCAACAGGACCTGAGCATGTGACCCCCCCGAACTCCAATGGGAGGTCGTCCCGTGGGCATGCTCAGTATGGGAAAAGCAGGATTTAGTTCCTGAAACATCTGCTCGCTGTTGATCAATGCTGGCTATAAAGGCAGAGCCTGGAAAGACAGCAGTAACCAAGCGCACAGTATCAGCTTGACCCAGACACTGGGACCGACGTCTCCGATGAGCAGGCTCCACTTTGGCTGGAAGAGAATGGGAGACCGCAGCGGACATGGCTCGAGATTCCTCCTGTGCAGGGGTGGGAACTCGACTCCTAACACCTTGGAGATCACAGTCATACAGCTCAAGACTTGTGGACAGCTATCCAAGCCGAGTTAGGGTAATGGCTGTGTCCATTGAACCTGCAGCCAGGGAAGGCCTTGTGTGACAATGGTGCAAACCTGGTGGCGGCCCTAAGCTGAGTCAACCTCACACAAATGTCTTGCATGGCTCATGTCCTCAACCTGCTGGTACAGCAACTTCTCTGTCACTATCTGGCCTGCTGTGGAAAGCAAAGTTGCTGTTTGCTCACTTATGATGATCGCATCTGGCATGTCATCGACTTGGATTGCTTCACAGGCCACTCAGCCTACTTGTTAATGATATAATTTGTGATTTACTGACATAGTGGAATTCCACTCTGCACATGTAGCGATTGTGGCAGCAGCAACGAGCACTGGTGCAGTATGTCATTTTGCATAGCCTTGGCCAATGCAGCACGGACATGGTGCAAATCATGCTTGTGGAATGGGCACAGATGAAGGACCTCTGCACCCTTCTGCACAGTTTCAAAATGGCTACTAAGATGGTTAGCGCTGACAATCCCATTAACAGCATCACTATTCTGGTCATTTACATTCTGGAGCACACTTTAAATAGTCTGCGTGAGGAGGTGGTGGTAGCAGAGGAAAAATTGAAAGCACAGGTGGATTCAGAAGGGATAACAATATCTCTAAGTTTTGGACTGTTATCGCACAGGCGGGTTCCATGGGAGGGTGAATTACAGCGATCGAGGGGGACTCATGGTGCCAGACAGACTGTTAGTCAAGGAACAAATTGAGGACAACAGTGAGGAAAAGGTGATGGGTGGGCAACAGCCTGGAGATGAAGAGGATGATGATACCCTCTCTGTTTTCCGTGGTTGGCAGGAGGGGATGGAGGAAACAACCTTGAGTGTTACCTTGTCACCAACGCACCATAGACTTGGACCTCATGGAAGTGCCCAACACATGAGTGTCTTCTTTCTGCATAATCTTAGGGTTGGAAATAGTGCTGACTACTGGGCTGTGACTTTGTTAGATCCACAGTACAAGAATAAATTTTAACAGATGCTTCCCCCCTGTAAGGGGATGCGTGCATGCTGAAATATCAAAATACACTTGTAGACAATTTTAAGAGTGATTTTCCGAAACACAACATAGAGGCACACAGTGTGCATTGCAGTTCTAAACTTTCAACCCAAGGGAATGTCAAGGCATCAATGCATCAATGCAAAAACATTAGCAACAGCAGCAGCGTATGGGGCATAAATAATTTCTGTGAGTCATTTCACACATTTTTTAGTCCAGCCCATGCACAAGCAGAACAGAGTACAAGTCTGACACGTTGACAGTCAGCCCATGGCTGACTATTTCTGTATCATTGCATAATGTTCTACTCTGAGTCAATTTCCTGTCAACCTGTGTTACTTTCCTTATATTTTTCTAATAGTACTTAATGAAACTGATGTTTGTGCCTTCTGAGTGTGGCAGGGAAAAAAATAATTGGAGCTGTTGCATGAGGTATTAGGGCTTCCAGTAAAGAAGGCTTACACCACTTCCTTAATCACCAGAACTTCAATGAAACCTCAATTCATAGCTGAAAATGCTGGCCCAGACCCTGATACTTCATGCATGGCCCATGCATGACTGCTTCTGTTTCATCATATAATTTTCTACTGTAGGTCAATTAATCAGTCAACAACCTGTGTTACTTTCTTTACATTTTTCTACCAATAGCACGCTATGAAGCTGATGATTGTGCCATCTGAGCATGGCTAACAAAAAAAAAATTAAGATGCGGCATGAGTTATCAGGACCAAGCGAAGAAGGCTCACACCACTCCTTTAACCACCAGGTCTTCATTGAAACATCAATTCAAAGCTGTAAATGCAGGGCCTGACCCTGAAACCTCATGCATGGCCTATGGCTCACTGCTTCTGACCCATTATAAAATGTTCTAATGTGGGTCAATTGATCAGTCAACAAACTGTATCACTTGCCTTACATTTTTCTACCAATAGTACTCTATGAAACTGATGTTTGTGCCATCTTAATGTGGCTGGAAAAACAAAAAAATTGGAGCTGTTGCATGCGGTATCAGGGCTCCCTGCAAAGAAGATTTACAGCACTTCCTTAATCACCAGGTCTTCATTGAAATTTAAATTCAAAGCTGTAAATGCTGACACAGACCCTGATACCTCATGTATGGCCAATGGCTGACTGCTTCTGTTCCATTATAGCATTTTCTACTGTGGGTCAATTGATCAATCAACTACCTGTATTACTTTCCTTATATTTTTCTACCAATAGTACTTTATGAAATTGATGTTTGTGCCATATGAGTGTTGCTGTGGAAAAGAATGGAGCTGTTGCATGAGGTATTAGGGCTCCCACCAAAGACGGCTCACACCGCTCCCTCAACCACCAGGTCTTCATTGAAACTTCAAGTCAAAGCTGTAAATTTTGGCCCAGACCCTGATACCTCATGCATGGGCCATGGCTCACTGCTTCTGTGCCATTATAAAATGTTGTAGTGTGGGTCAATTGATCGGTCAAAAACCTGTGTTACGTGACTTGCATGTCTCCACCTATACTACTCAATGAAACTGATGTGCATGCCATATAAGTGTGGCTGGAAAAATACAATGGAGCTATTGCATGAGGTATCAAGTCTCCCATCAAAGATGGCTTACACCGCTCTCTTGACCACTAGGTCTTCATTGAAATTTCATTTCAAAGCTGTAAATGTTGTCCCAGACCCTGATGCTTCGAGCATGTCCCATGGCTCACTGCTTATGTGCCATTATAATATGTTCTACTCTGAGTCAGTTGATCAGTCAACAACCTGTGTTACGTGACTTACATTTTTCTACCAATAGTACTCTATGAAAGTGATGTTTGCACCTTCTGAGTGTTGCTGGGAAAAGCTAGAGCTGTTGCATGAGGTATCAAGGCTCCCAACACAGAAGGCTTACACCACTTTCTTAACCACCAGATCTTCATTGAAACTTCAATTCAAAGCTGGAAATGCTGGGCCATACCCTGAAACCACATTCATGGCCCATGTATGACTGTTTCCATTTTATTATAAAATTTTCTACTGTAGGTCATTTGATCAGTCAATAACCTATGTTATTTTTGTTACTTTTTCTACCAAGAGGACACAATGAAACTGATGTTTGTACCATATGAGTGTGGCTGAGAAAAAAAAATGCAGCTGTTGCATGAGGTATCAGGACTCCAAACAAAGAAGACTTACACCGCTCCGTTAACCACTGGGTCTTCATTAAAACTTAAATTCAAAACTGGAAATGCTGGCCCAGTCCCCGTTACCTCATGCATGGTCAATGGCTGACTGCTTTGGTGCAATTATAAAATATTCCACTGTGGGCCAATTGAGTAGTCAACTACCAGTGTTACTTTCCTTGCATTTTTCTAACAATAGTGCTGTATGAAATTTATGTTTGTGCCATATGAGTGTGGCTGGAAAAATAAAATGGAGCTCCCAGCAAAGACGGCTTATACCGCTCCATTAACCACCAGATCTTCATTGAAACTTGAATTCAAAGATGTAAATACTGGGCCAGAACCTGATACCTCATGCATGACCGATGGCTTACTGCTTTTGTGCTATTATAAAATGTTCTACTGTGGATCAATTGATCAGTCAACTACCTGTATTAATTTGCTTACATTTTTCTACCAATAGTACTCTACGAAACTGATGTTTATGCCTTCTGAGTGAGGCTGTGAAAAAATAAAGCTGTTGCATGAGGTATTAGAGCTCCCAGCACAGAAGGCTTACAC
Source organism: Ranitomeya variabilis (assembly GCF_051348905.1). Taxonomy (NCBI): domain Eukaryota; kingdom Metazoa; phylum Chordata; class Amphibia; order Anura; family Dendrobatidae; genus Ranitomeya; species Ranitomeya variabilis. Next base: position 201,606,092 of record NC_135233.1, read on the forward strand.
CACTCCCTTAATTACCAGGTCTTCATTGAAACTTTAGTTCAAAGCTGGAAATGCTGGCTTAGACCCTGATACCACATGCATGGCCCATGCATGACTGCTTCCATTTTATTATAAAATTTTTTTACTGTAGGTCATTTGATCAGTCAACAACCTTCATTACTTTCATTACATTTTTCTACCAATAGTTTGCAATTAAACTGATGTTTGTACCATCTGAGTGTGGCTGAGAAAAAAAAATGCAGCTTTTGCATGAGGTATCAGGGCTCCCAGAAAAGAAGACTTAAACCACTTCCTAAATCACCAGAACTTCATTGAAACTTCAATACAAAGCTGGAAATGCTGACCAAGACCCTGTTACCTCATGCATGGCCCATGGCTGACTGCTTCTGTGTCATTATAAAATGTTCTATTGTCGGTCAGTTGATCAATCATCTATGTGTGTTACTTTCCTCACATTATTCTACCAATAGTACTCTATAAAACTGATGTTTGTGCCATATGAGTGTGGTTAGAAAAATAAAATGAAGCTGTTGCATGAGTTATAAGGGGTCCCAGCAAGGATGGCTTACACTGCTCCGTTAACCACCAGGTCTTTATTGAAACTTCAATTCAAAGCTGTAAATGCTTGACCAGACCCTGATACCTCATGCATGACCCATGGCTCACTGCTTCTGTGCCATTATAAAATGTTCTACTGTGGGTCAATTGATCAGTCAACTAACTGTGTTACTTTCGTTACATTTTTCTACCAATAGTATACAATGAAACTGATGTTTGGGCCATCTAAGTGTAGCTGGGAAAAAAATGCAGCTGTTACATGAGGTATCAGGGTCTTCATTGAAACTTTAATTCAAAGCAAGAAATGCTGGCCCAGACCCTGATACATCATGCATGGCCCATGGCTGACTGCTTTGGTGCCATTGTAAAATGTTCTACTGTGGGCCAATTGATTAGTCAACTGCCTGTGTTACTTACATTTTTCTAACAATAGTGTTCTATGAAACTTATGTTTGTGCCATCTAAGTGTGGCTGGAAAAAACAAACAAAAACTGTTGTATGATGTATCAGGGCTCACATCAACGAAGGCTTACATGGCTCCCTTAACCACCAGGTCTTCATTGATATTTAAATTCAAAGCTGTAAATGCTTTCCCAGACTGTAATACCTCATGCATGGCCCATGACTGACTGCTGTTGTGAAATTAGCAAAAATCTACTGTGGGTCAATTGATGCCAACTTTCATGATATCTGCACCTAATTTTTACTGTTTGTGAAGCTTATTGTCACCCTTTAAGTTCTTATGTATGTTTGGTTTTGTCTTCCATTGAATTTTATCGGGTTCAGGTATGTTCGTCAACTGGTCCGTAAACATGTTCGGAGAACATTGGGAGGTTCGGCAAACCAAACCTTGAAAGGTTCGCAAATCTCTTTTCCTGACACCACTGCCTCTTCTCCTGTGCTAGGTTCTTCCCAATCCCTTGTCCAAAACACTGGCACAGATGCAGGAAGCTTCCTGCCCTGCACTTATTCTTGCACATTTTGACTTACTATAATCAAGCACTTCCAAATCCTTGACCAAGCACAGCGTTCCGCTGTCCCTTTGTATAGGCTTGAAACGAAAAAGAAAGTTTCCAGCCACCTACCCACAGACTTAAATGCTAAATGCACAATTTTCCAGGCTACTTGCCATAGAAATGTTGCAAGTAATACTTGGTCCCCAGCCACCACTTTTTCTAATGGTGTGGGGTACCATCACATGTCCAGGAACATTACCCAAGCCCATACTAATGCAATTACTGGCATTGCCCACCAACACGTGGCTAGGGACTCTACATTGTCGTGACAGCACACGGGTGAACATTGTGGAGACTGGGGCCTAGTCACACCCTGACATTGCACATGTGCTGCTGACAGCAAGGATTGCTGGCCTTACTTCAACCAGGATTTCCTCCGCCTCCTACAGCAGTTCCTGCAACTGCTCATCCTCCTCCTCATCCTCCATCTCTGATGTGTTATCTCAGAGCACATCGTCTACATCAGCCGAAACCTGGAAGCTCTGCAACATTGCCTCAGCGAAGCATCAACAGGCTCTGCTGAAGCAAATTTCTCTAGGAGACAAATCGCACACCGCAGCAAGTCATTAAACAGGAAAAAATGTTTATTAACTTTTTTTTTCATCGTCAGTGATTGACAGGCTACTCTTCCTTCAGTGACTTGGAGCTCTTGCCTGAGATTTAGTGCATGTGCTGTCATTCACCAGGGTGGTGAATGTACAATAAAGTCCTATTGAAGAAATTGGCAAATTTGCAGTTTGCAGATCGTGCCGGACACTGACAACCTTCTTTACTAGGAAGAAAAGCGGTGGAATGATAGCAGAAGTGAAGAAGATGGCCAGTGTCTGGCACAATCTGCAATCTTTGACAGTCTTCTTATCAGGACCTTATTGTGCATGCACCACCCTAGGGAATGATGGCGATTGCACTAGATCTTGGATGGAAGAGGTAGGTCACCAAAAGAAAAGTGATCTTTTAATTATTGACCGGAGACAGGTGGTGAGCAGAGAATATGAAAGAGAGGCAGCAGAACATTAAAAGGGTTGTCCACTAAATGTTTTGCCCCGATAAAATAGTAAAACTTATATTCACCTCCCGTGCCAGCGTCGTTACCACAGTGTCGGCACTCGCACTCCCCAGGGCTGTGATGTGGTGTTGTGACTCAAGCATCCATCACTGTCTCCACCTTTAGACAAACTGAACATGAAGTGGAAGCCAGGTATTAGCTGCAGCACAGACTTCCTCTTCATGTCCAGTTTGTCCGAAGGCGGAGACATTGGCACCAGCGCTGATTGGTCGCCAGGCATCACGTGTCATTCCACCGCATCATAGCCCCTGGACCGCGATTGCCGACACCGTGGGAACAGAGCCGGCACGGGAGTTCAGTATAGGCTATATTATTTTATTGTGGCCAAACATTTATTTTAAAAAGGGGTTGTCCTAAGAGTGGACAATAACTTCAAGCAGACGGCAATTATGGATCATTTATATAACAGTTCAACAATACAATTCAGACTACATCTACAGAAGATCTGTGGTTAGTTCACCAAGATGTTTGGAGCAATGTTCCTTCTGAGTTTCTTAAAAAAATGTGTGCAAGTGTAACGAGAAGAATTGATGCTGCTTTGGTGGCAAAGGGCGGTCACACCAACTATTGAATTGATTTAGATTTATATTGTTAATTCCCTTTGCATTTTGTTAATTGATAAAAATAAAATATTACCACTTTTATTTTTGAAAGCTTTTTGTCACACCTGTATAAAACTTGAGCACAGCATTGAGCATCTGATAGGAGACCAGCCTAGGGGCACAAACCCCTCTGCCGCTCTGCCCAAACCAGCGCTGGACGTAATACTGTTTCTGTGTTAAAATGACGAGGACACAGTAAATAAACCTGGCTGATCCTGTTATTGTTGTGCAAATGTTTTGATTATTTTGATGAGATTCTTTTTAGCCACTCTCTTATTAAGTGTTCTTGACTTCTGAACTTGCCTCTAGTTCCTGTCTTATCTTGACTTTGAACTCAAAGTTTAATTAAGTTTCAGTTCATCCCTGGTACTTCCTTCTGCACCTGTTGGTCTGACCTGATTATTTGCATTGTGGGCAGCCTTCACTAATTGGAAGCTACTTTGAGGACCAAGACCGAAGGATTACCCTGCAGCAGAAACCAAACCCAATGAGGGAGTCAATGTTGTAGATAAAAGAATTTCGTAGACTGCATATCTCAGTTTAGCTAACATCCATCCAGTTGTGAGGCAGAGGGCTCACTTTCTTCTGCACTTAGCGCGTGATGAATATGTTCTTATGTACCAGAGTAGTGTAACCATTGCACCAGCAAACTGCACATTTCAAAGTGGGAGGAGGAGTGGTGTTTGCTTCACTGTAATGATTAGACCCCACTGATCAAACATGGCTGGTCTACTAACTATAAAAGTTTGATGATTCAGGAAGAGAATGCCTGTCCCAAGTGACAGTCAGCATGAGCATTGTTGCTCACTCTGCCTATGCAGCACAGCATATATTTTTTTAGCACACTAATTTAAAATCCAAATTGAAGAAAAGTAGGCATTCCGTCTGTTAGGGCTAGCGGAATGCACCAAATAATAAGAAAGATAAAGTAAGGTGCGTTCGCAGCCCTGGGTCCACCGTGCAGAGATGGAACCTGCTGCCAAGTAATGACGGACTATATGGTGGTACAATGTGGATACACACACGGGTTAACTTCACCCTGTGTGAAGGAAGCAAACCCTGTTGCGTCACAGGGCCACGGTACCGCACCAAGAGCGCAAGCAAGGAGTCTCAGAACTCAATCCCAAGACACAGGATTTGAGTCCATATAGACCTCTTGCGCTCGACACCGCAACTGGGGTGTCAGAGTGAAAGAAATAATAATAAAGATGCACGAGAGTGCATGCAGTGCCGCACTGGTGGACGTCACTAATCACTGAGGCTTGGGTCAGGAAAGCGCTGTGAAAGCGCACTGCGCCGCACTGGCGGTCACAGCAATTAGACGCTGTTTTGTGTGTTACGTGCTGATGGCTAAGTCGGGCGCTAGATAGCAATCATCCACCTTACGTGAGCAGTCATACACAAGGGAGGGGATAATTAATGAACGACTTTCACACATCAACACACACACGTTTACAAGTTTACACTAGCGCATGGCCGTGCAGTCATGCAAACCTTTCATAGCTGCAGCATGTACAGGACCTTCCCAGAAGGACTAATGGGAGGCTGCCACAGAAGTTGAGCACCTTCAGGATCTTCCTGGAGGACCAATGGGATCTGCTGCAGTATCTGAGCATGTGACCCTCGATCTCCAATGGGAGATCTTGCCCTGGACATGCTCAGAAGGGGAAAAGCAGGACTCAGTCCCAAAAGCGTCTGCTCGCCGCTGCCCAGCACTGGCTTCAATGACAGAAGCTGTAAAAGCAGCAGTAACCCTATGCACAGAGTGAGACTGAGCAAGACGCTGGGACCGACGTCTCCGCTGAGCAGACTCCACTGCGGCTGGAGAAGACTGGGAGACCGCGGCAGACATGGTTCGAGATTCCCCCTGTGCAGCGGCGGGAACTCGACTCCTAACATTACCCCCCCTCCTTGGGCCTTGCTACGCTCAAAGGCTGCAATGAGCAACAGAGCCCGAATGTGCTCTACAGGTTCCCAGGTTCTGTCCTCGGGGCCGTGGCCCTTCCAGTCCACCAGATAGTATTTTTTGCCACGTACTACCTTGCATCCCACAATAGCATTGACCTCGTACTCATCCGTGGACGAACCCGATGTCCCGGCAGATGACTCAGAAAACCGGGACATATAGAAGGGCTTTAAGAGGGAAACGTGGAAGGTGTCGGTGATACCAAGGCGCGGAGGAATAGCCAAACGGTAGACTACAGGGTTAACCTGTTCCAGAACCTTGAAAGGACCAATGTAGCGAGGCGCAAACTTAGTGGACTCAACTCGCAGCCTCATGTGACGGGCGGAGAGCCACACTAAGTCACCAGGAGCGAAGGTCGGAGCGGGGCGCTGGTGAGCATCGGCAGAAACCCTCATTCTCTCCTTGGAAGCCCGAATGGCATCCTGTGTGCGGTCCCAAATGTCACGTGCCTCCACTGCCCAGTTTGCCACCCTGGAATCAGTGGATGACACGGGCATGGGCACAGGGACACGCGGATGCTGGCAGTAATTAAAAAGAAAAGGAGTCTGCCCAGTGGAATCGGCTACGGCGTTGTTCAGAGCAAATTCTGCCCAAGGTAACAAAGATGCCCAGTCATCCTGCCTAGCAGAGACAAAATGTCGCAAATATGTCACCAGAGTCTGGTTGGCCCTCTCTACAAACCCATTCGTCTCGGGATGATATGCAGAGGAGATATTTAGTTCTATGCTGAGTAAACGACAGAGCTCTCTCCAAAACCGAGACGCGAACTGGGGACCTCGGTCACTGACAATTTTATCAGGCATGCCATGTAAACGGAAAATATGTTTAATGAACAACGCCGCCAAGGCCCGTGCAGAAGGTAACCGTGGAAGCGGCACCAAGTGCACCATCTTAGAGAAATGATCGGTGACAACCCAGATAACGATGCAGTTACGAGACTTGGGTAAACCCACCACGAAGTCCATCCCGACCATCTCCCAGGGCCTGTCAGCCACCGGCAGGGGGTAAAGTTGCCCAGCAGGCCGTTGCCGAGGAGACCGATTCTTGGCGCAGGAGACACACGCCCGAATATGGTCCCTGACGTCACGGGCCATATGCGGCCACCAGTACGTCCTCGTCAAAAGCTCAGATGTCCTCTTGGTCCCAAAATGTCCACCCACCCTGGACGAGTGAGCCCAAGAGAGAACCTCCGGTCACAAATTAGATGGAACGAAAGTCTTGCCTGGGGGCACAGACTCTAGCAAAACCAGAGCCACAGTTCTCATGCTCTCAGAAGGGACAATAAGCCGATGCTCCTCCTCCTCCTCCTCCTCAGATGACACTACGGAGCGAGAGAGCATCGGCACGAATGTTCTTCTCCCCAGAGAGAAAATGGAGAGTAAAATGGAACCGGGAGAAGAACAGGGACCATCTAGCCTGGCGAGAATTCAGCCGCTGGGCCATCTGTAAGTACACCAAGTTCTTGTGGTCTGTGAACACTTGGAAGGGAAAGCGAGCTCCCTCCAAGAGGTGTTTCCACTCTGAGAAAGCCAACTTCATGGCTAGCAACTCCCTGTCCCCGATGGAATAATTCCTCTCCGCTGGTGAAAAGGTCTTAGAGAAGAAGAAGCAAGGATACTTCTGACCTTGAGCATCCTTTTGGAAGAGGACTGCTCCAGTACCAACGGATGAGGCATCCACCTCCATAATAAATGGCTTATCTACATCGGGGCGATGTAGGATGGGAACGCTAGCGAAGTGTGACTTAATCAAGAGAAAGGCCTTGGAGACCTCCTCTGACCACAACTTGGGATTTGCTCCCTTCTTGGTGAGGGCAACCAAGGGAGCTACCAAAGTTGAGAAGTGGGGAATGAACTGGTGATAGTAATTAATGAACCCCATAAAGCGCTGCACCGCTTTGAGAGAATGGGGTTCCTGCCAGTCCATCACAGCCTGTAGCTTGGCAGGATCCATAGCCAATCCCTGGGCAGAGATGATATAGCCAATTAAAGGCAAGGACTCCTGCTCAAATACACACTTCTCCAACTTGGCATAGAGGGAGTTAGCCCGTAGGAGGTCGAAGACCTTGCAAACATCTCTCCGGGGGAGTCTATATCTGGAGAGTAGATGAGAATATCATCCAGATAAACTACGACCGAGGTGGAAAGCATATCCCGGAAGATGTCGTTTACAAAGTCTTGGAAAACGGCTGGGGCATTACAGAGCCCGACAGGCATCACCAGATATTCATAGTGCCCATCCCTGATGTTAAAAGCTGTCTTCCATTCGTCCCCCTCACGGATGCGAATCAGGTTGTAAGCACCCCATAGATCTAATTTAGTAAATACCCTTGCTCCCCGTAGCCTATCAAAAAGCTCAGATATCAGGGGTAGTGGGTACTTATTTTTAACGGTGATGGTGTTAAGACCCCTGTAGTCTATGCATGGACGCAGATCTCCACTCTTCTTCTGTACGAAGAAGAACCCAGCCCCTGCAGGTGACACTGACTTCCTAATGAATCCTCTTGCCAGATTCTCTCGGATATACTGTGACATTGCCTCCGTCTCCGGGAGAGACAAAGGATAGACTCGACCCCGGGGAGGCTCAGCACCAGGCAAGAGGTCAATAGGACAGTCATAGGGGCGGTGAGACAGAAGGGTCTCCGCAGCCCTTTTGGAGAACACATCCGCATAAGGCCAATATTGCTTGGGAAGAGAGGATAAATCTGCGGGTACCTCAGTAGTAACAACCTGAACGCTCTCCCTCTGACATCTACCCCCACAAGATTCACCCCATCCTAAAATTCTGCCTGTGGACCACTTGATATGAGGAGAGTGATACTGTAGCCAAGGCATCCCTAACAGGATCTCATCAATTCCCTCAGGAATGATGAGCAGAGATATAATCTCCTGATGAGATGGCGACATGGACAGAGTGAAAGGGATGGTCTGGTGTGTTATCTGTGAGGGCAGTGTTGACCCATTCACCACTTGTACAGTTACTGGTTGAGCTAGCATTACCAGGGGTATTGCGTGACGTTGGGCGAAGGCAGAATACATAAAATTGCCCTCTGCCCCAGAATCCACGCAGAGCTCTACCGAGTGGGAGGATGAGCCTATTGTAATTGTCCCCTTAAAGGACAATTTGGAGGCAAACGTCGCCGTGTCTAGTGTACCTCCACCTACTACCACTAGACGCTGATGTTTCCTCGACCGCTGGGGACATCTGGTGGCAAGATGTCCTGACTAGGGTTGAGCGAAACGGGTCGATCATTTTCAAAAGTCGCCGACTTTTGGCTAAGTCGGCGTCTCATGAAACCCGATCCGACCCCTGTGCTTGTCGGCCATGCGGTACGCGACTTTCGCGCCAAAGTCGCGTTTCAATGACGCGAAAAGCGCCATTTCTCAGCCAATGAAGGTGAACGCAGAGTGTGGGCAGCGTGATGACATAGATCCTGGTCCCCACCATCTTAGAGAAGGGCATTGCAGTGATTGGCTTGCTGTCTGCGGCGTCACAGGGGCTATAAAGGGGCGTTCCCGCCGACCGCCATCTTACTGCTGCTGATCTGAGCTTAGGGACAGGTTGCTGCCGCTTCATCAGAAGCAGGGAGAGCGTTAGGCAGGGTCCACTAACCACCAAACCGCTTGTGCTGCAGCGATTTCCACTGTCCAACACCACCTTCGGTGTGCAGGGACTGTGGAAGCTATTTTTTTTTTTTTTTCCCCTCAGCGCTGTAGCTCATTGGGCTGCCCTAGAAGGCTCCGTGATAGCTGTATTGCTGTGTGTACGCCACTGTGGAAACCAACTGCTTTTTTCAAAGCACATATCCTCTTGTTCCTTCCTTTCTGCACAGCTATCTTTTCTGTTTTTCCACACTTTTTATTTAATTTGTGCATCAGTCCACTCCTATTGCTGCCTGCCATACCTGGCTTACATTACTGCAGGGAGATAGTAATTGTAGGACAGTTTTTTTTTTTTTTTTGTTTTTTTTTTTTGTGGGAGATTAAGATTGGCATTTCTGCTACAGTGCCATCCCTGTGTGTGCCATCTCTCACTGAGTGGGCCATAGAAAGCCTATTTATTTTTTCCGTGATTTGTGTTCTAAAATCTACCTCAACACAAAAACACTACATCAATCAGTGGGAGAAAAATATTGGCCTCAGTCAGGGCTTGTGTGCCACTGCTGTGTGTGCTATCTCTCATTCAGTGGGCTATAGCAAGCCTATTTTTTTTTTTTTTTTTTTTTTTAATATTATTTGGTTTCTAAAGTCTCCCTGAAAAAAAAAAAAAAACATAAAAAAACAGTGGGAGAGTAATATTGCCCTTTCAGCTTGTGTGCCAGTCTTGACTCCTGGGTGTGCCACCTCTCTCCCTTTCATTCAGTGGGCCATAGAAAGCCTATTTATTTTTTCCGTGATTTGTGTTCTAAAATCTACCTCAACACAAAAACACTACATCAATCAGTGGGAGAAAAATATTGGCCTCAGTCAGGGCTTGTGTGCCACTGCTGTGTGTGCTATCTCTCATTCAGTGGGCTATAGCAAGCCTATTTTTTTTTTTTTTTTTTTTTTTAATATTATTTGGTTTCTAAAGTCTCCCTGAAAAAAAAAAAAAAACATAAAAAAACAGTGGGAGAGTAATATTGCCCTTTCAGCTTGTGTGCCAGTCTTGACTCCTGGGTGTGCCACCTCTCTCCCTTTCATTCAGTGGGCCATAGAAAGCCTATTTATTTTTTGGTTTTTTTAATATTATTTGGTTTCTAAAGTCTCCCTGAAAATAAAAAAAAAAAATACATAAAAAAACAGTGGGAGAGTAATATTGCCATTTCAGCTTGTGTGCCAGTCTTGACTCCTGGGTGTGCCACCTCTCTCCCTCTCATTCAGTGGGCCATAGAAAGCCTTGTTTTTTTGTTTTTTTTTTAATATTATTTGGTTTCTAAAGTCTCCCTGAAAATAAAAAAAAAAAACATAAAAAAACAGTGGGAGAGTAATATTGCCATTTCAGCTTGTGTGCCAGTCTTGACTCCTGGGTGTGCCACCTCTCTCTCTAATTGTGGGCCATAGAAAGCCTATTTATTTTTTGGTTTTTTTAATATTATTTGGTTTCTAAAGTCTCCCTGAAAATAAAAAAAAAAAATACATAAAAAAACAGTGGGAGAGTAATATTGCCCTTTCAGCTTGTGTGCCAGTCTTGACTCCTGGGTGTGCCACCTCTCTCCCTTTCATTCAGTGGGCCATAGAAAGCCTATTTATTTTTTGGTTTTTTTAATATTATTTGGTTTCTAAAGTCTCCCTGAAAATAAAAAAAAAAAATACATAAAAAAACAGTGGGAGAGTAATATTGCCATTTCAGCTTGTGTGCCAGTCTTGACTCCTGGGTGTGCCACCTCTCTCCCTCTCATTCAGTGGGCCATAGAAAGCCTTGTTTTTTTGTTTTTTTTTAATATTATTTGGTTTCTAAAGTCTCCCTGAAAATAAAAAAAAAAAACATAAAAAAACAGTGGGAGAGTAATATTGCCATTTCAGCTTGTGTGCCAGTCTTGACTCCTGGGTGTGCCACCTCTCTCTCTAATTGTGGGCCATAGAAAGCCTATTTATTTTTTGGTTTTTTTAATATTATTTGGTTTCTAAAGTCTCCCTGAAAATAAAAAAAAAAAATACATAAAAAAACAGTGGGAGAGTAATATTGCCCTTTCAGCTTGTGTGCCAGTCTTGACTCCTGGGTGTGCCACCTCTCTCCCTTTCATTCAGTGGGCCATAGAAAGCCTATTTATTTTTTGGTTTTTTTAATATTATTTGGTTTCTAAAGTCTCCCTGAAAATAAAAAAAAAATACATAAAAAAACAGTGGGAGAGTAATATTGCCATTTCAGCTTGTGTGCCAGTCTTGACTCCTGGGTGTGCCACCTCTCTCTCTAATTGTGGGCCATAGAAAGCCTTTTTATTTTTTTCCTTCATTTGTGTTTTAAAATCAACCTCAACACAAAAACACTACATCAATCAGTGGGAGAAAAATATTGGCCTCAGTCAGGGCTTGTGTGCCACTCCTGTGCGTGCCATCTCTCATTCAGTGGGCCATAGAAAGCCTTGTTTTTTTGTTTTTTTTTTAAATATTATTTGGTTTCTAAAGTCTCACAGAGAAAAAAAAAAAAATAAATTAGGTGGGAGATTAATATTGACATTAGTGCTTGAGTGACAGTCCTGCGTGTGTGTCATCTCTGTGATTTGGTGTCACAGAAAACAGAGTGTGTAACATTGTGCCTGATTTTCCTTGTGGTCTCACCAACCTGTTAAGGGATATTGAAATCATACTGAAGTTATAGCTCACCGTGTAAGTTGTTTGACAGCAACAAATAAAGTTAGTTTGGTTACGATTTTTAAACAATGAGGAAGTCTGGTGCAAGAGGTCGTCGTGGGCGTTCATTGTCAGCTGGTAATGATGGTAGTGGTAGTGGAGCATCAGGTGGTCGTGGGGATAAAAATATTCCACCTAAGTCTGGAGCTGTGGAGCCAGTTTCGTCGTCAGGCTACACAAGGCCTCGAACGCTCTCTTTTCTGGGAGTAGGAAAACCGCTTTTAAAGGCTGAGCAGCAACAGCAAGTTTTGGCTTACATTGCAGACTCAGCCTCTAGCTCTTTTGCCTCCTCTTCCGAAACTGGTAAATGTAAAAGCAGCGCGTCGCTTGTGGATGTTCACGGTCAGGGACAAGTCGCTTCCTTGTCCTCCTCAGCAAAAACTACAACAAGAGAGAAGGATGCAGCAGGCGACACAACGGGTCACTCCATGGAGCTCTTTACACATACCGTCCCTGGCTTAGAAAGTGAAACATTTAACAGGCCATGCCCATTACAAGTAGATTCTGACATGGAGTGCACTGATGCACAGCCACAGCCAGAGTACTATGCTGCTCCTTTGACTCAGACCACCACATTGCCCTCTCAGGGTACAGATCCACAATCAGACCCTGATGAGACTATGTTGCCCCGCCACGAACGCTATACCACCGACCGACACAGTGACACAGACGAAGTTGCACACGAGCTCGAAGAGGAGGTAATAGATGACCCAGTTATTGACCCCGATTGGCAGCCATTGGGGGAACAGGGTGCAGGCGGCAGTAGTTCAGAAGCGGAGGTGGAGGAGGGGCCGCAGCAGGCATCAACATCGCAACAGGTTCCATCTGCCGGGCCCGTATCTGGCCCAAAACGCGTGTCAAAGCCAAAACCTGTTGGAGGACAGCGTGGCCATCCGGTTAAAGCTCAGTCTGCAATCCCTGAAAAGGGATCCGAGTCTAGGAAGAGTGCAGTCTGGCATTTTTTTAAACAACATCCAACTGATCAGCGCAAAGTCATCTGTCAAAAATGTTCAACTAGCTTAAGCAGAGGTCAGAATCTGAAAAGTCTAAATACTAGTTGCATGCATAGACACTTAACCACCATGCATTTTCAAGCCTGGACTAACTACCAAACGTCCCTTAAGGTTGTAGCACCCTCGGCCAATGAAGCTAGTCAGCAACGCAACATCCCTTCCGTCACTGTAAGGCCACCATTTTCCGCACCACCGGCAGTATCTGTGCAGGTTTCTTTGCCAGCCAAAAGCAGTCAGGGTCAGGGAATCACCAGTTTAGTAGGAGGAAATATTGCATCTAGGGCACCGGCGGAAACAATACCGTCTCCAACCGTCTCTCAGTCTGCCATGTACACCGGCACACCCGAAAGTTCCACGATCTCCTGCTCTCCAGTCCAGCTCACCCTACATGAGACTCTGGTTAGAAAAAGGAAGTACTTATCCTCGCATCCGCGTACACAGGGTTTTAACGCCCACATAGCTAGACTAATCTCGTTAGAGATGATGCCCTACCGTTTAGTTGAAAGCGAAGCTTTTAAAGCCCTGATGGAGTACGCTGAACCACGATACGAGCTACCTAGTCGACACTTTTTTTCCAGAAAAGCCATCCCAGCCCTGCACCAGCATGTTAAACAGCGCATCGTCCATGCACTTAGGCAATCTGTGAGTACAAAGGTGCACCTGACTACAGATGCATGGACCAGTAGGCATGGCCAGGGACGTTATGTGTCCATCACGGCACACTGGGTGAATGTGGTGGATGCAGGGTCCACAGGCGACATCAATTTAGGGACAGTTGTGCCTAGCCCACGGTCTAGGAAACAGTTGGCTGTAGGCGTTCGCACCCCCTCCTCCTCCTCCTCGTCCTCCTGCAGAAGCTACAGCTCTTCCACAGAACGCAGTCGGCCAACCACTCCATCGGCAGATGACACTGTTGCACACCAGTTGTCCCATTATGGGCCAGCTACTGCCAAGCGTCAGCAGGCTGTATTGGCTATGAAGTGTTTGGGCGACAACAGACACACCGCGGAAGTTCTGTCCGAGTTCTTGCAACAAGAAACGCAGTCGTGGCTGGGCACAGTAGATCTTGAGGCAGGCAAGGTAGTGAGTGATAACGGAAGGAATTTCATGGCTGCCATCTCCCTTTCCCAACTGAAACACATTCCTTGCCTGGCTCACACCTTAAACCTGGTGGTGCAGTGCTTATTGAAAACTTATCCTGGGTTCTCCGACCTGCTCCTCAAAGTGCGTGCACTTTGCTCACATATCCGACGTTCGCCTGTACACGCCAGCCGTATGCAGACCTATCAGCGGTCTTTGAACCTTCCCCAGCATCGCCTAATCATAGACGTTGCAACAAGGTGGAACTCAACACTGCACATGCTTCAGAGACTGTGCGAACAGAGGCGTGCTGTTATTTATTTGTGGGAGGATACACGGGCAGGCAGTAGGATGGCAGACATGGAGTTGTCAGGTGTGCAGTGGTCGAAGATACAAGACATGTGTCAAGTCCTTCAGTGTTTTGAGGAATGCACACGGCTGGTTAGTGCAGACAACGCCGTAATAAGCATGAGCATCCCCCTAATGCGTCTGCTGATGCAAAGTTTGACGCACATAAAGGAGCAGGCGTCTGCACCAGAGGAAGAGGGAAGCCTTGATGACAGTCAGCCATTGTCTGGTCAGGGCAGTGTACAGGACGAGGTAGCGGGCGAAGAGGAGGTGGAGGACGAGGAGGATGATGGGGATGAGTATATTTTTAATGCGGAAACTTTCACGGGGGCACAGGAAATTGGTTGCGTGTCACGGCCGGGTTCTGGTTTTTTGAGGGACACAAGTGACGTAGATTTGCCTGCAACTGCCCCTCAACCAATCACAACCGGAGATTTGACAACTGGAACTTTGGCCCACATGGCGGATTATGCCTTACGTATCCTAAAAAGGGACACACGCATTACGAAAATGATGAACGATGACGATTACTGGTTGGCCTGCCTCCTTGATCCACGCTATAAAGGCAAATTGCAAAATATTATGCCACATGAGAACTTGGAACTAATATTAGCAACCAAACAATCAACTCTTGTTGACCGTTTGCTTCAGGCATTCCCAGCACACAGCGCACGTGATCGTTCTCACACAAGCTCCAGGGGGCAGCAGACTAGGAGTGTTAGGGGTGCACACATCAGAAGTGGCGTTGGACAGAGGGGTTTTCTGACCAGGTTGTGGAGTGATTTTGCTATGACCGCAGACAGGACAGGTACTGCTGCATCAATTGAAAGTGACAGGAGACAACATTTGTCCAGTATGGTTACTAACTATTTTTCATCCCTTATCGATGTTCTCCCTCAACCGTCATTCCCATTTGATTACTGGGCCTCCAAATTAGACACCTGGCCAGAATTGGCAGAATATGCATTGCAGGAGCTTGCTTGCCCGGCAGCAAGTGTCCTATCAGAAAGAGTATTCAGTGCTGCAGGTTCAATATTAACCGAAAAAAGGACTCGTCTGGCTACCCAAAATGTTGACGATCTAACATTCATTAAAATGAACCACAACTGGATTTCGAAATCTTTTGCCCCACCTTGCCCGGCCGACACCTAGCTTTCCTATGAAAAGCTCTTGCCTGTGAATTACTTTTCTAATGTCTAATTTGCTGCAGCTGATTGTACAGCATACGACATGTTTACACCTCCCTAAATGGCAAAACTCCCCACACGGGGCCGTGGTATCGCGACTTGGCGCAAGCACCCGTGAGACTGCTGTTTGTCTGAAGAGGTGGGTGTGCTCGCTTTTGGTTGACGGCATTGCTACTGGGTCCCTCATAGTACAATGTAGTGTCTCTGGCGGTGGTGGTGCGCACCCAACGTCAGACACACCGTTGTAACATGAGGGGCCCTGGGGCGGTCCCGCCGGCCTCAAGAGAGTTCCCCCCTACCCCAGCTCAAAATGTGCTCTACCACGTGCAAAATTATGTCGCACAGCTCCACCAATCTTTAGTCTATTCGCTGACATCATTCAATGTCTGGCACTGACAATACAAATTTGTAGACATCTATGATGCAACTTAAAGTAGTCTGTGTCTGTGTCCTATATTGGCACCATTAAATAGTTACTGCCAAATTACAATGTCAGAAACTCAGTAGATGAGCCCACCCCTGTACCTAAGTATGCCACCTTTTTTTTTTGTTTTGGTTGTTTTGCGAGACATTAACATCTATTTATATTTTGGGAGTACTGGGACAGACACTCCTTGCACTACTCCTCCACTCACCACCAAGCTGCCTGTGTATCCATGTAACCGCTGTAAAACTGCCATGAGCCTATTGTTTGTTATTTTAGGCCTTTGATAGCCTGTCTGCGGTCCCTACTTTAAATACTCCTCCACTGACCACCAAGCTGCCTGCCCGTGTATCCATGTAACCGCTGTGAAACTGCCATGAGCCTATTGTTTGTTATGTTAGGCCTTTGATAGCCTGTCTGCGGTCCCTACTTTAAATACTCCTCCACTGACCAGACCACTGCTGCCCGTGTACCCCTGGAACCAATTATAAAGTGCCTACAGCCAGCCCATTTTCTTATGTTAGGCCTTTGAAGCCTGTCTGCGGTCCCTACTTTAAATACTCCTCCACTGACCAGACCACTGCTGCCCGTGTACCCCTGGAACCAATTATAAAGTGCCTACAGCCAGCCCATTTTCTTATGTTAGGCCTTTGAAGCCTTTCTGCGGTCCCTACTTTAAATACTCCTCCACTCACCACCACCAAGCTGCCTGCCCGTGTATCCATGTAACCGCTGTGAAACTGCCATGAGCCTATTGTTTGTTATTTTAGGCCTTTGATAGCCTGTCTGCGGTCCCTACTTTAAATACTCCTCCACTCACCACCAAGCTGCCTGCCCGTGTATCCATGTAACCGCTGTGAAACTGCCATCATGAGCCTATTGTTTGTTATGTTAGGCCTTTGATAGCCTGTCTGCGGTCCCTACTTTAAATACTCCTCCACTGACCAGACCACTGCTGCCCGTGTACCCCTGGAACCAATTATAAAGTGCCTACAGCCAGCCCATTTTCTTATGTTAGGCCTTTGATAGCCTGTCTGCGGTCCCTACTTTAAATACTCCTCCACTCACCACCAAGCTGCCTGCCCGTGTATCCATGTAACCGCTGTGAAACTGCCATCATGAGCCTATTGTTTGTTATGTTAGGCCTTTGATAGCCTGTCTGCGGTCCCTACTTTAAATACTCCTCCACTGACCAGACCACTGCTGCCCGTGTACCCCTGGAACCAATTATAAAGTGCCTACAGCCAGCCCATTTTCTTATGTTAGGCCTTTGAAGCCTGTCTGCGGTCCCTACTTTAAATACTCCTCCACTCACCACCACCAAGCTGCCTGCCCGTGTATCCATGTAACCGCTGTGAAACTGCCATGAGCCTATTGTTTGTTATTTTAGGCCTTTGATAGCCTGTGTGCGGTCCCTACTTTAAATACTCCTCCACTCACCACCAAGCTGCCTGCCCGTGTATCCATGTAACCGCTGTGAAACTGCCATGAGCCTATTGTTTGTTATTTTAGGCCTTTGATAGCCTGTGTGCGGTCCCTACTTTAAATACTCCTCCACTCACCACCAAGCTGCCTGCCCGTGTATCCATGTAACCGCTGTGAAACTGCCATGAGCCTATTGTTTGTTATGTTAGGCCTTTGATAGCCTGTCTGCGGTCCCTACTTTAAATACTCCTCCACTGACCAGACCACTGCTGCCCGTGTACCCCTGGAACCAATTATAAAGTGCCTACAGCCAGCCCATTTTCTTATGTTAGGCCTTTGAAGCCTGTCTGCGGTCCCTACTTTAAATACTCCTCCACTGACCAGACCACTGCTGCCCGTGTACCCCTGGAACCAATTATAAAGTGCCTACAGCCAGCCCATTTTCTTATGTTAGGCCTTTGAAGCCTGTCTGCGGTCCCTACTTTAAATACTCCTCCACTGACCAGACCACTGCTGCCCGTGTACCCCTGGAACCAATTATAAAGTGCCTACAGCCAGCCCATTTTCTTATGTTAGGCCTTTGAAGCCTGTCTGCGGTCCCTACTTTAAATACTCCTCCACTGACCAGACCACTGCTGCCCGTGTACCCCTGGAACCAATTATAAAGTGCCTACAGCCAGCCCATTTTCTTATGTTAGGCCTTTGAAGCCTGTCTGCGGTCCCTACTTTAAATACTCCTCCACTCACCACCACCAAGCTGCCTGCCCGTCTATCCATGTAACCGCTGTAAAACTGCAATGAGCCTATTGTTTGTTATTTTAGGCCTTTGATAGCCTGTCTGCGGCCCCTACTTGCAATACTCCTCCACTGACCACAATGCTGCCTGGAGTGCCTGCCTGTGTATCCATGTAACCGATGTAAAACTGCCATGACTGCCTACTGTTTGTTATTTTAGGCCTTTGATAGCCTGTCTGCAGCCCCTACTTGCAATACTCCTCCACTGACCACACCAATGCTGCCCGTGTACCCCTGGAACCTATTTAAAAGTTCATAGAGCCTAGTTATATATTTTATTTACTATTAATAAGGCCATGATGGACTACGCTGTACCACGCTACAAGCTAACCAGTCGACACTTCTTTTGCGAGAAAAGCCATCCCAACCCTCCACCAGCATGTAGAAGACCGCATTGTCCATGCACTCTGGCAATCTGTGAGTACAAAGGTGCACCTGACAACAGACGCATGGACCTGTAGGCATGGCCACGGAAGATTACGTGTCCATTACGGCGCAATGGGTTAATGTGGTGGATGCATGGTCCACAGGGGACAGCCTACTAAGTCTGTCTGCAGTCCCTAATTCAAATTGTGCTCCACTGTCTAAATCGGAACTTCCACCTTCTGGCTTTCGGCCTATAGTATCAGAAATTAAACTGCATTTGGCCTTCAACTTTGGTTAGGGCCTACTAACGGCTTCTGCCCCTCCCTGGTGTTGCCCTCAACTAAATAAAGCTGAGCTTCAACCTTCTGCTCCAAATTACCATTTTGAAAAATGCAATAGGCTTTTCAGGCCTACTAAAGGAGTCTGTCTGTGTGCCCCTCCCTGGTGTTGTCCTCAACTAAATAAAGCTGAGCTTCAACCTTCCGGCTCTCATTATGTGGTTTTAAAAAAAAAAAAGGTGGTTAGGGCCTACTAACGGCTTCTGCCCCTCCCTGGTGTTGTCCTCAACTAAATAAAGCTGAGCTTCAACCTTCCGGCTCTCATTATGTGGTTTTAAAAAAAAAAAAGGTGGTTAGGGCCTACTAACGGCTTCTGCCCCTCCCTGGTGTTGTCCTCAACTAAATAAAGCTGAGCTTCAGCCTTCCGGCTCTCATTATGTGGTTTTAAAAAAAAAAAAGGTGGTTAGGGCCTACTAACGGCTTCTGCCCCTCCCTGGTGTTGTCCTCAACTAAATAAAGCTGAGCTTCAACCTTCCGGCTCTCATTATGTGGTTTTAAAAAAAAAAAAGGTGGTTAGGGCCTACTAACGGCTTCTGCCCCTCCCTGGTGTTGTCCTCAACTAAATAAAGCTGAGCTTCAACCTTCCGGCTCTCATTATGTGGTTTTAAAAAAAAAAAAGGTGGTTAGGGCCTACTAACGGCTTCTGCCCCTCCCTGGTGTTGTCCTCAACTAAATAAAGCTGAGCTTCAACCTTCCGGCTCTCATTATGTGGTTTTAAAAAAAAAAAAGGTGGTTAGGGCCTACTAACGGCTTCTGCCCCTCCCTGGTGTTGTCCTCAACTAAATAAAGCTGAGCTTCAACCTTCCGGCTCTCATTATGTGGTTTTAAAAAAAAAAAAGGTGGTTAGGGCCTACTAACGGCTTCTGCCCCTCCCTGGTGTTGTCCTCAACTAAATAAAGCTGAGCTTCAACCTTCCGGCTCTCATTATGTGGTTTTAAAAAAAAAAAAGGTGGTTAGGGCCTACTAACGGCTTCTGCCCCTCCCTGGTGTTGTCCTCAACTAAATAAAGCTGAGCTTCAACCTTCCGGCTCTCATTATGTGGTTTTAAAAAAAAAAAAGGTGGTTAGGGCCTACTAACGGCTTCTGCCCCTCCCTGGTGTTGTCCTCAACTAAATAAAGCTGAGCTTCAACCTTCCGGCTCTCATTATGTGGTTTTAAAAAAAAAAAAGGTGGTTAGGGCCTACTAACGGCTTCTGCCCCTCCCTGGTGTTGTCCTCAACTAAATAAAGCTGAGCTTCAACCTTCCGGCTCTCATTATGTGGTTTTAAAAAAAAAAAAGGTGGTTAGGGCCTACTAACGGCTTCTGCCCCTCCCTGGTGTTGTCCTCAACTAAATAAAGCTGAGCTTCAACCTTCCGGCTCTCATTATGTGGTTTTAAAAAAAAAAAAGGTGGTTAGGGCCTACTAACGGCTTCTGCCCCTCCCTGGTGTTGCCCTCAACTAAATAAAGCTGAGCTTCAACCTTCTGCTCCAAATTACCATTTTAAAAAATGCAATAGGCTTTTCCGGCCTACTAAAGGTGTCTGCCCCTCCCTGGTGTTGTCCTCAACTGAACAAAGCTGAGCTTCCACATTCTGGCTTTCGCCCTATACTATCAGATATTAAACTGCATTTGGCCTACTAGTGTGGTTAGGCCCTTGAAACAGTGTCTGCTGCTCTTGGGTTTGCTACTCCACTGAACAAAGCAATGCCGCCTGTTTAGTCCTGTTACCAATTTTGAACTGCATGTAGCCTACTTTATTCTTTGGCCCTATATCTGTTTCCTCCTCATCCTGCCCATTGCCCAGCCACTGCTAAATGAGTCTGCTGGTACATTGACCGAGACCACTACATTCCCCTTGTACTCTACACAGCCAGAATCTGTCCCTGCTGAAAGTAAGGTTCCCCTTCCCGCATGTTATACCACCTTACACAGGGACAAAGAGGAAGGTGCAGATGAAAGTGCAGGTTCCTTCATCAGGTGGGGGGGCATACTCGTTGGCGACGTCACTGGCACAGGGCCCCTCAGAGTACGCAAAAGTGTCGCTGCTGGTGGGAGGCGCCCCCGCCATGCAAACACACCGCCGTACTTTGAGGGGCCCTGTGCCAGTGGCAATGCGAACGAGTGGGCCCCCCCCCTGCTTGCTCAGGATCACAGCACTTGCAACTTTTAAATAATTACCTTTCCCTGCAACACCGCCGTGACGTAGTCCGCATTTCCTGGGCCCACGAAAAACTTGAGCCGGCCCTACTCCCCCCACAACTTTTGCCAAATGACCCCCAATTCCCTATGCCCAACTATTATTATAAAGTTAATTAAGATTGACAAGCTTCAGAAACAAGAATGGATGTTTTTGGCATTAAAATGGGCACTGTAGGTGTTTTCCTGGCCTCCACTCACTGCCGACTATGCTTCCCCATTGACTTGCATTGGGTTTCGTGTTTCGGTCGATCCCCGACTTTTAGCGATAATCGGCCGACTGCACTCGACTCGACTCTGGACAAAATCGGGTTTCCCAAAACCCTACTCGATCTTAAAAAAATGAAAGTCGCTCAACCCTAGTCCTGACTGCTGGCAAACATGACAAACCTGGAGTGCACGAGCGGTCCGGGACTTAGATCCCGCTCGTGACACTTCCATGGCCTCATGTGACTCAGGGGCCTGGACTGGAGATTCCAAAGGTTTGGCGAAGGTGAGAGCCAGCCGAAACCTCTGCCTACACTGGGCTTGCTCTAACCTCTGCTCGTGAAAACGGAGGTCAATACGAGTGGACACTGCTATTAACTCCTCCAGTGTGGCGGGAATCTCCCTAGTGGCCAGGGTGTCCTTCACATGGTCAGCCAGCCCCCTCCAAAATATCGGAATAAGGGCTATATCCGACCACTCCAGCTCAGATGCTAGGGTGTGGAAGTGGACGGCAAAATGGCTGACCAAGGACGAGCCCTGAGTCAATGCCAACAGTTGGAGCGCCGTATCATGGGTGACACGAGGTTATAAAAGACCTGTTTCAGAGTGTTCAGGAACAACGAAGCACTCTGCACCACATGATCGCCACGCTCCCACAGCAGCGTAGCCCACTCCAACGCCCTGTCCGACAGGAGAGACGCAATAAACCCCACCTTAGCCCGCTCTGTAGGGAAACGAGAGGCCAGAAGCTCGAGATGTATAGAGCACTGACTCACGAAACCCCTACAAGACTTACTATCACGAGAAAATTTTTCTGGCAGCGGGAGGCGAGATAGAGTCGGTTCAGGGGTGGCAGTGGACAAGGTGGCTGCAGCCACACTAGCAGCCTGAACAGCAACTGCGGTTACATCCACAGCTGAGGTTGTACGCTCGAGAGCCACCAACCTACCCTCCAGCTGCTGGATGTACCGCAAGGATTGCTGTTTGTCCATCATTACTAGCCAGACCCTGGCGCTAGTGTAATGTTAGGGCTAGCGGAATGCACCAAATAATAAGAAAGATAAAGTAAGGTGCGTTCGCAGCCTGGGGTCCACCGTGCAGAGATGGAACCTGCTGCCAAGTAATGACGGACTATATGGCGGTACAATGTGGATACACACACGGGTTAACTTCACCCTGTGTGAAGGAAGTGAACCCTGTTGTGTCACTGGGCTGCGGTACCGCACCAAGAGCGCAAGCAAGGAGTCTCAGAACTCAATCCCAAGACACAGGATTTCAGTCCATATAGACCTCTTGCGCTCGACACCAACCACTGAGGCTTGGGTCAGGAAAGCGCTGTGAAAGCGCACGGCGCCGCACTGGCGGTCACAGCAATTAGACGCTGTTTTGTGTGTTACGTGCTGATGGCTAAGTCGGGCGCTAGATAGCAATCATCCACCTTATGTGAGCAGTCATGCACAAGGGAGGGGATAATTAATGAACGACTTTCACACATCAACACACACACATTTACAAGTTTACACTAGCGCATGGCCGTGCGGTCATGCGAACCTTTTATAGCTGCAGCATGTACAGGACCTTCCCAGAAGGACCAATGGGAGGCTGCCATAGAAATTGAGCACCTTCAGGACCTTCCTGGAGGACCAATGGGATCTGCTGCAGTATCTGAGCATGTGACCCTCGATCTCCAACGGGAGATCTTGCCCTGGGCATGCTCAGAAGGGGAAAAGCAGGACTCAGTCCCAAAAGCATCTGCTCGCCGCTGCCCAGCACTGGCTTCAATGGCAGAAGCTGGAAAAGCAGCAGTAACCCTATGCACAGAGTGAGACTGAGCAACACGCTGGGAGTGACATCTCTGCTGAGCAGACTCCACTGCGGCTGGAGAAGAATGGGAGACAGCAGCAGACATGGTTCGAGATTCCCCCTGTGCAGCGGCGGGAACTTGACTCCTAACACCGTCTTCCTTGAATTAGTTCTTTATAATAAGTGCATGTGCATAAATACCATTAAAATAAATATCCAAAAACTGACGCGTTTCGGAATTAGATGATTAACTCCTTCATTATCGATGATGTAATGTATATGTATTTATCATGATGATATGTCATTGGTCATGTTACAGAGATTGAAAAAAGATGTAGGTCTATTAAGTTCAAACTTCATCCACCAATTGTACATTTTGTCACAAATGTAACTGTAACCCACAATGTTATATGTATTGAGGAAATCATCCAGCCCTTTTTAAAAGCTGTTATAGTGTCTGCAGTTACTACCTCTTGCGGTAGAGCATTCCACAGTTCCTGCTATCATATAATGTCAAAGGACTGTGGACCGATCCTTCGAACTAGGGGAACCCTATTCTATCCCTGTCTCCTGGATTACGCAGGACAGTGGAGACGCCTGGGTCTATCCCTTTCCTGATCATATCCTTCAGTGGTTTGACCACTACCAAAAAGTTCTTGATGAACTTACGGTAATAATCGGCAAACCCCCAAAACCTCTGTAAAGGTTTTTAGTCTTCAGAATGATCCCAATCCAGTATCACTCAGACTTTTGTAGGATTCATGCAAAAATCGGTGGATGATAAGAAATATCCAAGAACAGGGATCTCCTGAATCAAAAACATACATTTCCAGGAGATCAACTGAACTGATCAACTCTTGCCATGCTAGAGCATGGAAAAACCTGGTCTGGATGTTGAAGTAGTTCTAGTACGTGCAGAAGTTTGAGTAACCAGATGCCATGATCTTCTGGCCCTGTGACACCTGCCTCTGATGCGGTCTCCGGGCATGATTTGATCAGCTATCATGTGCCTCTAACACACATATAACAACCACGGGTAGATGGCTGTCAATCTATAACATTTAACTTGTGCCCGGAAGAAATGTGTCACAAGACACACCCATCATCAACTCTGTCACATGATCTCAGAGTGCTGAAGGGTTGGCATCACAATTGGGGGTACGGAGATGACCCCTATGCTTGTAATCGCACTGTAATGACACCAATGGTCTCACTGGTGCAGCCTAGGGGGCGCTACCAGGGGGGCACGGGAACGAGCGCAGAGAGTGGAAGAACAAGGCACACAGTGCCCAAGGACCTGAGACTAAGCAGTGAGCACAGGACCTGGAACTAAGCAGTCACGTGATAACGGGGGATGGAGTCACCATGCGAGCAGCCAGGGAAGGCAACTGGCAGCACGGAGTGCAGGGCACAGAATGTAAACATAATCAAAGGAGGGCAGAGGGTCGAAAGCCAGATGAGAGCGTGGTACCTAGGGATAAAATAGAGAGTAAACAGGAATGAGCCAAGGGGTCAGGTAACCAGGAAGGACATGGTGGTACAACGCAGGATACAGAGGCAAAAGTCAGGGGACAAACCGGGTCATACACAGCAAAAGCTCACACGCACAGAGGCACAATGATTACGGACGAGTAACCTGGGTCAGCAACCACGAACCGAGTATACGGAAGTATCACCGACACTAAACGCAGGAACTACCAACATTAAATAGCCACTCCAGAACCAAAGAGAAGCGGACTGGAATTAACCCTGACCTGTCCAGGATGGAGGTGGAACCGTCATGTCAAAGTCACGACACGCACATTTCCTATGAATGTCGGCTCTTGGCCGGCGCTCATATAAGATGATGATTTCTGCTTAACACAGCAGGGCTGAAGTCTGCCCCCAAATAATATCAGTATAAACATTAGCTCGGCGCACACGAAAAAAGCCCTCACCCAGCCGCAGATCCTGAAAAATTGAGACACTATGGGTCTCAAAATGTGGCAGCATTTTTTTCTTTGTTCACAAACTTTGGATTTTTTTTTTCACCATTTAAATAAAAAAATATATAGATGTTTGGTGTCTGCAAACTTGTAATGGCCTGGTGAATCCTATTTTTTCAGTTTTAGCATTTAGTGAAAATGGTAAACAAAAAACCCCAAAACAATTGTGGAACTGCACATTTTTTTTGCAATTTCACAATTTCACCACAATTACATTTTTTCCCATTTTCCAGTATATGGAAAAATCAATGGTGTCATAGAAAAAATACAACTCGTCCGGCGAAAAACAAGCCATTGCACGGTTATGGGGATGGAAAGATAAAAAAAGGCATGGCTCTGGGAAGAAAGGGAGCAAAAAACAAAAGCAGAAAAAATGAAAAATCGCCCAGGGATGAAGAGATTAAGGAATTTAATTTTGAAACATGTCAGTTGTTTGGATACCTATTTTAATGTTATTTTTTGCACATGGAGTTATATTAAAGAATTGATCAAGAAAGAGGGAGTGCCGACTTTTCTTTGATTTGGATATACTTAATGTCTACTTTGGCTGCAGAGCACCTGGGATGTCATCATTACAGATGTAGTGATCTGTCTTTTATGTTGTTGGTTTAATGTAATAAAATAAAGAATAGCACCTAAATAAAATACAACTTGTACCGTAAAAACAAAGCATTATACATCTGAGATGTAAAACAGAAGTTATGTCTATCAGAAAGCGATGAGGGAAGCTAAAATAAATTGTTTTGGACAGAAAAGGCTGATTTTGCAAGTAGAGTAATCTATATGTCATGTCAATCTTCTGCAAGGGGTTTGTGCTATGGGAAATATAAGAAAAAAAAATCAATTACCTACATAACTAATAATGTTAACTAGGTGAACTAGGACTAGCCTTATAATGGTAAAATAAACCTTACATCCACCACAGAAAAATCATGCCCATATCAAAAAAGTATTCTAAAGCATAAGTCCAGATTCTTACCCATAATGTCCCACTGTGAAGGGTAAGTCAGCCAGCCCCGACGCGCGTTTTGCTGGACTTATGTGTTTGAATACTTTTTTGATATGGGAACGATTTTGCTGTGGTGGGTGTGAGTTTTATTTCCATTATAAGGCTGGTCCTAGTTCACCATGTTTACTTTATTCTCCCCAGCATGATCTCGTTCTATGAGATGCAATAGCACTAGCACTTTAGGATTTGTATTTTTTATACAAATATATGTACATTGTGTCCAGCTGTTACTTCCCATAATCACTATACCTCTGGCATGGAGGTGTTGGTATCTTTTGTTCCCAATGACCCTCTTTCAAGATCTTGTCCTCATATATATAATTCAATATATATGTACTCATGTTTTTACATGTATTATCATCTTCAATAAAAATTATTATTTTTATTAGGACAATTACTCCCCCTTTCTTTCATTGTTTGTGTTAGTATCCATTGAGTGTCGTTGACACATAGTGTTTATCATACCCTTTTGAGTATGGCTCTATTATGATGATTTATGCTACTATGATTTTTGTTTCAGTATTATTATTTTCAGAACATCTAAACAAGCCTAATGTATTTTAGAAAAAAGTCATGTGGACCAATAAGGTTAGAACTATTTGGCCACAATGATCAAAGGTATGTTTGGAGAAAAAAAAGGTCACAGAATTTCAGGAAAAGAACATCTCGCCTACCACTAAGCATGAGGGTGGATCAATCAAGTTTTGGGTTTGTGTTGCAGCCAATTGAACAGGGAACATTTCACGGGTAGAGGGTAGAATGGATTCAATGAAATTTCAACAAATTCTTGATGCAAACATAACACCATCTGTAAAAAAGCTTAAACTGAAAAGAGGATGACGTCTACAAATGAAAAGTGGTCCTAAACACATGGCAAAAATACCACAAAAGACTACCTCAAAAGGCGCAAGCTGAAGGTTTTACAATGGTCCTCACAGTCCCCTGATCTGAACATCATTGAAATTCAGTGGCTAGACCTCAAAATAGCAGAGGATGCAAGAAGACACAGGAATCTCACAGAACTGGAAGTATTTTCCAAGGAAGAATGTATGACAATCCCTCAAACAAGAATTGCAAGACTCTTGACTACAAAAAGCATTTACAAGCCGTGATAATTGCAAAAGGGGGTGCTCCTAAGTGCTAATGATGATCCTTTTCGTAATTTTTAAAATTTAAAAGATGAAAATATATATCTTTTTTGCCTAAAATGCAAAGAAAATGTGTCATCTTTAACCTTAGGCCTTTTAGAGATCATTTCATCTTC